>NC_090933.1:882855076-883173826 GCF_040938575.1 Ambystoma mexicanum
AACCTGTCTTTGGACGACTCAACGCCATGTATAGGCAGATGGAGGGGGATACACTCTTGCTGTCGGCACACCCTCAACCACACTTTTCGGTGATCCCTGCAGCGTCACTCTACTCTAAGCCTCAGTCGTCCTCGGCCACCTCGTACTCAGCGCTGCTAGGCAAGGAGAAGATCTTGGAGGCGTACAGAAAAAAGCTGTAATACAACGCCTCCCTGCACCTGCGTCAATCCAACGCAGATGCCAGGCTGGCAGTCGTTAACCAAAGGCTTTGGCAGGAAATAGACTTCCTTCCAGAACTTACGGTGCAGAGCCAAGCACGCTTCAAGGCGTGCCTAGGAGAAGCCAAGCTGGTAGAGCAGGACATCATGGAGTCCACCGTGGCCCACATCGATGACTCTGGCCGGTCCATATGCATCGCCATGGACATGAGGACTGCCTGGCTTAGGGCTACTAAGTTTAACCCTGATGCGCAGGAACGCATATTGGACCTTCCATTTGAGGGTAGTGACCTCTCTCACTCCACCACTGATGAGGAATTGGATAAAAAGAAAAATCTTTATCTATTCTAACGAAGGCCACACCCATTCACATTAACGCTTCAACAAGGGGCGGGCGTTTGGTGGGTTCCAGGGCTTCCAAGAATGGAGGTCGAGGCAGCCTGACCGTTCTCAGAGTCAAAAGGGGGCGGGCAAGGGCTTTTTCCAGTCCCCCTCCACCCCTGCAGCCTCAGAGGGAAAGAAGGTATGACACGTCCCTTCGGGTCCACGTGTTTCCGGTGGGGGGCAGGCTTGCCTTCCACGTGCAATTTTGGTGCCAGAACTTTTCGGACCCCTGGATCCTCAGTAGTGTCCAGGGGGAACAGCCTACCGGTCCCTCCCTCTTCTCCCTCCTCCCCTCCTCTCCCACAGATTGGGACGGCAACTCTGTTAGCGGAAATTCGGTCGCTCGTCGAGAGCCAGGCAGTGGAAGAAGTCCCAGTCACCCAGAGAGGATTGGGCTCCTATTCCAGGATTTTCACGATACAAAAGAAGAACCAGGCTGGCCTGAGAGTTGTGCTGGACCTCTCCACCCTCAACCTATCCCTCCCTCTTCAAAAATTCAAGATGGGACGCCAGCTCTTATTACAGAGACACTAGACAGGGGAGACTGGATGTCTTCCCTGACTCTGAAGGACACTTAGCTGCACGTCCCGATTTGGCAGCCACATCGCGCCCTCCTGTGCTTCAGGATCATGGGCTGCCATTTCCAGTACAAGGTGCTACTCTTTGTCCTCAACTCAGCCCCCAGGGTATTTACCAGACTCATGAATGCAGTGGCTGCCCTTCTTGGGGCCTAGGGTTCTGCGTCTACCCATAACTGGACGACTGGCTCGTCAGAGCGAAATCCCAGGAGGCGTTGCACCACACGTCCTCCGCTCTTATGAACACACTCCACGACATAGGGTTTACGATAAACTGGAAGAAGCCTACGCAGAACCTGACCCTCCTGGGACACGAGCTACGAGAGAGTCTTTCCCTTGGAGGACAAGATCACGGCCATCAAAAGAGCCACTACTCGCTTCCTTACCAGGACAGTGACCCCGGCATAACCGACATTTGTTAGGTATCATGGCAGCGGTCCTACTAGCCGTACCCCACACGAGACTCCGGATGAGGAGATTACAGCTGCACTTCGCAGCCTCATGGAATCAGGAGAAGGGCTCCCAACCACAGCATCCATGGAGTCTGGACCCGGCAGGAGTCTCATATCAACTGGTTGGAACTGATAGCTCTCAAAGCTTTCCTTCTGCTCATTGGGGGCAAGACAGTACTTATCCAGACCGACAACTCCACCAGCATGTACTATGTCAACAAGCGGGGGAGGGGGGGTTCCAGGTCCCCTCCACTGTGCAGTCTAGGGGTCAGCATGTGGGATGGGCACTGGAAACCAAAATCTACCTCACGGCCGTCCACCTTCTGGAAGAGTCCATCCTGGAGGCAGACAGACTCCGCAGGGTGGGAGCGGACAATTACGAGTGGCAATTGAACCACCAGGTGCTGCAGGAGGTCTTCAGCAAATGGGGGCATGCGCAAGTGGATCTTTTTGCCTCCTGGGTGAACAGGAAATGCCAACTGTTCGCGTCCTCGCAGGGGCTGGGCCCCGGATCCCTGGGCGACGCATTCCAGATCCAATGGACCGGCATGACAGCGTATGCCATCCCTCCCACACCCCTGGTCCACAGGGTCATCCGCAAGATAAAGGAATCTTGTCATCTCAGCGTCATTCTGATAGCTCCATGGTGGCCGGCGAGACCCGGGTTCTCTTGAACTTCTCACCCATTCACCTTCCGATGGGCCTGGCTCATCTTCTAGTGCAGCGGGGGGGGCAGAGTCCTTCACACCGCCCCACAGAAGCTAGCCCTCTATCATGGTCATGAAGTGAGGGGCACAGGCATGCAGGGGTCGCATGCACAGGAGATCTGGGTGGACACTGTCCTGGCGCCTTTGGCGCCAGGCTCATGAACAAAAGTAAACAACATCCATTTAACACCAAAAAGCTTTTATGGACATAGCACTTCAGATGCATTAACCTTGAACATTCCATCCATTAAGCAGCCCCAAGTGTATTCTTGGGTGTGGCTGCTAAGGGATTGCATTTGCACATGCTCACTCTCTAGAAGTGGCAGGGTGTGCCTGGTAAGCCGGCCCTAATGGGCGTGCCCACAATCTCAGCTATATAAACTGTCCCGATCCTCAAGACCGACGCTTCGCGTTAGTCTGCACTTGCAAGCAGCGTAACGCTCACCGTCGCCTGAGTTCAGACTTACCTGTGAAGATCCTGCTTCCTGGACATCCTGCTTCCTGGCAGCATACTTACCAACTGGGTGGAAGCTGTTCTTACCTGTACACCTCTTTGGTGAACCAAGTATTCATCTTTACACTTTCCGGAATGCCGAAATCTTCATCTTGGCACCGCAGCATGACACACTCCATCGTCGACAGCAGCTAAGAGCTGCCACATGCAACCCCAGACTTTATAGTTTTAGTCGGGTCCTTAAATGCATAGTTCCTTTGTTTGATCACAGGACCACTGGTCTTGCATGGACTTGGTAAAATTAGTGTTGCGTTCTCTTTCGTCATACCTTCCTAGTCCATGACTGCTTCATTGCAACTTACTACAATACATGACTACCATCTGTGTCCTTGTTTCTGTTTTTACTATTCTTGTCTGTGGACCTCCACCCCATCCTGTTTTTCTTGTTTCAGTTACATGTTTGGTATTTGCTGCCTCTTGTCTTTTCCTTACCAATCTGTGCCTTGTATGCAGGAGCACCTTTTTTGTTTGATGGGCAATTTGGAGTAAGATTTTGTTTGTCGATTTAGTTGGCTCAGTGGACATGTGTGCAGGATTTCCCCCACCCTAATATTGAAATGCACGTGAGACACTGCCTCAGCTGATATTTAGAGATCCTGAGGGAGATCACAATTCTGAGGGATAAATTGGCTCGCAGATCCGCTTCACTGGGAGTAATGCATCTGCGTATTACACGCATACTAAAGGAACAAATGAATCAAAGCAATGGATGGCGTCCACCTCACAGGTTCCTCATCCTTAGATATTTACTCGGCCACCACAGATGACAGCCAAATATTTTTCACCAAGCACAGGGCACGGTGTACCTGGCCTCAACCTATGGTCTGTTCCTCGACTCAGGAAGTGATGACAATAGTCCAAATAGGGCATTCAACACAACACCCTGTGATCAGTTCCTTTTTTCATACCCTCAGCATGCTGCTTCGGGAACACAGAGTTTTTTTTCTCCAATCTACCATCTCATCTTTGAAGGCACTTCGAAGATGTCGATCACAATCCCCGCACTATGTGTGTATGGTGTTGGGGACGGAGCGCAAGGACTTGATCAGGGTTCCTGTTGAGCAAAGAAACCCAGAGGCACTCGGGGAACGGGTAACCAAGCTATCAGTCGGCTGTCTACCTATATTAAGGAAGACCCGCCTCCCTCACCCCCTTCCAGAAGCCGATCTTTGGAAGATGGCAGCCATCAGAATTGCCCATGCTCGGAAACCATACTTCTGGAGAAAGGGAAAGTTGCATAAACAGCAAAAGAGATCCCACTCCAGGAGCGGATCACACCATTCATCCTCTTCTACTCACAAGAAGGATAAACACTGATCTCAATGAGACATGCCCAATAACAGGTATTTGGACTCCCCAGTACAGTAAACTTCTCGGGCGGCTTTATCCGCCAAAGGGTTGGAACGTTTTGTGTTAAAATACTTGCAATATTCTTAAAGACGTCAACAGTTCCAACCTTAACAGACAGATTAGGCCACTGCGCCTGCGTCTGTAGGCCTCGGAGCTCGGACCGAGTCCCAAGAATGAAAATGGCCCTTAAGGCAGAAAGCTAGCATTCTGCAGCAGAATCTTCTGTGCTAAACGCATCAGGACAGAGCAGAGTGGATTTTCTACCACTACCTTTTGGATTCGACCTAGTATGTTCCAGTCTCCAGGAGCAGATATTTTCAGGCCATGAAAACAATCTACGATGAGGAAGGTGACACGATTATTTTCTTTCACAAACCCTTGTGACCATCACACACCACCAATGTGACACAAATGTGGGACCCCTCAATACAAAGGGTGACCCGATTTTTGGGGAGCTGGACTTTGTTGATCTTGTGGCCGACCCCAGTGATGCAAGCAGCCTCGGCACGTCCCACTACAAGGATATTGGCGTAGCTTCACTTTGGAACCACTGGAACGCTGCCCATCGGCAAACGATACTGAAGGTTGTCAATGCATTGGGCTCACAGCAGCTTCAAGACATGTCTAACAGTATGACCGCATGCATATTTTGTACTGGGTCCCCCAAAGATAAACTGTACTTTCATTGAACTTGGCGGTCACCGTCCCCATAACAACGTTATGGTGAACTTTGTTCAGTACTGACAATCAATAGAGACCTAGCGTGAAAATATCAACTGGTGTCGTCAGACCGGACCTACCTCTCCAGTCACCTCACCACAGAGACTCTTGTAGTGCAGGCTGCCACCCCTGGAACCAAAGGATCTCTGTTTCCCTCTCTTTCCAGACCGAAAAAAAGTAAGAAAAAGGACACCCTTGGAAAGAACCTTTTTTTGGACATGTAGTGTGGCCCTCAAATCAATAAACACTTAATTTGCATTATCAAAATAACCCCTTTGTCTTTGTAAGGTATGTGCCGGTGGTAGCAAATAATTTTCCCGATGGCGAGATCAAAGTTGGTTTTAAAGAACTAATGGAAGACCGTAAGGAGGCAGCTTGCTAGGCTCTGTAAAAAGGGCTGAGCACAGCTGATTGTATGTCCAGAGTCATGGGATGGCCACAGTATTTCAGAGAAATTCCTAGATGAGGATTTGGATTTTAAGGAAATGTGCAGGCAAAACTCGTCTGAATGCCTTTCAACGGATTCAGATCAGGTCGAAGGCTGATGATTCTTTAGAAAGGTTAATGGAGGGAAAGGCCACAGCCAAATCAGTAGGTTTTCCGATACAGCAATCCGTAGATGATTCTTTCCTTTCTACTGCATTGGCTTTCTCGAGGGTCCACTGTTTTAGATCCTTTCAACAGTTTGTGTAGCTGTAAAGCCAGTTTCTCAACAGCCCTAAATGGAACAAGGGACCTTTTAAAGACCAGGAAGGGAGAAGGAATGCACAAAAATTTCAGCCTCATAATGCTTCAGCCCCTGCTTCCACCTCCTCCCAGAAACCTCTTTGACTTTGCACTTCAACATACAGATCCTGTGGGAGGACGAATCTCAAGATTTTGTCTCCCGTTCATCTGAAGGCCTCCAGATCATCCAGAGAGAGTGCTATCCCCATAACCCAATCCTCATAGAGCTGGTCCAGATCCTGCTTTAAAAATCGGCTATAGAAGCAGTTCTGTGAATGGAGCAAGGAAAAGGGTAGTACACTCAGTATTATTTGGTGCCAAAAAATAAAGGGGGTTGCGTGCCTTCTAGGACTTCGGGCTACTGAAGAAATTTCTGTGTAAGGACAAGTTCTAGATGGTGACAATGGCCTTCTGCAAACTCTGGAGATCCAAGGGTGGTTGGTGTTCTTAGACTTCCAGGACGCTTACTTCTATGTGCCTATCCTTTAAAAGTTCAGGAGGTTACTGAAGTTCTGTATGCTCCCTTTCGCACTCTCCTCCGACCTAAGGATTGTCACCAAGCTGATATCTATGATAGGATGAAGCTCAGGAAGAAGATGATTCATGTCTACCCCCTACCTGGATGGCTGGCTCATTAAGACCTGGTCTTCGGAACAAGTGGTTTCCCATCTCCATACCTCCTGTTCAGCTTGGGCTTCTTACTCAACTTCAAGACGTCTCGGGTTGCACCCTCCTTTTCATTGGTGCCGTATTGGATTCTTGTTTGAGGAAAGCTCCCCTCCCTTCTCCCCTCCCCAAGGGCAGGGTACAGAATAACTTGCAGATGGTCAAACAATTCTAGAACTCAGATTACTTGCCATCCCTAGCTTTTTGCACATCTCGGCCTAACGGCTTCATCCATCCTCTTGGTACCTCAAGCCCAACATCAGATGTGGTCTCTCCAGTGGTCGCTCAGGTCCCAAAAGTCCTAGTTCTCAAATATGGAAGATCGGCTACAGCTCTCTGCCCGGGATCCCAGGATTTATCATGTTGGTCTCTGACAGACAACTTCAAGGCAGGGGAATCTTTATGGCAGCTGTGGACAAAGGAAACTGTTTCGACGAATGCTTCCTTGAAAGCCTGGGCCACTCACCTGAGGGATTTCACAGTGAGCAGGACATGGTCCTTTGTGGAATACAGGTTACACATCAACCTTCTGGAGATGTGGGCTATCCAACTTGCTCTGAATGCCTTTCTCCATTCTCTCAAGTGGAAAAGTGTTTGATCCTGATGGATAACACGGTTGCCATGCACCACGTCAACAAGAGGGAGTGTGGGGTCGCTGCCCCTTTGCAGGTAAGCAATGCAGCTAAGGGTCTGGGCATTGAAGACTATGATCTTACTGTTGGCAGCCTAGCTGTCTGGGAAGGAGAACTTAATGGGGGACACTCTGGGCAAGCAGAGTTCAGTCTCCCATCGGTGAGAGTTTTGCCAGGAGATTCTTGGCAAAATCTGTGACCTTTTAGATAACCCCTCAGGTTGATATATTCACCTCAAGCATCAACATGAAGTGCAAACAGTTCTGCTTCAGGGAATCTTCAGGGAATTTACCTTGAGAGGGGCACACGTTCCTAGTAGATTTGGACTTTGATCATTTATTCTCATTCTCACAGGTTCTCGGGAGGTTAATGAGGTTCCAACCCATGATGATCCTCATTGCTTTGGATTGGGCATGTAGGATATGGTATACAAATCTCAGGCTGGCTATTTGCCTGCCAACGAGAGCAGACATTCTGTCCAAGTTGGAAAGGGTGGGGCTGAAGGGGGACAGATCCCTCAACCAGACCTCAATACCCTGATCCCCATGCCTGGTTCTTGAGAAGCTGAGGCATAGGGATTGGGATTTGTCTGATGAGGTCCTGGAGATTCTCCTTGCCATATGCAGAAAAGCTACCAAGGCCATGTACATAAACATTTTGTGTCTAGTGCAGGGAAAGCAATCTGAAATAGATAGCTTGCCCTACGGCCGTGGTACTTCAGTTCCTTTTAACATGATTTGCGACAGTGACATTTTAAGTTATTTTTTTTTTTTTTGTATTTGGTTTATTGAAGTAAAAACCTTTACAAATCGATTTAACATAAGAATAAAAATTCTAAACACCAATAATTTAAGGCATATCATAGCACCTTAACAGTTAAAAGAAAAGAAGGCTTATCCAAACAAACAAACTTTGACGTCATTTTGAATTAGCAAGAAAAGGATAATACCGAATTTCCATTTGATTAATAAAACTAGAAAATTGAGAAATACAATTTGAAAGGGAATAGAGACATAAGCCCTATCAAAAGAGTTCTGAGACAACATCCAATAAATATCCAATTAGCATTCAAGGAGTAAGATTACAGTTCAGGACTTTATGTGATTACCAAGAGGTCATAATAATGCCATTTGATATAGTTATGTTAAATGTTCGTTCTCACCCATCTACCCGATCTACTAATAGAATTTGCTTGTTTTTTTTTTTTTTTGTTTTTTTTTGTTTTGGCCTACAAATCTTCTGCCAACTTCGATTCTATTACTGCCAGCAAGTTAGTTAGGCGGAGAGTAAGATTCTGACTGAAACCTTCCATACAGCGTTTCCATAAGAGTTCCTTTGTGATTGCACAATTAGAGTAAAAGTACTCAAAAAATTGAATACGAAGGTCTTCAAAGAATGGACAGCTAATCACTAAGTGTTTAAGAGTTTCACGTACTATGCAGTTTCTACAGAAACGGCAACTAGTATCAGAGTTACTATTTAGATAGCCAGTCCAGTGTTTGAGTCGTTCGCGGGTATGAAATTGGTTGAATCGAAAGCGCATGTAAATATTTCTTGAGCGAGCTGAAGGGAACTGTAAGAGATATTTTATACGGGTTCCCCATCTACCGCGAACTTCATTGTATTCTTTGAAGGAGGGATATTTACCCATTTCATCCAGCATTCTACACCAAAAAAATCTTTGAAATTTCAGTTTTTGGCTTGGTAACCGCATACTCATGGATAACGGCGTTTCATTAATAAGATGTAATATTTTAGTAAGTTTAAGCGAGTAAGTATTGAGTGATTTGATGTGAGATTCAGACATTAATTGATTCAGTTTAACATAAAGAGTATTTTTCGGTGGATTATAGATCTTAGTTAGATTAATAATTTTACGCCATGTATGTTTTGCTGACAATTGTAATAAGTTTAGTTCGTGGCAGATCATCACATTAGGAATCGACATTGATAGTCCCAGAACTGTTTTCCATAGTTTCCCCTGTAAGGTATTTAGACAGGCATCTAAATCATATGTGCAGATGTCCAGGGAATATAGAATAATAGGTTCAACCTTCTGCAGATAAAATTGAATTAAAGGTATTAAGGAAAACATACAATATTTCTGATGAATAATTTTCATCTGAGATGTCAGCCCCCTAACTTTTTGGTTAAGATAGTTTTTCCACATTGTAATTGAATATTGATCAGCTAACGGATATCCCAAGTAGTGAAGCATCGAAGAACATTCAATTTTAATATTGTTTATATGCCAAGAATAGCGATGACGTCCTGATTTTTTTTGAGAAAAAATCATTATAAAAGTTTTCGTTGGATTAGGCGTAAGATTATGATTAAATGCAAATTCTAAGAATAAGTCCAACTTTCGTTGGAGACCAAAGGGCGTTCGATCGAAAAATAATAAATCATCAGCAAAGCCTAACCAATCTAAGTTCAGGGAACCGAGCTTTACAGAATAGCATTCCCCCGCAGTCCATTTCTCGTCCAATCCTAACAGATACAAATTGAACAATATCGCTGCCATATTGCAGCCTTGTTTCACCCCGATCTCAGTAGGAATGGGGTCAGTCAGAGCTCCTTCCTTGGTGACACGCATGCGATAATTTGTATTTTTGTGGAGAGTTGCAATCAAAGCAACTAATTTAGTCGGAATACCAAGATGGATCATTTTTTTCCACAAGACTTCTCGAATAACACAATCAAATGCTGCGGTCAAATCCAAACTAGCCATGTAAATTGGGCCTGAGTGACTAGCCAAGGAGTGAGCCTGAAGATGGGCTAGAATTGTGGCATTTAGCTGACAACCAATGAGTTTTCTAAATCCTCCCTGATAAATAGACAACATATTTTTTTCATCCATGTAAGTTTGTAATTGTTGAATGAGTAGAATAGAAAATATTTTGGAAGAGGCATCAGTTAAGGCAATCGGCCGATAATTGGAGGGACAATCCGGAGAGCCCTTTTTGTAAATTGGAATGACATACGCAGAGGACCATGTAGTGGGGATATGTCCTGTTTGTAAGATCAGATCGAATTTGATTTTGAGGATATGGGCCCAGAATACTGGGTTCGATTTATACACACAAGATGGAATACCGTCGGGACCAGGTGCTTTAGATGGCTTCAATCGACCAATGGCATCTATGATGTCTTCTATGGACCATAGTGAAGAAAAGTCAAATTCCAAGCATGGTTCACTACCCTTGAGGAATTGAAAACGCTCGGGCATAGTATATTTGCGTTTTATATACGATACCCAGTTTTCGGCGGGAATAACAGAATCAAAGTTAGTTGTGTTTTCCGAGGTGATAGAACGAAGAGTATTCCAGGTTTTCCTAGAGTCATGCTTTAGTAAATGGTAAAATAATTTTTGATTATCTGCATAGAGAAGATGTCTTTTTAGCCATTTTAATTTATTACGAAATCTTTGTCTGACTGCTTTAATCAATTTATCACGAGCAAGGTCAGAAGGAAAAGTTCTATTAATCTGACGAATTGCGTGATTTTTTTGCGATTTTAAATGAGCAACTTGACTATTGAATTTGTGCGCATGGACCTGGATAGTTTTTTCGTGATTATCCCTTGAGTGAAGCATAGCTTCTAGGTGGATTTGAATTCTGATAGAATTTAGATGATCTAAATGAATAAGTGAAGGGCTCAATGGTGTTTGATGTAAGAAGATACCGGGATCACATTCTAGATTCCGAATAAATATTGCACACACTTTAGGATTCCATCTCACTGTGTGGTGGGGCCGATCAATTTCTACTAAAGAAAGAAAAGAATTATCTTTGAAACGAGCCAGAGGAATATTCATCTGCATGGAAATGATCATATGGTCTCCTAGGAATGGATCAATAATTTTAAGAGCATCTATATTCGAATATAAACTCGAAGAAATAAAAAAATAATCGATGAGAGAATTGAGATTTGCTCTAGTCCATGTATAGGAATAATCGTCGAGAGCAAAGTAAGGAGTTTGAATATCCCATTCAAGGAAAAAGGAATTCCATACAGTGCCAAACTTATGGGACGTAGTTGAGTGCTTATCCCTAATTGCGTTTTTATGAACACCTATTTCATAGCAGTAGCAGTTGAAGACACCACCTACGATAATTTTCGCCGTGGGATATGAAATCGGTCCCTTTTCTAATACATCATGCATTTCCTCAATAATGGTCTCAATTGGAATGGAATAAGTTATTTGCCAGTTAGCTCATAATTTAAAAGGAAGCCCGAAGTGGGGTCCTCTTAAATAGTGCAGTTCCTCGGGGATTGCTTAACATATTCCCATCAAGGCAGTTCATCGTGCTGCCATGGGACTTGAATTCAGTGCTTACTGTTCTGGTGGCCTCTCCTTTTGACATCTTGCGTTCATATTTGCTGAGGCTTTTAACCTTAAAGACAGTCTGTCTACTGCCAATAACATCAGCCAGGGCGGTAAGTGAGCTGCTGTTATTGTAAACCTCCTTCCTTCTTTTTCAATGCATTGCATTCTGCTCCAGTTTCCTTATCCGATAGATATCCACCTCCAGCGTCCCCTCCTCAGAAATCTCTCAACAGGGGTCATACTACAGGCAGAAAACTGCCGGGCAGTATGGTTTTTGTCAACATACGAACCTGAAGGCGACCTGTGAGTGATCAGTGAAACTAGCCGTCAGGCAGCCTCTGTCGAAGTCTCCTGCACGCTCGACAGTGATGTCGCGGGTGGACACCGAAGGCCCTAGGCTGAGAATGAGGACGGGCGCCATAAAAAAAATAAAGTGGTCGCCCTCACAAAGCGAGTTGCACCATTTTTCGTCCTTCCCACAAGAAGGAAAAACCACGCTGGGGTAGATACGACTGCGGTTCTTTGGAATAGCGGGTTAAGTCCTTCCCGAATACGTGTGCCACGAGAGTAGTGGTAGGCATTCAAAACACAGATACTCGGGTTCTCATGAGGTTGAGGAGGTTCCCGGCTACCATGATCCTGTTTGCCTGGGATTGGGCGAGGAGAACCTGGTACTCTGAGCTTCGGGAAATGGCCGTCTGCCCACTGTACCCTCTTCCTCCAAGGTTGGACCGCCTATCCCAGTGGAAAGGTCTGGTGCTCCACCCAAGTCCAGAGTCTCTCATTCTACATGTTTGGTTCTTAGAAGGATGTGATATGACTGGGACCACTTGGAAGGGGTGCTTGGGGTGATACTTGGTGCACTTAGACCCTCTACTAGGTCTTTGTATGCGTGCAGGTGGAGACAATTTCAGGCGTGGTGTAGGGCTTGTGTGATGGACCCCATCTCATGTTCCACCACCACGGCACTGGTGTAGCAGGGGCCCCTGAAGCCCCTGCAGAACAGGGGCCCCACCAGCACACGTCTCTGTGACTACGAGGTCCGAGGGCTCCCCTCACCCCATGACATGCAAGCCTCCAAGCCTTTAGTCACTCTCCCTTCGTAAAGAAATTGCTGTTATGGTTCGGTACTTTAATGGAAATAATGTCTTTATGAAGTCAGCTGAAGGCCTTGTTCCCTGGATCAATGGATTATAGGTAAGAAAATGTATTTTCTTTAAATGGAAGTATGTGTGTGTTTGTGTGTGTGTTTCTCCAGCATGGGGTCTGGCATGGATTCACATGCTCATGAATATTCCCCGTCGTCAGGCCGGGAATTCTCGGTAAAGAAAGAATCAGTATCAGTTTCGTTTCTGATCTCTTTCTTAGTAGTAACCAACCACTGATCTCTGGGTCATACTGCCCCCAGCCAATGACTGCCCTCTCCCTAAGCCCCTCCCCTGGCAGCCATCTTCAGATTTTTACCGCACGTTCAAGTGTTAGGAGTCTTCGTGCTATAGCTCTCGAGCTTTTTCTGCGTTCGCGCTTTTTCAAAGAGCTTTATCTAATTTTTTAGGTTAAATCGAGCCTCAAGCTCCACCGTTTCTTCTTCCAATCAACGGGGACCCGTTTCGGAATTTTCTACGCCCCTCAAGGGTGAAGTTTTCGTCGAGCTACGCTTCTCAGAGGATTCCAGAAGTTTCTGAGGCCTACCTCGTGGACATGGCCCAGGAGAAAGGAAGCTTGACGCCCGGCAAGCTGTTCAGGAACTGCCCTGGATGCAAGCTACAGAACCTGTTCAAGGAGGATAAGCACTCGATGTGCCTCTACTGCCTCCACGAAGACAAAACACACGTGGAAAAGGACTGCGCGCTTTGCATGAACATGTCGGAACGGACCATGAGGGATCGTCGGACCCGTCTCGCCAACTGGCTGGAAGGCAAGAGCCCAGCAGGTGAGAAGAAGAAGAATTCTGAGCGGTCTAAGTCCTGTGAGGGCACCCCGGCGACGGGGGCCCAACAGAAGGCTAAGCACCGCAAGTCCGCGGGCACCGGGAGCGCCGAACGGTCGGGCTCCTAGGCTGCCAGGCAGGGCGCACCTTCCCCGACGCCGTCCACCGCGGCCAACGCTCTGGCTCGGGGAAGAGAAAGTCCGAGAACCTGGCTAAGCTTCTGGACAGGCCCCGGCCGATCTCGAAGGAGCCGTAAAAAGGGGAGGTAGGCGGTGCCCCTCCCCCTGTGGTGAAGACCTCAAGCAAGGTGGTGAAGGCCTTGATTCACCCGGCCAAGGCCTCTATTGAGGAAGTCGCTGCGGCCCTGGCGAAGCCTGTGGGGGCTACACCAGTGGTGGCGCCCTCAGGACCCAGAGTTTCTCTGCCTCCGCGGAGGGAATCCTCTTTCAAGCCCATCGAGAAGACCCCCCGTGGAGGCCCTGGTGGAAAAAGAGGGGGGGGGGCGGTGGCCATTTTGGACATGGACACAACCTCCGAGGAGGAGCTGGTAGAAGTCGAAGAGGGACTCAAGAATTTGAAAGAGTCCCGTTCCCGCGGGAGGGATCCTGACGAGGGGGGCGACGAGAGCGTGGGTGGCGACGATGAGGCTCCCGTGGAGGAGGAGCAACCGTCGCGCCTGTTGCGGCCCGCGCCACAGGACAACTCGGTGGCCATTTTGACGGCAATCCAGGCCTTATGCACAGAGATAAGGACCAGATTGCCCCCTCCCCCAACGGATGACCCGACTGAACCGGGTCCGTCGGAAAGCCCTCCAAGCAAGAGGAGGAGGATTCATCCAGCCCCATCCTTTCAGCCCCCATGGCCTTCTCAGCCTTTGTCTCCTTCCCCGGTCCCGAGGGATGACACGGGAACGGATACGGCCACGACGGGGACGGATGACGACAGTGGTGACGACGGGACGGACCTCCCGTTGCCGATCCCTCGGGCATCCCCGCCCGACGAGATTGGCTCGTTTCACGCCATGATTGCCAGGGCGTCCGAGCTGTTCCAGCTCTGTCCCGAGGAGAAGGAAGGCTTCCTCTACCAGCGGCACGAGGCCAAGAGGAAGACGGTCCTCGCGGTGCCTTTGCTGGATGACATTTGGGACGAGGGACTTGCTCTCCTTAAGAACCCGTCCACGACACCTGCGAAGAGGGACCGGTACGAGAAGAAGTACCATGTCCCCGACACTGCCCCCTTGTGCCTTAGGGCACAGCCGACCCCTGATTCGGTCGTCTCGGCGACGGCCAAGAAGAAAGCGGGGGGGCATCAGCCTCTACGTCAACTTCCCCACCGGACAGCGAGTGAAAGAAACTGGACATAATGGGACGACGGGTCATCTCTTAGGCGGCGACGACAATTAAGGCGGCCAACGCCCTGGCGATCGTGGCCCGCTACGTCAGGGAATTGTGGTTCAAGATCGTCCCCCTGTTGGACTTCCTTCCAGACAACAAGAGGGCAGAGGCCCTAGGGATCTTGCAGGAAGGTGAGGTGGCGTCGGACCACACCATAACGGTGGCCACGGACATTGCCGACACCACTTTCCGCCAGTTGGCCAACGGCGTTTGCCTAGGCGACGAGGGTGGCTCAAGGCGACGGATTTCCGCCAAAATGTGCAAGCCAAGGTTCTGGACATGCCCTTTGACGGGGACAACCTGTTTGGGAAGACAGTAGATGAGTCCCTCCAAGCCATCAAGACCGACATGGAGAGGGCTCGGGCCCTGGGATTTCTTCAACAGCGACGGCCGTCCTTTCGGAACTCTGGAGGCAAGCAAGGTGCCTCCAAGGGATTCGGCGGTGGCTCCTCTACGTACCGCCAAGCGGCCCGCTCCTCGTCGCAAGAAGCCTACAGGGGACGAGGCAAGTCTGGTGGATCTCGCCGTCGTCGCCAGGGAGGGCAAGGCGGCCTCCAAGCAGGACTGAACTGGCTGTTGCGTCGGGCCCCCATCGAAGCACCCTGGTGGGAGGCCGGCTGGTGAAGTTCGTCAGCGTGTGGGTGCTGGATGCCCTGGCCCAGAGGCACGCACTCGAATTTCTGAAGTGCCCCCGCATGCCACCTGTGGCCAGGAAGGAAAACCACGTCCCTCAACTTCTGTTGGAGGTAAGGGCGATGCTCAAGAAAGGGGCCATCGAGCTCGTCCCAAAGAGGCTCCGGGGCTCCGGAGTTTACTCAAGATACTTCCTCGTAAAAAAGAAGACTGGAGGATGGCGCCCCATCCTGGACCTGCGCCGACTGAACAAGTACATCAAGGCACAGAAGTTCCGGATGGTCACCCTCCAGCACGTGCTGGGACAGCTGGAGGAGGGCGACTTCCTGTTGTCGTCGGATTTGGAGGATGCATACTTCCACATCCCCATTCTAAAAGGACACCGAAAGTTCCTCAGGTTCGTAGTCCAAGGACGGCACTACCAGTTTAAGGCCCTCCCGTTCGGATTGAAGTCGGCTCCCAGGGTATTCACCAAGTGCCTGGCACCGGTGGCGGCGCGGCTGCGCCTGCAGGGGATCCACGTCTACCCCTACCTGGACGACTGGCTCATCCGAGCAAGGACAAGGGAGCTCGCCGTAGAACACACAGCGAAGACCGTCCAGTTGCTCACGGACCTGGGGTTCTCCATCGACTTCCCCAAATCCCACCTGGTTCCGTCACAGGTCGCACTATTTCTGGGAGCCAAGCTCGATACAGTGGCGCTACTGGCCTCGCTGTCGGAGGAAAGGACAAGGACAATCCTAGGCAAGGTGCAGCGCCTGCTGGCCACGGACGTGGCCAGGGTGAGGTCCATCAAGTCCCTCCTTGGGATGATGTCCTCTTGCATATACCTTGTGCGCCTGTGCAGGCTTCGGATGCGCCCTCTACAGGAGTTCCTCGACTCCCCCTGGATCCAATCGACGGGCAGCTTCGAGGACAGGATTCTTCTCAACGAACAATTCCGACAAGCGATCCGGTGGTGGGACACCCGCGCCCATCTGACGGCAGGCACAGACTTCAGACCCCAGCTCACCAGGTGACGGTGACTACGGACGCCTCCCTGGAGGGTTGGGGAGCGCTCACAGGAGATCTTCACGCGAGGGGCTTTTGGCTACCGGAGGAGAAACCGCTCCATATCAACATCCTGGAGATCCGTGCAGTGTTCTGGGCCCTCAGGTCCTTTCTCCCGTCCCTCAAGGGCAAGGTGGTGAGGATCTTCACCGACAACACCACCACAATGTTTTACATTCGGAAGCAGGGCGGACCCAGATCCCCAGCCCTATCCAAGGAAGCCCAGGATCTGTGGCATTGGGCCGTCGCCCAAGGGATGTTTCTGGTGCCCTTTCATCTGGCACGGGTTAAAAACACCATCGCCGACTCGCTCATCAGGGAGCTACGCTCGTGCCACGAGTGGTAACTACGACAGGATCAAGTGGATCGACTCTTCCAGCGATGGGGCAAACCCCAGATCGACCTGTTCGCGACGGCGATGAACTCCAAGTGCCAGAGGTTCGCCAGCAGGTTTCCCCACCCGAGGAGCATGGGCGATGCTTTCTCATTCCCCTGGACAGCCTGTTCCTGTATGCGTTCTCTCCGTTACCGTTGCTGCTCCAACTCATCAACTAGCTCAAGAGGTCCCGGTGCAGGATGATCTTTGTCGCACCGGCGTGGCCGAGACAGATCTGGTTCCTGGACCTTCTGGAGTTGTCAGCGTCCCCACCAGTCAAACTGCCGACGGACGCAGATCTTCTCTCCAGAGAAGGAGGCACCATACTTCATCACGACCCGGAGTCGTTGAACTTGCAGGCCTGTCTCTTGCAGCACTAGAGTTTGGAGGGTACGATATCCCGGCAGACTGCAGAGAGGTTCTTGCAAAAGCCAGGGCATAGTCAACTCTCAAGTGCTATGGACATAAGTGGAAGAGGTTCTTTGTCTGGTGCCGTGCACAGAAGATTAACCCTCTGCAGATTACGGCCCCTCAAGTGCTGCCGTACCTACTGTCGCTGGCCAAGGCTGGACTAGCTCACGCCTCCATCAAGATACATCTGGCTGCAATCTCCCGATACACCAGAGCTACAGGGCGGGCGTCCTTGTGGTCTCATCTCCTGGTGAAAGAATTTATGAAGGGACTGTTCCGATCTTTCCCGACGGTGAAGGCCCCGGCATGGGAGCTCAACGTGGTGCTGATCAGGCTCATGGGGGCGCCATTCGAGCCTCTGCATTCGGCATTGTTGAAGTTCCTGTCGAGGAAAACCGCATTTCTTGTGGCCATCACCTCCGCACGACGAGTGGGAGAGATCCAGGCCCTATCTTGCAAGCCTCCATACTTGACTTTGAACGACACGAGGGTGGTGCTGAGGACGCACCCCTCCTTTATGCCCAAGTTGCCGTCGGACTTCCACCTCAACGAGCCCTTGGTGTTACCAGTTTTCTTCCCGTCGCCTTCGTCGCCGGCCGAGAGGACTTTGCACTCGCTGGATGTAGCTAGAGCGCTGAAGTTCTACGTGGACCGCACGAAGAGTTTTCTGAAGACGTCATAGCTGTTTGTGAACTTTGGACCTGTGAACCAAGGGAAGGCTCTCTCGAAGGCTTCCATTTCCAGATGGCTCTCTGGCTGCATCATGCACTGTCACCGGTTGACAAACCGACCATTGTCCGGCCGTCCGAGAGCCCATTCGACCAGAGCGATCGCTGCTACTACGGCGTTCTTGTCTGGTGTGCCCCTGCTGGACATCTGCAGGGCTGCTACATGGAGGTCGGCGCACACCTTCACGAGATTCTAGGGGGGCGTGGCCTGATGCTCATGGAGTGAGGACGCGGAACTCTTGAGCTCCGGCCAAGCCTTGTAGTCCGATCCTGATTGTGGTACTTTAAGACTGCTCTGTCATCCATCTGACAACCCAACTGTGGCTGGGGCGAAGACCTGTGCTCCGCTCCTGATCCTGACGAAAATCGGAGCCCGGGTACCCTGCCTGGCGCTCCGGCCCGGCTCCCCCCTTCCCTGAGCTGCCCTCGCAAAATGGCGGCCTTGAAGCCTCGGAGAGCCTGAACCGCGTAGGGGGGCCTGCGAGGTGTCGACTCCTGGGACTATCATAGCATCCACGCTCATCGCCGACCGGGAGAATCCAGTGGGGCAGGGGGACCCCCAGAACCAGGCTCTTCAGCCCGATGCAACGGACCAACTGAATCGCGCCCCGCAGCCCGACGCGACATGTGGTCGGGACTCGTCCGGCGAGACTCCCTGCCTCGCAACCCGAGCCCTCGAGAGGAAGGCGTGCTGAGCTGCTCCCCCCCGCAATCAGCGACCCCTAACAGCTGACTGCCACCGCGGATCTCCGGTGGTACCCCTCTCCCCTGAAATAGAAGCGGTGGGAGGCTGCGGGGGATCTGGGAGACCCGCGGCTCCCCCTGGACTTGCCTGACACTGCGACAACACGCCGGGGGCGAAGATCCGTGCTCTGCAACTGCTCCCATTGATAATCGGAACCCGGGGGCCTTGTCCGGCGCTCGGGCCTGGCCCTCCTCCTCCCTGGGCTGCGCTCCCACAACGGCGGCCCTGGGGTCCTGGAGAACCTGAGCTACGCGGGAGGGCCGACGAGGTGTCACCTCCTGGGATCAGCGGACCATCCCCGCTCACCGCAGACAGGGAGAACCAGCGGGGTGTGGGGACTGGTGGAGCTGGACAGAGGCCTGCCACAACATCACTGAGAAGCCCGGGACTCACAACCCGAGCGCCCGCAAGGTAGGCGCATAGACCCGCTCCCCTGAACCCAGCAACCTCCGATAACAGGCTGCCACTACATGTGCCCAGGGATCATCCACTGGGACTTGAGTCCTTCTCTGGCTGTGGCATTCCATCCCGACAACGAACCAACTAAAGCGGGCCCTGGAGTGGGGGCGGTACCCCTCTGCGGCAAAAGCAGAGAGAGGCTTCGGGGGACCTGGGAGGCTCACTGCTCCCTCTGAACTGTGACACCAAGCAACGAGCGCTTCCTGGCACCCGTTGCCCACTGCAACAACATCCAAGGGGCCGCGCTCTAGAATCAGCACCAGAGACACTGAGGGAGCTCTCAATTAGCCCTGAAACCTCTGGTGAACACAGCTAGGGCCCCCCCACTCCTCACGAGTAGGCCCTCGCCTGCGCACAACACTGCAAGATCGACCCGACAGGCGGATCAAATAACTGCGGCACCCACCTAGTACAGTCCTGACCGTCTGCACCAAAACAACGTTGGGGTGCCCCTGCCAGCCAAACAGGAGAGCGGACCGGGGAGAATCATTCCACTGTGTACCCTGACCAAGCGGCTCAGGTGTCCACCTCATACTAAGGGGACCGGAGATCCCGCAATGTCCACTTTAAGGGGCAGGGCCAAGAATGCCACCATGGATCTTTTTGTCACACCAAAACCCCACCCGATCGCCCAACCTACATCGAAAGGCGCAGCCTCGCAGACCAGCCCAGGAGAACGCGCCAGGGACGACCAAGTGCTCGAGGCTATAGCTGCCCTGAGAACGTTCATTAACACAAAAATCGGCGAAGTGAAGGCTGACATTCAACTTATAAGACAGGATGCTCGTAACCTGACGGAACGTGTCACCAACATAGAAACCATCCAGAAGGATATTGCCGAGGACACACAAGATCTCAAGGCAGAGATGGCGGACCTCCGAAGGAAGGTGAGCCACTTGGAGGCCAGATTGGAGGAGGCAGAGGGCCGCGCCAGGCATAACAACATTAGAATCCTGGGCATTCCCGAGGGAGCCGAAACCACAGACCTTACGGCCTATATAGAGTCCCTAATAGAGCAGGAAATTGGGGCGGAGAAACTCTCGCAGGGCTTTGCCATAGAAAGGGCCCACAGATCGCTCCAGAAGAAACCCCCTCCAGGTTCCTTTCCTCGCCCCATCATAGCAAAGGTCCTCAACTTCCGGGACCGCAAAGTGATCCTAAAGTTCTCGAGAGAGGGCAGAGAGATAGAGCGGGACAATTCAAAAATCACCATCTACCCTGATTACACGCAGTCAGTGCAGAGAGCAAGGAACTCTTTCGCCCCAATTTAAGCTAGATTGAGAAAACTAAATCTAAAATACATGCTGCTGTATCCCTCCAGACTAAAAGTGATCCACAAGGGGCGAGCGATATTTTTGGAAACTCCAGCCGCAGCCACCATGTGGTTGGAACACAATAACCTGTACGATGTCCCCTCTGAACCCACCCATGAGAACTGAACCGAATGCACAAGGGGTGACGGACCGACACCTGGACACTACCACCCTTGAACCCGCACTGGATACCATCACAAGATAGTATATCACCACCATGGAAACTACACTGAGAACATCAAGTGACTACGGGCCCACCCGGCCTCCCGCTCATGAGCACACAGCACGCACCCACGAACGACCAGTGCTGGTTAGCTGCCGGCACGAACCTACTCGTGCCAGAAACCCGGATTGGGTCAGACAGCACGAGAGCCCCCGAGCACTGCCCCCCTAAGGCAGTAGCTGGGTGCACCAGTTATGGTTATTTTCGTTCAGTTTTTGTTATGACTGCACTCCTCATGAAGACTGTCCTCCAATTCACGGAGGATCAAAGGCCGGAAGCTGAAGCCCATCACCTCATGCAAGCGAATCGAAGCACGACACCTAGCAGTGGATGCCCATCCCAGGAAATGGGCGTGAAGCCTCCCATATCCACGATCGAAGTCAAGCAATGGCAGCACGCTTCAGAATAATCACATGGAACGTCAGAGGGATGGGATCCTACCTGCGGAGAAATCGAATACACTCCTACTTGAAAAGGAAGAAGGTATCGTTCGCCCTCCTGCAGGAAACGCACCTCACATCCGACATCACGAACAAACTGGCGGACTATTGGGGGGGCCAGGGCAGTGGCTCCTCTTACTCGAGGTATGCACGTGGCGTATACACGTGGGTGAGTCCTGACACACCCTTTCACCAGATGGGGATGGAGACGGATGAAGAAGGCAGGTACGTGATAGTTTGGGGCATGCTGGAAAATTCCCGACTATGCATAGTCAACTCATACTTCCCACAACATGGCATACCCTCCCACCTTAAGCAGCTATGCGCCAAAATTGCACACCACAGGGAGGACGCCTTCTTGTGGGGGGGAGACTTCAACTGCGTGATGAATGAAGACACAGATAGATCTTTAATGCCGCGCATCCCTAATAGCCCTGCTTCCCGTGACCTCTGCAATGTGGTCGCGGACTTGTACCTAGTTGACGTCTGGCGAGATTTGCATCCCGTCGACAGGGCTTACTCATTCTACTCGGCCCCCCACAGTTTACACACCAGGATAGACCATCTTTTCGTCGACAACGCATTGATACCGCAGGTTGAGTCAGCGAACTACCTGGGAAGATCGATTTCGGATCATTCTGCTGTCCTGATACAGCTCCACCTAAGAGGCCCGTGGCCCCCTATCCCGATGTGGCGTATGCCAACTGAAACCTTAATGGACCCTGCATTCAAGGAAACCCTAAGAGAGAAACTAGAAGAGTACGTAGAGATCAACAAGGGATCGGTCCAGAAGTGGAGCACATTATGGGAAGCCATGAAGGTGGTAACAAGGGGTGAGATAATAGCTGAAGCCGGTGGGATCAGGAGGCAACTGAGGAAGGAGCTAGAGGATAAGGAGGATGAGATCAGGCAACTGGAAGATGCTTCGCCTCTGACCACTGCCAGGGAGGCCAAACTGAAGGAAATCAGGGAGTACTGCAGGATAGCCTGGGAGAGGCTGTCCAAGTTCGACTTCTCCACACGGACCCTGAGAGCACACAAAAGCATATAAGCTATGCAAGAAGGAGAATCCGAGGCAGGCCCTCAAAGAGATCAAAGATGAGGGAGGCACAACACAAAGGACACAACGAGCAATAAATGAAGTCTTCTCAAGCTTTTACGCCAGGCTCTACACCCACAACGAGCGAATCCCTGAAGAAGACATTAGAGACACCCTGGACGAGATCGGACTACCCAAGCTGAGTCAAGAACATCCAGCTGTGCTGGAGGAGGCCATCACACTAGAAGACATATCGGAAGCGATCAGGTCCCTCTCCACTAGCAAGACTCCCGGGACGGACGGCCTCACCACAGAATTCTATAAGGCCTACGAGGAGATCCTAACCCCGATATTACATGAAGTTTATTTGGAGGCATATGAAACTGGAACCTTGCCGAGTAGCATGAGAGAGAGACTCATAATACCAATGCTCAAAACGGGCAAACCACCCGATGAGTGCGACTCGTATCGCCCCTTGGCGATGCTGAATTACGATGGTAAAATCCTCACGACTATATTAGCCAAGAGGCTCTCGAGGGTGATAGGGTCCCTAATACATGAAGATCAGAACGGCTTCGTCCCAGGACGTAATACTACCGCCAATCTGAGGAGGCTCCAACATGTTATGGCACAAACAGAGGAGAGCAAGGAGGACCTGGAGGTACTCACTTGACGCCGTAAAAGCTTTCGACTCGATATTTTGGGAGTGGCTGATCTTGACCCTGAGAGAGTTTGGTCTAGGGGAACACTTCATCCGGTGGGTCGAGGTGCTCTACAACAACCCGGTGGCGCGGGTGAAGACTGGTAGTGTGGTGTCAGGAGCATGGCCCATCCAAAGAGGAACCAGGCAAGGGTGCCCACTATCGCCGATGCTGTACATCCTAGGCCTGGAACCAGTGGCAATTTATTTCAGGAAGCAACTGTTCGACTCTGGCATCAGCATTGGTGGAACATATAACATCATCTCCCTATATGCCGACGATGTCCTTCTATACCTCCGGAACCCCCGAGAAACCGCACCTACAGCATTGGATGTCCTCGATAATTTTGCTAAATACTCGGGAATAAAATTTAGTAGACAGAAATCAAGCTCCTTCTCCCTTGCGGGACTCAGAGGAAGAGACATAGAGGAACTACCTGAAATAGGGATCCAGTGGCAGCCAGAGGCCTTCCGCTACCTAAGTCTACCCATCACGCCAGCCTCCACCCATGAGCGCAACACCGAAGCAGCAATGTGCGGGGTTCGGAGGTCCATTAAATTCTGGTCAAAGCTCCCCCTCTCAATGATGGGTAGAGCTGCAATCTCCAAAATGATTATACTTCCAAGATTCCTCTACTACTTCACCAACATCACACACTATATCCCCCCCGCCCTTCTTCAGGAAACTGGAATCTCTGATCAGGGACTTTCTTTGGGGTCAGGCCAGACATAAGCTTGCCCTGAATATCCTCACGCTCCCCCACACCGAGGGGCGGCATCCAACTGCCCGACTTTCAGAGATACTATCTCGCAGCACAACTTACACATGTCACAAAGTGGCTCTCGGATGAACCCTCTGCTGAGACTGGCCTCCTTTGCCAGTTGACCGGGCCTACACACCCTAAGGAGATATGGGGCTCGCAGGTGGCCCCCCTGACCCACCCATGATAGTAAAACGGGGGAGGCGGGTCTGGAACAGGGTCAGAACACTACTAGGCCTCCATCACCCGTACATGCCTGAAATCCCCATGCTGACAGATGTATGCAGGATCCCCATCGACCTCCCAGTAATGAGGAACTGGGAGACCTGTGGCCTCTATACATGGGGAGACATGTTCGACGAAGGAGCCTTTAGAGACTTTGATTCGCTACAACTGAAGGACGGACTCTCTTCGGGCCAATTCCTATTTTACCAGAGGGTGAGACACGTAGCCAAGACCAAATGGAACACATGGCCTGAGGAGCCAGAGACCCACCCCCTTATACAGGAGATGTATAATTTGAGCGACGGCTGGAAGCCGACATCGAGGCTGTACGCCCAGATGGACCACCGAGTTAACCCCAGAGGAGCGCGCCTGAAAGAGAGGTGGGAGACTGACATTGGGACAGAAATCACAGAGGAAGAATGGGCAAGAGCCCTGCTATACCCGAAGGAGGTGTCACGGAACGCCAGGTTCAGGATGATCCATTTGAATGTCCTCTATAGGACCTACATGACCCCGCACAGGATAGCCACCTTCAATGACAAAATCCTTTCGACATGCCCATGGTGCTCCTCCGAACAAGCCGACTTGATCCACATGTTCTGGGCTTGCCCCAGATCCCAGAAGCTCTGGCTTGCTGCTGAGCAAACCTGCAGGAGAGCTGGACTGTAAAGGTACGAATGGACACCTAAGGAGTGTCTCCTGGGCACCCATCCGAGACTTAGTAAAATAAAGCACCTAGTGAAGCTTATGGACATGACATCCATTCTTGTGAAGAGAACAATAGCGATGGCCTGGAAGTCGCCCGCAGGCCCCAGATATGGACCCTGGATCAGGGAAATGGAAAGATGGACCACGGCCGAAACCAGGGCCTGGGAGGAGGGAAACAGAGGTGGGGACGATGTGAGCACAACACTAGAGTCCTGGAAAGCCCTCATGAGAGACATGATCTTCTCGACAGACTTCAAACCCCCCTGAGCAGCCCAACAGGACACAAATCCTAAGCGAATCGTTACGATCAGACCAACGAGCCCGAGCACGTTCCAAGCGCTGTGACCCGAAATGGCAACAAAGAGGGGTGGCCCCGGTTCCGAGCCAACATGCAGAATAAGGACCGCATTATGATACCATGGGAGTGAACAGTCAAAGTTGTTATTATTGTTATTTTTGTTAGTTTGTTGTTATCCGTTGTCCTTCTGGCAGACACGACACATGATTGATAATATAAAGCACAACCCGTGCTCAACTGCTATGTGTATGACTACAAATGCCAATAAAAACATTTAAAAATTAAATTCACGAGATTCTACTGTGTCGATCGGGACTCCAGGGAGGAGTCCAGGGTCGGCCAAGCAGTGCTGCGCAACCTGTTCGCCTGAAGGTGGGCCTGGTGAGGAGCTAAGAGTTGCTAAATGTTGAGTTTATGTAATGCTTAATGTTGAGCCTTGCCACCTCCCGTGGTTGTGCATGTGTGTACTGCAATGTATTCTTATATTCATGAGCATGTGAATCCATGCCAGACCCCATGCTGGAGAAGGAACAAGTTACTTACCTGTAACTGTTGTTCTCCAGCATGGGTCTGGCATGGATTCACATGCGAACCCTCCCTCCTTCCCCTCTGCGGCTCTTCACTTGGTCATACTGCCACTTTACGTGCTACCAAATCTGAGGATGGCTGCCAGGGGAGGGGCTTAAGGAGAGGGCAGTCATTGGCTGGGGGCAGTATGACCCAGAGATCAATGGTTGGTTACTACTTAGAAAGACAGATCAGAAACAAAACTTATACTGATTTTTTCTTTACCGAGGATTCCCGGCCTGACGACGGGGAATATTCATGAGCATGTGAATCCATGCCAGACCCATGCTGAAGAACAACAGTTACAGGTAAGTAACTTGGTGTGTGTGTGTTCCAGAGGAAGAGCACTTTTTGGGCGGCCTATAACTCCGCTCCCCCTAGATGAATCCTCACCAAACTTTGCAAAAAAAGTATATGGGCCACTCTGAATTTTTCTGCATAGTTTGGTGATGTTTGGTCTAGTGGGGTCCCAAAACGTCTTTTTTTCTCATATTCTGAATGGGGGAAAAACTTTGCGCACGGCTACAGGCCAAACCACTGGATGGATTTTCACCAAATTTGCAGCAGGGCCTTGGTCCCGAAAGCGTGCTTTTCTAAATTTGGTGACAATCCGTGCAGAGTCTTGGATGCATGGCCGTAGGCCGAAGGCCATACTTTCAAGACTGTAGGCCCTGGCCACAACCACCGCAGCATGTCACATCCATGGATACACCTGTAGTATTGATTATCGATTAGATGGTTGTGGGGAGTGTGTACAGTCTTGGCTGCATGGCCGCAGGCCATGCACCTAAGAACAAAGTTATAAGCACTGGAGGTATAAGGCACTGCACACCCATAAATTGTAATATCAATGGATAAACAGGTAGGAGTCTAGCCTCTGGCCAGAACCACTGAAGCATACCACAAATATCGCTGCACCCCTACTACTGCACATCACTCAGGTGGTTGTGGGGAGGATCTGCAGTCTTTGGTGCATGGCCAAAGGCCATGCACCTGAGAACACTTGTCAACTCTAAAGTTATAAGACAATATGGATTTTACATAGTGCAGTAGTTGTGGGCAGGACGTTCAGTTTTGGGTGCATGGCTGCAGGCTGTAGGCCATACACGGAAGAGTGCAGACCCTGCCCACAAGCAGTGCAGGATATCTCATTCATACATCACACCCACATATTCGATTATGTATATGGTATTTGTGGGCAGGGCCTAGAGTCCTGGGTGCAAAATGAGTGCATGCTATGGTTATAATCTTTCATTGCATGCGTGTGTCACTCATTTATAAGCGACAATGGGTGTAATATGCAGCGGTGGTTGTGGCCAGGGCCTAGAGTCTTGGGAGCATGGCTGTAGGCCATACCTCCAAGACTCTAGGCCCTGGCCACAACCACCGCAGCATATTACAGAAATTGATAGAACTGTAGTATTGCTTATGGGTCAAATGGTTGTGGAGAGGGTGTAGAGACTTGGCTGCATGGCCAAAGGCCATGCACCCAAGAACAAAGTTATACACACTGGAGCTATAAGCCACTTTATACCCATACATTGAAATATATATGGACATATATCTAAAACTTTAGGCCCTGGCTACAACCACTGCTGCATATCACAGCTATAGATACGCCTATAGCATTGCTCATCACTCAAAGAAAATGAGGGTTTTAACAGGGGTACGATTTCAGTCCATGCTGCGCACAGGCACCTTGAAACTGTTCTAAGGACACGCGTGGTGTTAGCAAACATTGAAATTGAGTACATGTCGTTCTTACATTTTTTCCTATGGGTGTGCTATTGATTAGTACACCGCTATGGGTGTGACATGCTGCGGTGGTTGTGGCCAGGGCCTAGAGTCTTGGATGCATGGCTGTAGGCCGTAGGCCGAAGGCCATACTTCCAAGACTGTAGGCCCTGGCCACAACCACCGCAGCATGTCACACCCATGGATACACCTGTAGTATTGATTAACAATTAGATGGTTGTGGGGAGTATGCACAGTGTTGGGTGCATGGCCAAAGGCCATGCACCCAAGAACAAAGTTATAAGCACTGGCGATATAAACCACTGCCCACCCATACATTGTAATATCTATGGCCATATGGGTAGGAGTCTAGCCTCTGCCTAGAACCACTGAAGCATACCACAACTATCGATACACCCGTACTACCTCACATCACTCGGGTGGTTGTGGGGAGCATCTGCAGTTTTTGGTGCATGGCTGAAGGCCATGCAGCTGATAACACACTTGTCACATCTAAAGTTATAAGCCAACATGGATTTTACATAGTGTGGTGCTTGTTGGCAGGACGTACAGTTTAGGATGCATGGCTGCAGGCTGTAGGCCATACACCGAAGAGTGTAGACCCTGCCCACAAGCAGTGCAGGATATCACAATCGTACATCTGAGCCACAGATTCGATTATGTATCTGGTAGGTGTGGGCAGGGCCTAGAGTCCTGGGTACAAATTGAGTACATGCTACAGTTATAATGTTTCATTGTATGGGTATGTCACTCATGTGTAAGCAACCATGAGTGTAATATGCTGCCGTGATTGTGGCCAGGTCGCAGAGTCTTGATTGCATGGCCGTAGGCCATACTTCCAAGACTCTCGGCCCTGGCCACAACCACTGCAGCATATTACAGAAATTGGTACACTTGTAGTATTGCTTATGTGTCAAATGGTTGTGGAGAGTGTGTAGAGACTTGGCTGCATGGCCGAAGTGGTGTTACAAGCCACAATGGGTGTGATATGGTGTGGTAGTTGTGGCGAGGACTTATTGTTTGGTGCATGCCCAATGTCCGTGCACCTAAGAACAAAGTTATAAGCACTGCAGTTGTAAGCCACTATGGATTTCCTACACTGCATACCCATACATTCAAAAAATCTATGGCCTTACACCCAAGTCTGTAGCTTGTGGCCACAACTACTGCAGCATATAACAGGCATAGGTACACTCGTACTGTGAAACATCAGTCAGGTGGTTGTGGGGAGGGCGTAGCGTTTTGGGAGCATGGGCAAAGGCCATGCTCCCAAAACCAACTTTATAAGTAGTGAAAGTAGAAGCCACAATGGTTGCGATATGCTTTGCTGTTTCTGGGCAGGACCCAGAGACTAAAGTGATAAGGACTAAGGTTATAAGTGAACATGGGCATGGTGTGGTGTTGTGTTTGTGTGCATGTTCTAGTGTCTTGGTTGCATGGCTGCAGACCACGCACGCAAAACTAACCTTAAAAATAGGGTAATTAGAAGCACCATGGTTTTGATATGTAGCGATGTTTGTGGGTAGGACCTATAGTGTGGGTTGCTTGCCCGTAGGGCATAGGTGGTGGTTTATACATCAAGGATGCGAGGTCCAGCCTATAGTCACTGTACCATATTACTGCTATAGATGAGCCGTGTTGATTCGCATATGTATGAAATTACTGTAATTATACTTACTGTTTAATTTGTGCAGAATCCACGTATGTTTTACATGACTGGAGTACTTGGCGCACCTAGCCTTTTTTAATTTCTGTGACAAAAGAAAAAAGCATGTTAGTGTGTGCATTTTTTTAAGACTTCTTACATTGTGTAATAGACAGGTTTTTTTTTTTACCCTCATACTTAGCTTACAAACCAGTGTACTGTGCATTGTGCTCAGTTTCTGTGTTTGTTTTTGAAATCCTTAGGTCTTGGAGAAAAAAATCCTTGTCGGATTAAAAAAAACTTAATTTGCTATGCTACAAACTATTTCTTTGATTTCTTTGAGTGTTTCCTTGTTCTTTCTGATTTATGTTATGCTTGTAGCCTTGTTGCTATTTTTAAAAGCAGTTAGGTACCTGTTGTCTTCTATCTAACTGTGCATTTGTTGTTATGCTTCTGTGGTATTCATTTATCTGTGTTGTTGTTATACACTCTTGGGCAGTTAGATACCTGTTGGCGTACTCTAACTGTATGTAGGCTTTCACTTCATTTTTTGGTAATGTTGAAGTACACATTAGTCATTAAATTTTGGCTTTAAGAAGATTACGCATTTGTAAGATTAGCTGGCAATCTCTGCTTCAGAGTAATGGTGCTATCATTACATTCCACCCGTCCACATTTCTTTTTAATGTATGCAGTGTAGTGACCTGCATTGGTTGTAGCTCCTGCATGGTAGATTATACCTATTGTTGTAAGGTTTTCTTTCCCAGTGACACTTGACCGTGTGTGAATCCGGTCAGCTTGCAGTTGTTTTTCGTACTATCTGCATTATAACATAGCAGCATAAGTATTATGTACTTACTATGAGTTTGTATCAGTAAGGTGGGGCGATTGTCTGAATTGCACATAGTACATAATCTGGCATGGTTTGCATTCTGTACCAGTTGCTGAAATGGAATGGATTCACAATTAGGTATGGATACATACACAAATCGCTCATTTGGGATTTGTTCCTGTATCACATTGCTACAGAGAGTGCATGTATGTTTCCACATGTATGAAATCTGGAAGATTTCATTTATAGGTATGCTTTTGTTTTCCAGTACTTGTTGTAAGTACATTAGAAATTCTTGTGGATCTTCCTTTGTGTTTATAGTGAATCTCACCATTCCAGCACAGTAGTCCAATTCTTGTCTTATTCCATGAACAGTGTACGTGTTGTCAGGATTGTTTGTTGCGTTTCTATGAAGGACTAACATTTGCAAACACAATTGGTCTGTACTGTGCAGGTAAATATTGTTAACCATTGGTGGCAATTGAAATAGAATATTCATTACTACATTTGCATAGCAACTTACACCACTTTTATTTGAAAATTTGAATGGACCAGCTAGTTCCGTATCAGAGTGCTTTTTTCAGAGTTTCTATTCCTTCTTTGAAGAAGTACCTGGTTTACTTTCCCTAATAGGTTCTTCTTTGCTTGTGGTAATTGATGAACCTTTTCCTTCTTTTGTTTTCTTTGTTTTCTTTTTCTGGAACAGGATATTGTTTCAGATGGGGGAGGGGGGGTGTACAGTGAACGCAGTCTATTGTATTCCAAGATGCAAGGAATATCAGCGGTCACTTTATTTGCATCAAAGTTGATTAGGAATAGACCGTCAATTGTACGTAAACGTGATACTGCTACGTAGCTCATGCCTTCTTTAAAGATTGTTTCCTATATCTATTAATGCTTTGTCTAGGGTAAGACCTTGGGATTTATGAATGGTGACTGCATATGCAAGAGTTAGAGAAAATTGTTCTCTACCTACATGCATGTCTTTGAACAGAAGGAATCGGGCAGTTGAGCGCCCTATCCTTTTCACTTCTGAAAGTTTGTCAAAGCGAATATTGACAAACTGAATGTTGTTGTCATGTGGGTATGATTGAAAGCCAACAACTGTACCCAGTGCCTCTTTAACTAGCCCTTGCTCCACGTCAAGGTTACGTTTCAGCATTACTCTACAATTTAAGGATAATTTTTAATATTTTTTCCAACCCAGCTGTGTTGGATATTGAATTTTCTAAACTACTTAGTCTTGTTGTGGCTTGCTCACACATGGGTAGAGTCATACCATTTCTCCAGCATGGGGTCTGGCATGGATTCACATGCTCATGAATATTCCCCGTCGTCAGGCCGGCAATCCTTGGTAAAGAAAAAATCAGTATCAGTTTCGTTTCTGATCTGTTTTTCTTAGTAGTAACCAATCACTGATCTCTGGTTCATACTGCCCCCAGCCAATGACTGCCCTCTACCTAAGCCCCTCCCCTGGCAGCTATCCTCAGATTTTTACCGCACATTCAAGTGTGGGGAGTCCTTGTGTTTTAGCTCTCAAGCTTTTACTGCGTTTTCAAGCTTTTTCAGGAGATTTTTCTAATTTTTTCGGTAAATCGAGCCACAAGCTCCACCGTTTCTACTTCCGATAACGGGGACCCGTTTTGGAATTCTTCTACCCCCCTCAAGGGTGAAGTTTTCGTCGAGTTAGGCTTCTTGGAGGATTCCAGAAGATCTGTGGCCTACCTCAACGTACATGGCCCAGGACAAGGGAAGCTCGACGCCCGGATCCAAGCTGTTCAGGAGCTGCCCAGGATGCGGATTGCAAAATGTTTTCAAGGAGGACGAGCATTCGAGATGTCTCTACTGCCTTCATGAGGACAAGACGCACGTGACGAAGGACTGTGCGTTCTGCAAGAACCTGTCGCAACGGACCAAGCAAGATCGCCGTTCCCACCTCACTGCCTGGCTGGAGAAGGGCACAGCAGGTGAGAAGGCGAAGAAAAGGTCTGAGCGGTCTTCTAAGTCCTGTGAGGGCGCCCCGGCGACGGGGGCCCAACAGAAGGTCAAGCACTGTGAGTCCGCGGGCACCGGGAGCGCCGAAAGGTCGGGCTCCTCGGCTGCCAGACAGGGCGCGACTTCCCCGGCACGATCAACCACGAGCCAGCGCTCTGGTTCAGGGAAGAAGTCCGAGAACCCGGGTAAGCTTCTGGAGAGGCCCTGGTCGATCCCGAGGCAGAGCGAGGCGATGACCCCCCCCCCCCAAAGCAAAGGCCAGGACGCACCTTAGGTGGTGAGGTCCTTGATCCACCCGGCAAAGGCCTCTATCGAGGTTGTCGCAGCAGCCCTGGCGAAGCCGGCAGAGGCTATGCCAGTGGGGGCGGCCTCGGGGCCCAGAGTTTCCCTGCCTCCGGAGTTAATCCTCTTTCCAGACCATCGTTAAAACCCCCGTGAAGACCCCGGCGGAAAAAGAGGGGGGGCAGTGGCCATTACGAACTCGGATTCAGCCTCCAAGAAGGATTCGGTGGAAGCCGTGTACGGCCTCAACGAGAGATTCATAGGCATCAACGAGAGGTTCAAGAAGGTTCGAACCCAGGGGTCGGTTCCCGCTGATGTGATCGAAGATAGCGACGACGAGGGCCCAGTGGAGAAGCCATCCCGTCCGTCGCAGCAATTACCCGAGCCCCAGGATAGCTCGGCTGCCATTTTGTTGGTGATCCAATCCTTATGTACTGAGATAAGGACGAGGTTACCACGGACCCCGACGGAGGATCCAGAACCAGGCCCGTCGGGAAGCCCTCCGAACAAGCGGAGGAGAGTCCACCCCGATCCGCCCTTTGTGCCTGCGAGGCCTGTGGACCCCTCATCCCCCTCGCCGGACCCTCGGGAGGATACGGCGACGGATACGGACGACGGCGGCGATGACACAATAGACATCCCGTCATCACGCCCCTCTCGGGCCTCTCCGCCCGACGAAATTGTCTCTTTTCACGCCATGATAGCCAGAGCATCCGAGCTCTTCCAGCTCTGCCCTGAGGAACAGAAAAAGGAAGGTTTTCTTTACCAACGACGAGAGGCCAAGAGAAAGACGGTTCTCGCAGTGCCGTTGCTCGACATCTGGGATGAGGGGCTGGCTATCCTCAAGAACACTTCCACGACACCCGCCAAGAGGGACAGGTACGAGAAGAAGTACCGGGTCCCCGATGCCGCCCCCTTGTGCCTCAGGGCCCAGCCCACGCCGGACTCTGTCGTCTCGGCAGCGGCCAAGAAGAAAGCAGCAGGTGCGGAGGCTTCAACTTCCACTTCCCCGCCGGACAGCGAGGGCAAGAAGTTGGACTCCATTGGACGACGAGTCATCTCGACGGTGGCGACGACGATTAAGGCAGCCAATGCCTTAGCGATTGTGGCTCGTTACGACAGGGAGCTTTGGTTCAAGATAAGTCCTCTGCTAGACTTCCTACCGGACGACAAGAGGGCGGAGGCCCTCCAGATTCTGCAGGAAGGAGAGGTGGCGTCGGATCACGCCATAATGGTGGCAACGGACATTGCCGATACCGGATTTCGCCAACTGGGCAACGGGGTTTGCCTCCGACGACGAGGATGGCTCAAGGCGACAGACTTTCGCCAGGACGTCCAGACCAGAGTGTTGGACATGCCGTTCGACGGCAACAACCTGTTTGGAAAGACAATGGATGAGTCCCTCCAGGCCATCAAGACAGACACGGAAACAGCCCGTGCCCTAGGAGTCCTTCAGCAACGGCGGACCTTTCGGAACTCTGGAGGCAGACACGGAGCCTCCAAGGGATCCAGCGGTGGCTCTTCTACTTACCGCCAGGCTGCCTGCTCCTCGTCCCAGGAGGCCTACAGAGGCCGCGGCAAGCAAGGTGGGTCTCGCCGCCGTCGGCAAGGAGGCAAGGCCTCTTCCAAGCAGGACTGAACCGGCCGTAGCGTCGGGCACCCATCCGAAGCACCTCGGTGGGAGGCCAGCTGACGAAGTTTGTCAGCGTGTGGGAGTCCATCTCCACCGACCGTTGGGTGCTGGACACCCTGGCCTGCGGACACTCGCTGGAATTTCAAAAGAAGTGTCCTCGCATTCCTCCCGTGGCCAGGAAGGAAAATCACATCCCTCAAATGCTGTTGGAGGTAAGGGCGATGCTCAAGAAGGGTGCCATCGAGCTTGTCCCAAGAGGCTCCGGGGCTCCGGAGTATACTCAAGATACTTCCTCGTCAGAAAGAAGACAGGCGGTTGGCGCCCCATGCTGGACCTGCGTCGGTTGAACAGGTACATCAAGGCACAGAAATTCAGGATGGTCCCCTCCAGCACGTGCTGGGACAGCTGGAGGAGGGCGATTTCCTATCGTAACTGGACCTGGAGGATGCTTACTTCCACATCCCCTTTCTAAAAGGACACAAAGTTCCTCAGATTCGTAGTCCAGGGGCGTCACTACCAATTCAGAGCCTTGCCGTTCGGATTAAAGTCGGCACCCAGGGTGTTCACCAAGTGCCTCGCCCCTGTGGCGGCGCGGCTGCGCCTGCAAGGGAGCCACGTCTACCCCTACCTGGACGACTGGCTAATCCGTGCAAGGTCAAGAGAACTCGCCGTCGAACACACTGCGAGGACCGTCCGCCTGTTCACGGAGCTGGGATTTGCCATCAACTACCCCAAATCCCATCTGGTCCCGCCGCAGGTGGCACTGTTTCTGGGAGCGAAGCTCGATACAGTGAAGCGACTGGCATCTCCGTCGGAAGAAAGGACGAAGGCCATTTTGGGCAAGGTGCAGCGCCTGTGGCCAGAGTGAGGTCCATCAAGTCCCTCCTCGGGATGATGTCCTCATGCATCTACCTTGTGCCCCTTTGCAGACTTCGGATGCATCCGCTACAAGAGTTCCTCGACGCCCGCTGGATTCAAGCGGCGGGCAGCTTCGAAGACAGGATCCCGCTCGACGAGGAGTTCCGTCGGGCGATTCTATGGTGGGGTGCCCGGGCGCACCTCGCGGCAGGCATGGACTTTCAGGCCCCGGCGTATCATGAGATGGTAACGACGGATGCCTCCCTGGAGGGATGGGGGGCCCACACCGGAGATCTCCACCCAAAAGGCCTCTGGCTCCCGGAGGAGAAGTCTCTTCACATCAACATCCTGGAGCTACGAGCCGTGTTCTGGGACAAAGTGGTGAGGATCTTCACTGACATTACCACCCTGATGTTCTGCATCCGGAAGCAGGGAGGCACCAGATCCCCAGCCCTGTCCAATGAGGCCCAGGATCTGTGGCACTGGGCCGTCGCCCATGAGATGTTTCTGGTTCCCTTCCACCTGGCAGGAATAAAAAACACCATCGCCGACTCACTCAGCAGGGAGCTGCGCTCGTGCCACGAGTGGGAACTACGCCAGGACCAGGTGGATCGGCTCTTTCAACGGTGGGGCAAACCCCAGATCGACCTGTTCGCGACGGCGACGAATTCAAAGTGCCAGAGGTTCGCCAGCAGTTTCGCACAGCCGAGGAGCATGGGCGATGCTTTCTCGTTCCCTTGGGACGGCCTGTTCCTGTACGCGTTCCCTCCGTTGCTGTTGCTGCTCCGTCTCATCAACCAGCTCAAGAGATCCAGGTGCAGGATGATCCTTGTCGCACCGGCGTGGCCGAGACAGATCTGGTTCCCGGACCTTCTGGACTTGTCAGCGTCCCCAGCTATCAAGCTGGCGACAGACGCGGATCTTCTCTCCAGAGAAGGAGGCGCCATTCTCCATCACGACCCGGAGTCGCTGAACTTGCAGGCTTGGCTCCTGCAGCACTAGAGTTTGGAGGATACAATATCCCGGCTGACTGCAGAGAGGTTCTTGCAAAAGCCAGGGCGTCCTCAACTCTCAAATGCTATGGACATAAGTGGAAGAGGTTCTCTGTCTGGTGCCGTGCACAGAAGATTAACCCTCTATGGATTACGGCCCCTCAAGTATTGCCGTACCTACTGTCGCTGGCCACAGCTGGACTGGCTCACACCTCCATCAAGATACATCTGGCTGCCATTTCCCGATACACCAGAACTACAGGACGGGCGTCCCTGTGGTCTCATCGCCTGGTGAAGGAATTTATGAAGGGACTATTCCGATCGTTCCCGCTGGTGAAGGCCCCTGCCCCGGCGTGGGAGCTCAACGTGGTGCTGACCAGGCTCATGGGGCTCCATTCTAGCCTTTGCATTCGGCGCCGTTGACGTTCCTGTCGTGGAAGACAGCATTCCTTGTGGCCATCACCTCCGCATGACGAGTGGGAGAGATCCAGGCCCTATCTTGCAAGCCTCCATACTTGACTTTTCACGACACAAGGGTGGTGCTGAGGACGCACCCCTCCTTTATGCCCAAGGTGCCGTCGGACTTCCACCTCAACGAGCCCTTGGTGTTACCAGTTTTCTTCCCGTTGCCTTCGTCTCCGGCCGAGAGGACTTTGCACTCGCTGGATGTGGCTAGAGCGCTGAAGTTCTACTTGGACCGCACAAAGAGTTTTCTGAAGACATCACAGCTGTTTGTGAACTTTGGACCTGTGAATCAAGGGAAGGCTCTCTCGAAGGCTTCCATTTCCAGATGGCTCTCCGGCTGCATCATGCACTGTCGCTGCTACCACGGCGTTCCTGTCTGGTGTGCCCCTGCTGGACACCTGCAGGGCTGCTACGTGGCGGTCGACGCACACCTTCACAAGATTCTACTGCGTCGATCGGGACTCCAGGGAGGGGTCAAGGGTCGGCCAAGCAGTGCTGTGCAACCTGTTTGCTTAAGGTGAGCCTGGTGAGGAGGTAAGAGATGCTTAATGTTGAGTTGTTGTATTGCTTAATGTTGAGCCTGTTGCCACCTCCCTTGGTTGTGCATGTGTATACTGCTATGTATTCTTATATTCATGAGCATGTGAATCCATGCCGGAGAAGGAACAAGTTACTTACCTGTAACTGTTGTTCTCCAGCATGGGTCTGGCATGGATTCACATGCGAACCCTCCCTCCTTCCCCTCTGCGGCTCTTCACTTGGTCATACTGCCACTTTACGTGCTACCAAATCTGAGGATGGCTGCCAGGGGAGGGGCTTAGGTAGAGGGCAGTCATTGGCTGGGGGCAGTATGACCCAGAGATCAGTGATTGGTTACTACTAAGAAAGACAGATCAGAAACGAAACTGATACTGATTTTTTCTTTACCGAGGATTCCCGGCATGACGACAGGGAATATTCATGAGCATGTGAATCCATGCCAGACCCATGCTGGAGAACAACAGTTACAGGTAAGTAACTTGTTCCGTATGTCTAGTTTGTCTGTGGTGCAAATTTCAATTATTGTTTGCATTTCTTTATTTAACATTATTTCATTGAATTTGACACAGCTTGCAAGAGTTGGCATTAAGGCCATACAATTGACATTTCTGTGCGCTAATTGTTCCATAACATCAGTAGCACATGCATTATCGCCGTAAAGTGCATGAATGTGCCGGTTTTTCAATATTGCTTGTGCTTCCTGAGATAGTACACCAACTCTAATACTTTTTAGGATGTTGGCATAAGTGAGATCTGCAGATTGCCGCATGTTTTCTGTTCATTCTCTGTATTGGATATGTTGGCAATGGTTGACATTTCCTATGCTGCCAACAGTTTTACGGCAGAGTTTGTGTTCTAAATTTTTAAAAATAGGTGCACCTTTCACTGGTGTCAATTGTAGAAGATCTCCGAAAACGATAATGTGTTTCACTGCAAAGAGTTCTTTGTAGTTTGTTTTAAGTACTTCTTGCAATCTGAGGTGAATCAAAGCCAACATTAGGTTGGAGACCATGCTCACTTCATCTATTAGTAGCATTTTCATTTGCTTTAATACTCTGCGTAGTTCCATTGCAGCTTCTGCAGAAAGTTTGTAGTAGTCTAAATTTGTTTTGGTGTTCTACTGGAAGAAGTAGTAATCAGTGTAAAGTGACACTGCCTATGTTCCAGGCAGCTAAACCTGTGGGGGCAGTTACAACAGCTGATAGTTTGTTTGTCAATTGCTGAAGGAACTTGCTGATGATTTTGATTAAGAATTAGCTAGGAATGGCACACCTCGACATGTATGGCCATTTGTATACTGGACGGTCTGGTTCAGCCGAATCGAGAGGTAATTCTGAGTTTTCAGGGGATACTTTTCTAAGCAGTGTTTCTTGTTCTGTGATGGTATTATTGATTTTTTTCATATCCTCGTCCACTGCTATGGATGGCAATTGTTTGTTTGGTTTTGTTTGTATTCTTCTTCAATAAAATATGGTTCTGTGGTTGTTGTGTGACTCCATTCACCTCCACAAATATGTAAGAAGTTATTTTTGTTCACATTCCAATTACTGATAAGTTTCTTTTGCAGTTTGGTACTTAGTTTTGTTAGTGGTTTTATTCTATTTATCACCAATATTAACAACTTCCTTTTGAGAATGATTGCACTGTCGATGAGAGCTTGTAGGATTATTTTTCTATGGTAGGTTTAAAGGGGGGAGGGGGATTTCGGTCCACTTCTTATTAGATTCTGAAGGACTCTGTGGCGAAACTTTTTTGCTAAAATATTTTTTTTACTATAGGTTCTTGTTACTATATCAGGATTAATAGGAGCATTATTAGCAGTACTGGTAGCCGATTTTTTGTGAATAGTTATTTGCTTCGTGCCACATTTTGTTGGAGGAGGTAAAGTTTCGGTAGTTGAGGCTTGCTTTGTTTTGGTAAACGAATGTATTAGCCGTTTTAATCTAACATTCTCTACAAACTCTGCTACAGATGGATGCTTAGGTTGGAAACTTTAATTTTAATTTGCTCTACTTCTGCGTTCCTTTCTATCGACTTGCTTTTTGGTAGGCATTTTTTGGGGTCTGTTGAAAAAAAGAAGGCATGGTTTGGTCTGTTGTACAATGTATGTGTGCTGTGTGCTTGCGTGCATGGGTTTGATGGGCAGGCACTTTGTGGTGGTGTGTGAATGTGCATTGGCCTCTTACAATGATTTGGGAAGTCTACTTTTCTGTTTGCATACTACTACAATGTGCTTCAGATGAGAGTAGAAATTGGGCTAGTGGTGAGGAGAACCATTAATAGTGAACGTACTGGCATAAAATTGAAACAGCTATTTGTTTTCTAGTACTAACATTCTAAGGGATCTGTATGTTATTTGAGTTCCAAATATACGGGGATTTGTGAGTCATTGTGCCTGTTATTCTTTTTTTAGTAAATGGCAATTTGTGGGTAGAATGGTTCAGAAATCACCGTTTGCTTTGGTGCGCAAATTAAATACATAACCCACACAGTCTGTTTGAGGAATAGTTAGAATATAAAGGTCGTACTGTACTTACTTTCTTTTTAAGAATGACCAGGTTTCTTCGGATATGTCGTTTGCAGTGTAGATGCTGTTGATTTTTAGGAGAGTAGTCTTCACTGCGATTGTAAAAAGAAGTTAATAACTTTGTGTGTTTAAAGCTGTGATGTTACAGTACACGTTAATTTTGTATTTTTCATCAGAGTATTCTTTGATATTTCAACACAGTGCATGTGTGCATTTCACTATGTGCTGCCTTTCTATGTTACTTGCAGTATGTCAGTTGCATGTGCTTCAGAAATGCGTACACTTTTTAGGTTACGAAAATGTCTTGTTTCTTTTAAGATGTGTTATCTATAGCAGAGAGGTTTGTAAGCGATAGGTCATTATAGTAAATGGGGAACAATTCTGTTCTTTCACATTATAAGTACGATTTCGAAAAATCGGGAGACCCTCGAAGGGAGATGTAACCACAGCAACCAGGAGCGTTTACTTTTTCTCATACGATCGCATTGGAAGTAGCATTTATGTAGACGGTACACAGTTAAAAATGGTGCCATTTTCTAATGGAAAATCGAGTTTCCCACTAAATAGCGAGGGTTCTAATGTATGTATAGGTTATGCGGGAGACAGTAAGAAGTAGTGCGGTTTGTCAATGAAAAATCTGACATCTTGTACTTAAAGGACCACCGTTGGTATGTATTGCCTATGCAGATTTAGTGGTATTAATTTGTTTAAATGAAATCATAAGGGTTGCCCATGTTCTCTGAGTAAAATATGCATACCTGTAGTTTATACGCATGCATATGCGCATGGATGGAGCTGTACGTAGAAATCTGCGACACTTGCACAGTAGTTTTTGAAGTAGGTGCTTTGCAATGATATGCGACTTGCATTCACAGTGATGAATAGTACATTTGAAGTGCAAAATTTTGATGACTGAGTTAGATGTAGGAATGGTTAATGTGATTGGTGGATGGTTGTGTGACTGCTTAGCTGTGTCCAATGAGGAAATGGAATCGCGAGTGATGTGGAAAGGGTAGAAGGACAGGCCAGAGTTACGTGCCGCACGTAGACACCGCTTGTCCGCGGTTAGGGCGTGTCACATACGGGTATTTACAGCAAATCGAGCATGGAAAGGGGACTGTAGGAATCAGCCAATCAAATGTTCACATTGTTCCTTTGTGGCGAAAGACGGTGCGTATACTGAGGATGGCAGAGGCGCAGAGGGTCAGGGTTTTGGTCCTTGGAGATATTTTTGTCCAAGGTTTACAGCTGTATGCCGAAAGTAGGCATTTGGCATATCATTTTGCTGTGAGAGGAGTGGAGGTGGTGTGGAGCGCTGAGACTGATCGCAATGTTGCGCCACTTATCCAAGTTTGCACCGAGATGCGAACAATGACCACGCCTCATGTGGTAATTTTGCACTACGGTGCTTGCCATTTGGGCTTCGTGAGTTCACGTACTTTGTTGAAAGATTTGGAACAGTTGGTTGAAGCAGTCATGAACATCTTTCCAACTGCGAAATACATTTTTTCTGGGTTACTGGCTAGCGGAAAATGGGACAATAGTTATGTTTTCTGTCCTGATCAACGTATTGGGAGGTGTAAAATTAATAGCGGCATGCGTGGTTTTATGTTACGTGCTGGTATGTTTTTCTGCAGCCACGAGAACATTGTTCCCAGTAATGCAGCTTATTTTGAAGCAGATGGTGTTGCGTTATCATCTTTGGGAAATGCCATGTTCTTTTGGAATGTGAGGCTTGCTTTGGAGAAGGTTCGGTAATGGTTGTAGGAGTAAAGTAAGAACAAAAAATATAACAAAAAAACAAACGGGTTCTGTAAGGCATCTGCCCCCAAAAAAAACTGCTCTTTTCAGAGCCCACCTTTAAGGGGAAAAGGGGAATAATATTTAAATGTACAGTCGTCACGCTCTGCTCCATTACGTGTCAGCGAACATGGCGGTAGTTTGCAGGCGGCGCTTTTTACCAACGGGGATTTTGGGGTGAAGACGTATGCAAATGAGAATGTGCAAAGGTAGTGATTGGTCAGTGGGTGTGTTCTGTACAGAGAAATTTAGTCAGAACGTCTTTTCCCTGACAGGAGACCAGACAGCCATGGCTCTGTGTGCTCAAACAGATTATCTGGATTTTGGGAGACTGATGGATACATTGGCTGAAGGTGCATGCAGAAAGTTGCGGTCTATCTGCAGGTCTTGGATTTCCTCATGTGGAAGTGCACTGGCATGGCGTGCACGGAATGAGGTGGTTGGACTTGGTACCTCTCTGCACTACTTTACAGACAGAGCGTCATCCTGATATACTTATCATTCATTGCAGAGGAAATAGTTTAGGCCATGTTTCTGGCATTTCTTTGCAATTTGCAATGAAGGAAGGACTTGCAAAAGTCATGGACATGTTTCCAAATTGCCAAATATTTTTTTACCGTATTGCACAACGACAAAAGTGGCTGCGTTCATCTGCATTTGGCCCAGAAATGGAGAAAGCGAGGCGCAATGTGAATAAGGCTGTTTGTGCCTTTCTAAGATGTTGGCATGTCCTCATTCCACAATGAAAACATTTTGTTTCGCAGCTCTTTCATATTTCGCAGAGATGGAGTCCATCTCACATATGCTGGCAATCAAATTTTTCTTCGCAATGTGCAACATGCATTGCAACTTTTTTGGAATCATAGTCACCTATTTGTTAATCCGTTTTTTCAACCCTACAGTTTTTGAAGCATACACAACACCACTGAAAGGCTCTTTTCAGAGCCATCGCTTACTCGCAGCGAAAAAGTACATTGGTTTTGCTTTGCTTGCACCCTCCATTTTTATGTCCCCATGACTGTCCGCGGACTCTTTAAAAAAAGCGAGGGGGGCCTACAACGGTCACTTCATAGCTCTATTGTTAAATTGAGAAAGGCGGCTCTGAAAAGAGCCTTTTTTGTAATTTTAATAATTTTTCAGTTTACTGCTTTTATGGACACGACACACTAGGAGAGGAGGGCAAGGGAGGGTAAGGCAGGGACACCAACCACGGGGATAATAAGGGCCAGGTGGAGAGAGAAAGAGATAGAGTGGGCTTCACTTAGGTAGGAGGCAGTTCTTCTCGTGCTCGGTGACCGTAGCCTCAAAAGCACTTCGAAGACTCTTCCCCCCTGCAGAGTACTGCGTTACAGTACACACACAATATTGTGACCCTCGAAAGGTAAGGGTCAACAGCATTGCAAATGGCTTGTGAGGCAGCTGGAGGAATGCGCTCCTCCACAGGAGTGTCTCTTGTGGTGAAAGGATCAGACACGGAGGAGGCTGTGGAGGAACTCTACTACGTTCTACACATGGCACCACCTTGCGAATGTCCGCACTGTGGAACGATGTTAGGAGTTGCTTCATGGTTGTTGTACCAAAGCTGTACGCACCAGGTCTCCCACGACTTAGCAGCAACTGGCACTGGTTGCACTTGACCAGGTTCGCACATGCTTTCGGTATGTTCCCACAAACGGATAACAACCGCCACACCCACGACTCCCGTCGAGTGTTTGTAGTGCGGAGTTCCTCCACCTCATTCTCTTCTTCTTCTTCCTCGATCTCTACATCCTCACCTGTATATCCCTCTGCAGGCCCTTGGGGAGGTGGTGGGGGTGGAGGGGGTTGGGGGTGGTGCTGAGGGTAATGCAGCAACAGCAGCCATGGATGCCATAAGGATTATTTGCCAAATGGTCGCTACAGTAGTAAAGGCAGCACATCTCTAACTGCTATAGCCAGTAGCACAATGAAGATGAGCTTAAGGGTTTGGCCATTTATAGGGGTCGAAGGATGTAGCTTGTGAGTATATTGCTCGCTGAAAAGCACTGCAAAAATTGTAAACGACACATTCACAGGTGGAGCTATTGTATGGGAAATGTCAAATGGTGGTTTTATACTGAAAAATAATTTCCCATGTATGTGTCAGTTATTTTGCAATGTTATGGAAGCAGACAAAGTGCGCAAATTAGTCCACACGCTCAGCGTGGGTGCGCTCACATGATGACGTACTGAACACATCCATGAGGGAAAAGAATGCCCGCACGACAGCAAATGCAGACTAACAAACATGCTCATGCACGCCATTGTTCTATGGACAGTGTTCAGGTCCTGCAACTAATTAAAAGTGCAACACAAGTGATTTGGACAGTTAGGGGCAGGCGGGATGTTCGCAGTACTTATGGGTGTACTGCGCATGTGCATACCTGATCTGATGACGGTAAGGACAGGTCCAGTGTCCTTATGACACCTCTATTTTGTTTGATAACGAACATGCCGGCCACCGCGCCTGTTCTACGGACGGTTCCATCTTGCTGCGGACGATACGGACAGATAGTGTCCTTAGGACACTTCAAATTTGCCTCATTTATATACATCCTGCCCACCTAGTATGTTCTAGGAACATGTTTTATCTCTTTTGTGAGCCGTACGGAGAGGTATAATGTCCTTTGCACGCCCCATTCGAGGGGATTGGGTCCTCCGACGTATTCCATATCTATGACATGTAATCACCACAACTGTGCTGCTTCGGAAACTTTTTTCGGCGTCTGCATCCTGCGTCGATGACGTCGATGCGCCGTCGTCGAGGACGTCCGACGTCATCCGATGTGATAAGTAGGACGCACGACGCCCGTAGCCTCAGTTCCGTTTTTTCTGCGAACGTGTGGCTTCGTGTTTCTCGGTTAAATGCCTCGACTCTTTGGAGTTCTGTTCTTCTCGGTTCTTCGAACCTGTTCGTTTTGTGAAAATCCTTCGTGTGAAGATGTCTTCTAATTCGTCTTCGACCCCGCGTCCAGGCTTCAAGAAGTGCGGGGAGTGTGGGTCCAAGATGTCGGTGACGGAGTCGCACGACGCCTGCCTCTGGTGCCTCGGGGAGGCCCACGACACGGATGACTGTATCGACTGCCAGTCGCTCACGTCCAAAGCCTTACGCGAACGTAAGAAGAAGTTGTCGGTAGGTCGGGTGTCCAAGCCCCGGAAGTCGAAGTCTGCAGGTCTTTCGACAGATGATTCGAAGGGTGACTCTCCGCGTCATCGTCGGAAGTCTCGTGGGTCTCCTTCTAGGAGTCGGTCTCGCCACTCCTCAGCCTCTTCGAGGCATTCTCGGAAGCGCCGACACCGGTCTCTTCCAGGTCCTCTTCGGAGGACTCTGCCCGGCACGTCGCTTACCCCACCAGCCGTGCGACGCCGGAGGAATGGGCTTCCTTCGGGAAGAAAATGCTGTCGATTCTTGAGTCGCAGGGTATTAAGCCGTCCGCGCCCCCGAGTGGGGTCGGCCGTGAGAGGTCGAGAGACACCGCTCGCAAGAGTGGTCGGCACGAGTCACGGTAGAGGTCCCGTTCGGACAAGGAGACTCGTTCTCGACGTACCCGTTCCAGGTCCCGGTCCTCGACGCGTTCGAGACCGTGTGCACCTGTGAGGTCTTCGAGGAAGACATCGACGTCTGAGGCGTCGAGGGCGTCGACAGGCTTTCTTGAGGCTCCGGCTCCGAGGAAGTCGTCGAAGCCGTCGACGCTCAGGTCGTCGAGGGTCACGCTCGGGGCTCCGGCTTCGAGGGCTGTGTCGACGCTGCCGATGCTGGAGGCGCTGCATCTGACGTCGACGCCGATTTCATCGACGCCGATCCTCTCGGCGCCGATGCCGGTTCTCTCGACGCCGGCGCCGATTCGCTAGACGCCATCAACGCCTTTCGTGTCGGAGGTACCCCGTGGCACGGGAGAACCCCCTAGGAAGGCTCTGGTTAAGAGCAAGCACTCTCGGGTGCCTTCTTTTCGCCACCTGGAGTATATTTCAGAGGCGGATGAGGATTCTGATGGCCTGGTTCCTAGTCAGGTTCCAGATGAAATTGTCTCGGGCCATAGTCAGTTTGACGATTTGAGGCAGTCACTGCATGATGCCAGTGGACTGGAAACCTCTCCGAAGGTGGAGTTTTGTAGGCCTGAGCCTGGCTCTCATGCCGATTCCTCGTACCGGCGCCTTATGGCTAGGGTTTCTGAGTACTTGGGATGGTCTGCTCCCCCAGGGGAGTTTGTGCAGGATGATCTGACGGACATCCTTGATGTTGGTCCCCCAACTGACCCGGTACTGCCGTTCCATATGGCTTTACAGAGAAGGGTGGCGGCGGCTTGGACTGCTCCGGAGAGTCTCCCGGCGGTGGGCAGATCCTTGTCGCGAAAATACCGTCCAGCCAGTAGCGACCCCTGCTACTTGACCAGGCACCCCACTCCGGAGAGTTTGGTGGTGCAGGCGGCCACGGCCCCGGCAAAGCAGGCGTCGTACCCTACCATCCCTCCTGATGGGGACGACAAACGTTTTGATGGCTGGGCGAAGAAAGTGTTTTCTTCTGGTGGTATGGCGCTTCAGGCGGCCAACTCCATTTGTGCCTTGTCTCGTTTCACGCACACTCTGTGGGACTGTGTTGCGTTAGCGGCTGAACATATTCCCGAAGGGGACGAATGGGATGGTTTCCTTGCTATGGTCCAGGATGGTAAGGATGCCATGTGTGAGTCCGTTCAGTCGGGTTTGGACTTAGCTGAATGCGTCAGTAGGTCCATGGCGGCGAGCACCGTGATACGCAGGTTTGCGTGGTTGCGGAAGTCGGGGTTTGCTCCTGATGTGCAGTCCCGGCTCCTCAACATGCCCTTTGACGGTGAACACCTTTTTGGCAGCAAGGCTGACGAGAGCCTTGAGAGGTTGCAGACCTCAAAATCTGCAGCGAAGTCGTTGGGCGCTGCAGTTCGCCAACCTCTGCCTTTTCGTCCTAGGGGACAGCAGTGGAGGGGTGGTTCCTTTCGCTATTACTCGTCCTTCAGTAAAGCGAGAGGCGCTGGCAGTCAAAGAGGCCAACGCAGGGGTACCAGAGGTGGACGACAGGGTACCCGTGGTGCCAAGGCCGCTCAGGCAGTTGCCTCTTTGCCCTCAGGTAACGCCACAGCCGCTCCCACTCAGTCATGAGGCCATGTCCCATGGTTCGCCGGTTGGGGGAAGGCTGGCGCAGCATCTTGTAGAGTAGCAAGCCATTACTTCAGATGTGTGGGTTCTGGAGATCATAGCCCATGGCTACTGTCTTCCCTTTCGGCACAGGCCTCGCGACAATCCACCGGGGAACCTCTCTTTGCAGAGTCCGGATCCGCTCCTTGCGCAGGAAATTCAAGCCCTGCTGGAGAAAGGCGCCATAGAACTGGTGCCTGTAGCGGAGAGGACCAAGGGATGGTATTCCCATTATTTTTTGATTTCCAAGAAAGACGGGGGATTGAGACCCATCATGGACTTGCGCGGTTTGAACAAACTCCTCAGGAAGGACAAGTTCAAGATGGTTACTCTCTCTCAAGTCCTCCAGGCCCTTCAGCTTCAGGACTGGTTGGTGTCACTCGACCTCAAGGATGCTTACTTCCATGTGCCGATCCACCCCAAGCACAAGAAGTACCTGAGGTTCGCGGTTGGCGACTCGCACTTTCAGTTTCGGGTCCTGCCGTTCGGATTGACCTCCGCCCCGAGGGTTTTCACCAAGCTCATGGTGGTGGTGGCAGCGCATCTCAGGCAAGGGGGGATTCACGTCTACCCCTACCTGGACGATTGGTTGATCAGGGGGAGCTCTCCCGAGCAAGTCCTGGATCATCTATCCGTCACCTGCCACTCCCTTCACAGGCTGGGCTTCTCCCTCAATTTAAAGAAGTCCCATTTGACGCCAACACAGCGGCTCCAGTACATCGGAGCAGTGCTCGACACTTCCGTGGGGCAGTGTTTTCCTCCCCAGGTGAGGGCTTTTCACATTCAGCAGATGGTGCACAAGTTTCAGCATGCCCAGACGCTCCCAGCGTTCGAGTTCTTGAGGTTGCTCGGCCTCATGGCATCCTGCATTCTTGTGGTGCCAGAGGCTCGCCTGCGGATGAGATCTTTGCAGTGGGCACTCAAGACGCAATGGTCGCAGTCCTCCGGCAGGATGTCGGACCCGGTTCAGGTGCCGCCCTCGGTCGCCCAGGACCTTCTGTGGTGGGCCGTCGAAGGCAACCTGATGGAGGGGGCTCCATTTTGGCTTCCCTGGCCGGAGGTGACGATCGTGACGGATGCATCCCTCACGGTATGGGGAGCTCATGCCAACGGGCTGACAGTCAGCGGTCGTTGGTCCAGACTCCATATCAATCTGTTGGAGCTGAGGGCCGTCAGGCTAGCCCTGAAGGCTTTTCTGCCGACTGTGCGAGGAAAGAATGTCCTGATCCTGACGGACAACACAGTGGCCATGCACTACCTCAACAAAAGGGGGGGGGGCAGGGTCACTTCCTCTGTGCAGGGAGGCGATGCAGCTCGAGTTCTGGGCCATCCAGCAGGAAGTTTCGATCTCCGCAGTTCATCTGGCCGGAGACGAAAACGTGACGGCGGACGCTCTGAGCAGGCAGAGCGCGATCTCTCACGAGTGGGAGTTGGCTCACGAGATTCTCCTGGAGATCTTCGCCCTTTGGGGGACCCCTCAAGTGGATCTCTTCGCGTCCAGTGTCAACCGGAAGTGCGAAAGGTTTTGCTCGCGGGAATTTCCTCCAAAAGGAGCCTTAGGAGACGCGTTCGTGGTGGAGTGGTCATTCCCGCTGCTGTACGCGTTTCCTCCAGTCCCCGTCATCCCGCAAGTGCTGCGGAGGTTACGGAAGTTCGGTTCCCGGATGATCCTCATTGCTCCGGCGTGGGCTCGGAGGACGTGGTACCCGGACCTTCTCGACTTGTCCATCTGCCCTCCACGTCGTCTTCCCTACCGAGACGATCTGCTCTCACGGGAGGGGGGTCAGGTTCTCCATCCAGAGGTCAGATCCCTCAACCTTCACGCTTGGCTTCTGAAAGGTTGAGGTATAAGGATTGGGACCTCCCTGAAGACGTGATGGAGGTGTTGCTTTCGGCCCGAAGGCCAGCAACAAAGTCTCTGTACCGTTGCCGTTGGCGTAAGTTCTGCAACTGGTGCAGGGTTCAGAATGTGGATCCTTTTGCATGTGACATCCCCATGGTTCTGTCCTTTTTACTTTCTTTGGCCCACAGGGGCTTGCAAGTGGGTACCATTAAAGGTTACCTGGCGGCGCTGTCCATCTTTAAGCGCTCGTCTGAAGAGTGTTCTTACTTTAAAATCCCTTTAATTTCACAGTTTCTGAAAGGGCTCACTAATGTGTTCGGTCCGTCACCTTTCCTGGTGCCCGGTTGGGATTTAAACCTTGTTCTTAGGTTTCTTATGGGTGCTCCGTTTGAGCCTTTACATTCTTGCCCTTTGAGGCTGTTAACTCTGAAAACTGTGTTTTTAGTTGCGGTTACTTCCGCTCGCAGAGTGAGTGAGTTAGCCTATATTGCGTGATGGAGTATGTAGTTTATTACACATGTCCCGATAACACCGGATACTTTTTTGCCAACATGACATTCACAACACCTTGTCCGAAAAATAAATATACATATGATGTTATCAATGACATTTGTGATGTCATCTTTGATGTCCTGGGTGTTAGTGTTAGCAGTGCACAATGGTGCGGCCACTTATGGTTGCTTAGCCTACCATAACTGGCGAATTTCAGGGGTTTTTCAGTTTTACTTTGAACCATAATGGCACATTTGAATAGGTTTTTTTTTAGTGAAGTGCACATGTTTTTGGTAGGGCAACTTAACCATAACGTCCCCTTAACAAAGTTTTTTTTTTAGTGAATATATATATATATAATGTGCATTAACGAGTGAGTATGTCATGTATGGATGGCTGCCAGGGTGTGCCTGTATGGTGAAAGGGTACACACTTAAATGTGTGGGTGGCTGGGTGTGTCCGTATTGTGAATGGTGTATGTGCTTGTGTACTGGGGCACAACAAAACCTAAATTTGGGGGTGCGGGGGACTAACCCTTCAAATGTTGGGAGAGGCGATAACTTCATGGGCGGTTGGGGAGGGGCAAACTTATTTGTGTGGGGGCATCAAACTACTTTACGCATTCTAAAGAGACTATTCTAGTGCAGCTTCAATGTTACAGTTAACTCCTTTAAGTCTGAAAGCACCCACTTATGGACTGCTGTGAGAATGAGTGGTGGTCTGGCTCCTCCCTACCCTTCCAATCACTCCCCTGGCATGCAAGTACTAAACCCACATCACAATTTCAATTGCCTAAAAAATGATGCATTTAAATGCAGGTACTAAAAGTGAAATGCTTTACATCAGTAATTGCTGGGCCTTTAGCGCAAAACCCAGGCACCACTTAACATCTGTGTCTTGTTCTTTCTGGCAACGGCTCTGTCGGTCAGCCAGGTCGTTTCAACATAGCCCAAAATGTGGGGGCTGGGATGGGAAGAGGGCTGAAGCGCAGTCGGCTCAATGGTGTTGCGCCACTGCTTGTGTTTAATGCCTTGATTACTTATTGCTAATATTCATGATTCCTAGCCCTATTCTTCTTAGTCCCACTTTGCTTCATATACAAGTACTGGAATGAGGTAGAGGGACATGGAGGTAATACCTGGTTTACTTACCTGTAATCTTCATTACTCCAAGTCCCACTTTTCCTCTTCCCAGTACTTACCTATGAGGCAGGGTGCCTCATACGGAAGCACTGGGACAAGGAAGAGGGACGTGAAGGTAATTCTGGGCCAGACATCTGATTTGGGAGGTCGAGGCAGGGGGTGGACCGGGATTGTGCGATAAATCGTAATAGTCATCCATGTCCAGGCTAAGCAGGCATGATATGTGATAGAAGTGGCTAGAGCCAGTTCGGTGCAGCCAGTCTAGTCATGTATTAGTTTGACTTCACTTGTTAACTGGGCATCTCTGATAAAGCAGTCCTGCTAAGTGTAATGACCTGGCTAGACTGGCATTTGGGTGCTGACAGTCTAGCAGTTTCTTACTGTGACATTGTACATTTTACTGGCCATCTGTGATAAAACAACCATGGTAAGTGTTATTGCTTCGACTGGCATTTTGGTGCAACCAGTCTAGGTATGTCTGAATGTGGCATGGCATGCTTTACTGTAATATGTTATTACTCGTCTAAACTGGTCTACAGTGTGTAGCCAGTTGGACATGTTTTTGTCGTGCCATGGCACTTTTATTAGCAAAGCATTACATTAATTAAAGCATTAATGTTCCTGTGCACTGTTGATGACTTGCATGTATTGGATTTATGAATTGGTGTTACCCTACAAAACAATTGCAAAAGCTCTGGATTTTTATCCAATTTTTCTCAGAGTGTGCTGTATAATGCATTGAATTATATTTCTCCTAGTGCGGCGTACCCCTGTAGCAGCGCGTTCGCGCATATTACGCAAGCGTGATGGCGGGGGACAGGGGGCTCATGGCTCGCAGGGGGGGCCTCCAAATGTTGTGCTACGCCAATGCACCACGGTTGATGGAATTCCTGTCCTGGCCTTATCGGGCCTTCAGATAAGCATGGTCAAAGGTTACCTGGCAGTTTTCTCCATGTTCAAGAGGTCTGTGGATCAGGGATCATTTTTCACTATTCCAATAATGACCCATTTCTAAAGTGACTTGTAAATAGGTTTCTGTCAATGCCATTTGTGATTCCGGATTGGGACCTCAATTTCGTGCTGATCTTTTTAATGGTGGCTCTGTTTGAGACTATGCATTCTTCTGGTATGCTTCTCATCCTTAAGATGACTTTTCTGGTGGCCATTCCGTCTGAAAGAATGGTAAGTGAGCTTCAAGCTCTCTCCTGCAGCCTGCCCTTTCTATGTTTTTTCAAAGAGGCCTCACTTGAAATCCGACTTAAGTTCCTGCCAAAGGTGGTTTGGGATTTTCACATCTTAGAGCATCGACCTACCTGTATTCTACCCACCCACTGACCCTTAAAAGTATGAGGAAAGACTGCACAGGCAGGATCCAAAATAAACGCTTAGCTACTATGTGATGACCAGCTTTTTGTTGCTTTCTCACAATCCAGGAAGATCTGGAGGTGCATGAGCAGACAAGTTTCTTTTGGCTGCCCCTCTGCATTGCAGAATGTTAAACAAAGTGGGAAAGAATTGCCATCAGGCATCAGAGCGTACTCCACCACGGGCGTGGTGTCTTCCTCTACTTTGCAAAGGGGTGTGCTGATAAGAGGGATCTGTCTGGCAGCAACTTGGTCATCAATCCACACCTTTAAGAAACATACTCTCTGGATGTTGCTCATGGCTCTGACCCCTGATTTGGAAGAGTGGTGTTGCAAGGCTTCTTTGTTTGAAACCTTTATCCCGCCTCCACACACTTTACTGCTTTGGGAGTCTATCAGATGAGGAATCTGCGGGATAATGGAATCCATTGAACTAGAAATTGCTTACTGTTAATATTCTTGCAATGGATTCTTCTCCCGCATATTCCTCATTGGCCTCCCATCCTGCCCCACTCCTACCCCACTATGAAAGTGGTCTAGTTCCCGCTCCTAGTTCATCTTCATTGAAGGGACGACAAGACAACTTAAGGTTGTGAGGTTTGAAATATGAGCGCATATCCGTGCGGTTTCCAGTGGGTACTGCCAGCCTGTTCCCTATAAAATGTTGACTGTTTCTAAAAATAAAAAAAAGTTTTTGGATTCTCGTAAGCCGAATCCTGTTGGATTCTTCCTTGCACCTGCTGAGCTCAGAGGTCTATGGAGAGTGGGGAATTGAGGTATGGGGGCATAGTGATGCGATATATGTACTGCCGACATCAAATCTGGAGTCGAGGAGTGGCGCAGCCGAGCCGGAGTAGACGACTGACGCCGAGCTGCACTACGCCCCCTATTGAAAAGTTTCTGATCTGCTGAAGCTGCAGGGATTTATTTATCAGATGAGGAATCTGTGGGAGAAGAATCTATAGAAAGAACATTACCAGTAAGTAATTTCTCCTTTTCAGTAACATAAGTTACTCTTTGGGTCAGGCCCTCATTTCTACCCAAGGTCATTTCAGAATTTCATCTTGCTCCGAAAATGACAGGAAAAGAGAGAGCAGCCAGCGTGAACACATCCCAGCGCGGTAAGTTCAAACCTGGGAACACAAAGCTGCAAGAATGCTGATTCCCCAGCAGCAGGGTCATACAGGAGCAGTCGAAGCATTGAGGTGGAAACCAAGCTCCTGACCAGTGGAATAGTGGGAAAGAAGCCAGCTGTGGCATAAGCTCGGGCAGGTGGACCGTGTGCTCCTGCATCTGCGCTGGAACTGTGTGGCCCAAGTCTCTGCTGAGACGCAAGGACAAAGCGAGGAGCGAAGTGAAATGAGCAGGAAGCACTGAAGCATGGCGAGTCGGCCCATCACCCCAGGAAGAACCAGTGACGGGAGCGGCTGGAGACCCTTAGGGGTTTGGGACGGTTCAAGAGTAAAGAAAGTCTTGGGAGTAATCTCCCTCATCACAGTAGTGATCCCCCAGAGAATCAAGAGAACGTTGGTAGTAATCTCTCTTGTCACAGTGGTGCTACCCTTTTATTGCAGCCAGACATTGGAACTCCCTGCCAACTTCTCTCAGAGCAGAGCCCTTTCACTATATGTTCCGGAAGGGTCTGAAAGCTTGGTTGTTCACCTAATTCCATTTATATGCATTCCTCTATTGCACCCCCCCCCCCTGCCTGTTGCCATGTAACTATGTATAACCCGTACCCGAAATTTTCCAAGCATTCAAATTCTGTAAGCATTCGACTGTAATCTGTAACAGCGCCTCGATGCCTACAGCCTGTGTTGCGCTTTATAAATGGAATAAAATAAAAATGCCCATAGTACCAAGAGTCAAGACTGCATTGCGAGCTATCTCCCTCGTCACAGTGATAATCTAAGTAGTATTAAATGGGATACTAGACAACAAGAGCTGTCTGGAGGTAGTCTTCAGAACGTCATAAAACAGGGAACAATTGCTGGAACTGTAAAGCAAGCTTTCAGGAGTTCTTGTGAAGAAGTGAAGAGCCTTTTGAGGACTATTACCAAAGACTATCCCAAGACAGCCCTCAAGGCTGTGCAAGATGGGTCAGGTGAAAGGAGTCATTCTCCTGGCCAATGTACACTCTAATTATTTTTCTCTATGTGCGGAACCAGTTGGTTGTTGTGCGCACATTATTTTCCATGTGCGCAACTGACTAATGAGGTAAGCCACTTTGTGAGCTACCGTCGCAGAAGCGAGTTTGGAAAGGAATTTCCTCTTCCCAGCCACTGCAATTCTTTTCAAATCTTACAGCACTTTTTCCAAACACACAGGCTAAAATAAAATATGTCATATGTGATTATACAGAAAACTCATTAACCAGTCCAAGACTTTGCTATCTGCCACAGTACCTTGCAAACGTACTTCTGCACAGAGAAAAATGTCGGCCTCATTAGGAGTTTGGTGTTAAGTGGTAAAGTTGGCGCTAACTCCATTACCGCCAACTTTACCACTACGCCAAAATGTGATTTCGGGCCTGGAGTGGAGAATATGCCTCCAGGAAAATCCTGGAGGTAAATCCTACAACTCAAAGCTGAAATCGTAGGAATTTCTGCAGCAATAATTCCGCCAAAAAAAACACATTGAGTCCAATAGACTCAATATGGACTCAATATGAATGGGGAATTACACCGCCACTACCAGTTGTAATCTGTTGGAAATTCCTCCGTACCAAGTGGCGGTAACAGTAATTAGTTTGGGCGGTATTCTGCCAGATTTACGCCGCGATACTGCCCCAAGTCGTAACGAGGCAATGTATGTTTTATGCCACTGGAAAATTACTAATTTATATTAGAAAACACAAATATCTCTTGTCATAACTGATGTAGCTGTCAAACTCAGAATACATTTGCCGATGGATGTGTCAAAAACATGCTGAAAGGAGTTAAGTGCCGCTTTAAGTAATTCAAGGGCCAGGAGAGCATGCCTCTAATAATTTGTGTAATGATGATAATTACATCAGAATAACTGCACCTTAGAATATGATGATCCAAAATTGCTGTGCCTCTGCTTACTATCCACATTACGCTCTCCTGTGTGTAGTGATAACACCAGCCTTAGAGCTAAGAGACATATGCACCATGCATGCTTAATCCCTAAAAAAGGAAAATGTGCCTAACAAATACGAGAAATAATGAACATATCATTGCTTCAACCCACAAAGCTCCACTGATATTTTTTCGAATTAGTGATCAGTAGAGCAATGGCATAGGAAGGAAGGAACTCTAATAATATTAATGCCCGATCTCAAAAGGAATTGTATGGGTAAAGAACATCTTTTAATAAGCAGAAGGTATCCCTATTGGCAAAACGAATGACTTTTTTACTCCCTGAAAAATCATTTGACTCCAGTAGGGAGCAAAATCTGATTAGAGCCCTGCTTGTACCCCTGACATAGGAAGTGAAATGACAGGGCACATAAATAAAGTGTATAGTTTTGCCCACCCTTCCGCACCACAGCCTAGATAAAATTAAACAATAGCTTTACTGAGGTTTATTATGGAGCCCTGTTGAAGAAAATCACACACATATGCCTTTTAAGTTAATTGCATCAATTCATCAGAGATACAAGTGTTGAGTGCTGTAACTATGGATCCCTCTTCTATAATTCTTTGTGATCCGTTAAATAAGATGCAGGCAGATGCTAGAGACTGCACATGCAGAACACATGGCTATATTGAAAGGCCATCAGCAGTTGAGCATAGAAAGAAAAAGAAGGTGCTGTTGTCTAGATGGATTTGTATTTAGTTTATTTGTAAAGCGCAATAAGTGTCAAATGGCAAAAAATTCAAGCTCCTCCACTTTACAAGAAGATACAGGGAACAGAAGTCTCGTAGAGGAATCATGAATACAATAATGTACAGACAAAGGCAATAAAGATAAGCAGGTAACTATAGACAATATACAGACATAATCAATATAGTAAGCAGGTAAATAAACAAAATATACAAGAAAGCAGAGCGACCCTGGGGTTAAGGCTTGACCTTATATGTGGTGCATCATGTGTTCTGCGTGAAGAGCCAAGATTTGGTTTTATTCTTGAAGGTTTGAAAAGAAGGCTCAGTTCTGATGGGGACAGGAAGGGAGTTCCAGAGCTTCGAGGCTAGGACAGGGAAGCTCACTCCTCCGGCTTTTTGGGGTTTAAATCTGGGCAAACTGAGGCTGTGAATTTGTGGAGTTCTAGTGGGTTGTGTGGAGGTATGGAGAGTGAGACGGGTGGAAAGGTAGGGTGGGGCCTTGTTGTCCTAGCATTTGTGCCTCAAGGCTAGGGTTTTTAAGGCGATTCTTTATTTTACTGGGAGCCAGCGTAGATCTGATCTGACGTTGGAAATATGGGAGTGCCTGGGGATATTGAGAGCCGCCCTGATGGCATTATTCTGGGTTGTTTGCAGTTTGTTGAGGTTGGACTGACTAGTCCTCAAATAAAGGGCAATGCAATAGTCGATCTTGGACATAATGAGCGTTCTTGCCAAGGTAATGCAGTTGTGGGAGTTCAGGAAGGGTCTGCAGGCAGTGATGAGTTTGCAGGTATAGGCCTAGGCCGACCTTACTGCATTCGTTTCTCTGTTCAGTGAAAGAGCAGAGTCCATATAGACGCCTAGAGTTTTAGTGTCCTTGCAGACCTTAATGTCATTGCCATCAATATTGAAAGACTTGAAGGCCTGGTCTAGTTTATTAAGACGTTGAGTTGAGCATAGTAAGAGGAGCTCAGTCTTTCGTCATTGAGGCTGAGTTTGTGTTGTGCCATCCAGGCCTGAATAACCAGGTAGATGTCTTTCACAGATTTGGTATCGGCTGTGTGATCACCAGTAATGGGGATTAGTATCTGGGTGTCATCCGCATAGTTAGTGTAGGAGACACCCAAATAATCAAGCACATCAAAGAGAGGTTTGATGAACACGTTGTAAACAGTTGGCGACACACAAGAACCTTGTGGGACGCTGCAGTGTATCGGAGAAGGGTCCGCGGATGCTGTAGGAGAGAAAACCTGCGTGGATCTGTTACTTAGGAAAGAGTGGATCCACGCATTGGCAGAGTCTGAAAAATGGGCCGCAGATTTAAGATGTTGGCAGAGTATTTGGTGGTTGACCAGATCGAATGCCGCGGAGAGATAAAGAAGTAAGCGTAACGCTAATTTCCCATTATCTTTTAGAATCTCCATTTGAGTTTTCAGATCGATCAAGGCTGTTTCAGATCCGTGTTTAGGGCGGAAGCCGGATTGTCTTAGCCCAAGGAGATTGTTGGATTCAAGATATTATTGGATCTGCAGATAGGCTGCACGATCTAGAATCTTGAGCAGGAAAGGGACCGTAGTGATGGGTCTAAAATTAGTTGGTATTTTGGGGTCAAGGGATGGTTTTTTGAGTAGTGGGATCACCCAGGCGTCCTTGAGGTTGTCAGGGACTATGCCCATTTTGAAAGAGGCGTTTATGAAGATCGTGATGAAGGGGGCTATATCGTGAGAGGCTTCCTTGATGATCGCAGCCGGGCAAGGGTCGCCTTGACAGTTGGAAGGTTTAAGATTGTTTATAATTCCTTCTACTTCAGAAATAGTAAGAAGGGAGAAGGCGAACTGTTTAAAATTCAAGTTGGCCTGGCAGGTACCAGACGTGGGATTGGTCGGAGGATTGTCAGACTGTAGTGAGTTTTGTTTACCTCTGATTTTGGTTTGGAGGGATGCAATTTTGTCCAGAATTGCTGTCTGTATATTGGTACACCAATTGCTGTCTTTGGTGTAGGAGTCTGGAGGTACTGCAGGAGACTCCAGTTCCTTAAGAATTTTGAATAGTTCCTTAGTATTGGATTGTGCTGACAAGATGCGATTATTGTAGGACTCTTTTTTTTGGCCTGGAATATGGCTCCTTTGTAGTTAAGAGTAGGTAGGAAGAGTCCGTCCTTGTGGGCATCAGACGGGTGACTTTTCCAGCGTGTTTCCGCGCTGCGTTTCTCTTTGCGAAGCACTCTAAGCTGTGGTGTGAACCACAAATTGAGGTGCGCATACTGTTTCCTGAGTTTGAGGGGGGCGATGGAGTTTGTAGCTGAAAGCACCACCTGGTTATAAGTGTCAGCTAAGGTGGTGGGGTCCGAGCAAGAATCAGTGACTTTGTTGAGAGTAGGAAGGATGAGGGGGAGTAGCTTTTCGGAAGTTATGTCCTTTTTGTTTCTGGTAGGGATGGCTGGTGCGACGGATGGCGCAGGTAGGTTAACTGCTTCAGTGTTGGAGGTGATGATATGGTGATCCGACCAAGCGCGCACAGTGAGTTCGAGAGAAGACTGATGTTGCAGTTAGTGTCGCTTAGCCAATCTAAGGACCCCCCTTTGATGTGGGTAGGTTCTTGTATATGATGGGAGAATCCTAAATCAGTTAGGGTGTTGGCGAAGTCAATGGCCGTGGGGTCATTGGGGTCTTGGTAACCTAGATTGAGGTCTCCAAGGATGATAGTTTGTGAGCTGGTTTTAGCTTTGTCAAGTACTAAGGAGGTAATGTCATCCACAAATGAAGTGGGAGGACCAGGTGGTCTGTAAATTAGGTGTACAGTGGCCGTTTGATTGGCAGATAGTGGAAGTTTGACAGAGTAGCTTGGCAGATTCCAAATTTGTACTAGGTAGTGTTCTAAGTCCTAGTGTGTTTTTATGGATGATGGCAACTCTGCCACCTCTGGAGGTGCGGTTGCATCTAGAGATGGAGTACTCAGGGGGAATTGCCAGAGAAAGTGCCGGGCCCGAAGCGGGATGTAGCCAGGTCTCAGAGATGGCAATGAAGTCAAGCTCCTGTGTCTTGATAAGGTCAGCGATGTAGAGTGCATGAGCTGCGAGGGACCTTGCGTTGACCAGAGCGGCCTTGATCTGTATGGCTTTGCCTGGTAGGACTGGGGTCAACTGAGGGAGCTTAGGTGTAGGTGATAGGAGTCTTGGGGCGGGGGGGATGTGCACGGGCTAGCCGTCAAGCGTTTCAGCCAAGAGCTAGGATGCTTAGAGTGCCCAGTCATGCCCAGAAATCTAGTTCCTAATCTCTTGTTTCTTAGGTAAGTAGAACATGGTTGGTTAGGTGTGGTTTTTTTGGTGAAGTGATCTAACCATAAGGCAGGGGCATTAAGGTAGATGTCGGGAGGCTCGGCGTTCAAGTAAGGCAAGTTATTGTGAAGAGTAGGTGCCGTGTTGAGTCTCAAGTCATTGCGCAGAGCTGCTATCTGTTTAGGTTGGTAGATGGCCGAAGGCCTGCAGGTAGGGGCCATAGTTCCAAGGCGCAGATTTTTGGTTGCAGCTAAGCTAGCTGATGGTAAAAGGATCACAAGGGTAGATGCCCACAGCGAGAGTGATAGTCTCAGTGAAGGGAGCATTAGCCTCGGGTAGGCGCAAAGGTGTAGGAACATGATACCGATATTAAGATAAAAGTGAGGATCTAGCGAGTATCGACAGTCACTAACTAAAGTTGCATGCATTCATTGGGTCTGATATGGGTTCGTAGGTTAATACAGGCGTGGGTGCAGCGGGAGGGAACCCAAGGTGGATTGTTAAGAGCGGCAGGCTGGGTTGCTTTGGGTTGGGCAAAGGCATAATGGGACGCATGCACGTTGGTGATTAGGAGTAGTCATGCAGCTCGTCTGCATGTATGAGCTAGATAGATGAGTGGCGATCAGGGACAGGGCAGATGGGTACTAGAGTTTCCTATCCTTTAGCAAACACACAACACATTTCCTTCAGTGTACTGCTGAAACGTCTGACTTGGTCTTTGAAATTTGCTGCTTCGTTCATCACCCACAAGGAGTGATGCTTCCACCCATACCCTTCCCCGGCCCCGGTCCTTTGCTCTAATACTAGTTGATAGAGCACTGTAAAAAGTGAGGGATTGTAGCAGTAAACACTCGCTGGAATATTTGCAGACCCACAATACTTTGCAAGCAAAATATATTTAAATGCCTCAACATATGATTTGCATTTTAAGAATGTCATGACTCTGCATGTACACAATTTTTTTGCAGTGCATACAAGATTGTTTCCAACATACCCCACCATTATTCATTGTGTAGGATTACACATTCAAGTAGCCTACTTACAGTCAGTATCCGATATTTGAGCTGGTAGTTCGATTATATAGTGTGGGTGACGCTTTTGGTAGGGCACAATGAGTAACAGAAATTCTGAAATGTGAACGTTATTCATGTTACAACAAACATAAAATAAGTGAATGTAGGTACACGTTTGCTAACCTTTCGCAGAGCCAAGAGAGGGAAAGTCAAGTTGCCTGGTAGAATTTTAATGTCCTCAGGGGCAGAAGTTAGAGTCAGAAGGTAGAGTCAGAAGGTAAAAGTGTTAGTCTGGTTTAGGAGTCATGGGTGGGGAGGGAACATTTTTGGTTAATGTGTGCAAGCATATCTTGGTTAGATTTTTCTGTTCATGGAGCCAGTTTTTCATATTAGTTTTTAACCTCTTGTGTTATATTTTGCTGTTAGGGATTTTAGGCGCATAGTAGTGTAATGCAAATTAGCAGAATATCAAGACTAGTTGCTTATTTTAAGAGAGACAATTTCAAGTAATTCCTGTGGCTTGTGCCTTATTAAATCTTTTTGGATAGGTGAGATTTGTCTGTGTGCGCTGCTAAAAATCTTCTGAGCAGCACCCAGAAGGAAGCTGGGCAAGCACACATGCGCACAGCTTAGAGGGAACATTGGTGGTAGGGTTACAGTAAGTTTTTGGACAGAGGACAACACTTTGGATAAACATCCTGAGAATGAGTACCCGAGTTGATATTTGTTTAGTTCGGGATAGCCATTTAGAGATAGGGAGAGGTCGATTGTTTTCTTTACTACTTACTTCTTTACTCCTTAATAAAACTTTGTTGAAACATGCCACCCCTTTGTCCGACTCCATACTCCACCATGCCACAATCTCCAGAGTGCGAGAGCTCAAAGGATGATCAGCCGGCAGGGTGCAACAGTTTCAAAACAGATGATATCTAGGAGGATGATTCTTGGTATTGAACGCTTTGGTCCTTTAATTAGGTAACACGTCGTACGATGGATGGGATGCAGAATACCTTACACCAAATAAGACCGACTCAGGAAGTTGGCAAAGTTCATCCGACTGTTTTATTATCCATTTTCTAAAACAGGGAGTTACGACTTCAACATTACATTATAAATGCCATATCATAACAGACGTTGCACAAGCTCGCTCAACGCATTTCATAAAAAAACTACTTTTATAACAAAAACTTGTCATATGTGGCAAACTAAGAAAAACCTACGGGGTTTATGATGGGCTTAAGGGGAACATCTAAGTATACTTTCTATAGGGGATCGGGTTTCGATTGGGTCTCTACAGTCATGTGGATAGCTTATGCCCAGCCCTAGTGCAAGTCATCTTCAGCAGTTATTACATACACGGTATACTATTGGCTCTCAAACTATAAGGCCCTTTGTTATATCACCTTCTACAATTGGTTGGCATGCTTGGACCCTTCTGGAACATTCAATTCTCTAGCAGCATGTAAGCTGGTACCCAAGGTGTCAGTGGGTAGACTTGACCGTATCTCCCCACCCAATTAGCCCAACAGCTCTCATTACTCATGCCTTCTGCCATAAAATGGTCTTTGAACTTAGTAGCTTCTTGCTCCTGTGAATATATGGGAATATGAGCACACGGTATATTCAGTCTGGTGCTGCATGCCCACCTTCTATTTTCATCCATAGCTCACGTGACTGGAGACCGTGAATCGGCCCATATTATAGCATTTAATTGTCTTAAATGAAGAACCTTGGCACTATTGGTGGTCTCCTCTTGCAACTTAACAAGGGATGTTTCAGCTCTTCACGTTACTGTTCTTCAGGGACTGATAACCAGTTCTTGGCTGCTTCAGCCTTTGACACAAAGCCCGACAGCCCTTCTGTCTTTCTTCGATCTTCAGCTAATTCTTTGCTGCGACACACACATAGCCACTAATCCTTCTTTTTCTGTGGATTTGAGCTTACTAAATATGTGACCTCAAAAGTCCAGAATTCTATATAATGGCAGCACTGCCTGCAGTCTCTTCACTACGTATAGCCAGCATTAAGGATTACTTAGGCTACTGCCGTTGCTGCATCTGTACAGTTATAAAACAGCTTTTCCTGCAGTGCTCTTCACACATGCAATCTTCATTCTGCATATTAAATTTTACTTGATTATAAGGTCTATGCATCTTCTTCAGCCACCCTTCTCAGAGCATCACGCTCACTTCTTTGACGTCACAAGCTTCTCTTTCTCTCATTTTCATATTCCATCAGGGACTTCTTCCAGGAGATTGTCATTTCTTTGAGGATACATCATATATGGTTTTCTCAATGGATACCTTGCCTCGAAGACTCTCCGTGGAATAGTCAGTCACTGCTGTTAAGCATGGCACGACCTCCGCCTTCCAGCATGCAAATAGTAGGGGAGGCGGGACGTCCTGCAGAGACATTTGGTTGCTCCTCTACAGTATCACTGAATGCTATAGTTTGGTGAAGAGGAGGTACTCTTGAAGTTGGGGGTGCATTCCACTAGAGGATTGGTGGCTATGTCTGCTCTTCCAAGAGAAGTCACTACCCTGGACATTTGCAAGACTGTGACGTGGTTCTCTGTTCTCCAAACAGTACTGTCTGGATTCATGAATGAATGCTCAGTATGCTCAATTTTGTCCAGGAGTTCTTCAAAGTTACTTGGAAAGTATCTTTGCTCTCTTCCAGTCTCCCTTGTCTGGATAATGCTGTGAGAGGAGGCCATCCATTAGAAGAACAAATTACTTACCTGGAGTAATGTTTTTTTTTTTTTAATGGATGGCTCTTTCCACGCCTTCCTTATCGTCGTCCAGACCATCCCCACAATAAAACAATGGTTAAAACACGTTGATTTTGATGTAGGGAAACCAAGCCAAATTAATACCTGATGTTTGCCCTAATAGTTTTCTGCAGGGCATGGAGAAAAAAGGGGTTGGTACTGAGGCCAAGGGGCATCATGTGCCCTATTTTCTATGTCGTCAGTACTTTTGGAGTCGAGGAATGGACCATTGGACCAGGCAGATGCTGAGGTACGTAACGTCCCCTGCTGGGAAGATTCTGATGCTGTTGAGTAAATATCTGAAGATGAGGAATCATCAGAAAGAACATTACCCCAGGTAAATAATTTGTTTGACTATTTATGCAAAAGAATTCTAAACCTTTCACTGCCTTTAGGGTGTACAAATATGTCTTAATTCCCATTGGAAAACGTAGAAGCCCAAGCAGTGCAAAGTTTAAGAGGTGATTTCTTCCTTTTTTGTTGTTTTTGTTGGGATCTTTAAATGTCTTGCTGCTTAAGTAGAAGATTAAGCTACATACAAAAATGAGCCTGCCTTGGACGGTCCAATCCTTCTCTGTACCCCTATACTGCACAGTAGTATACATAGCTATGGATTTTTTGGCCCTCATTAAGAAGATTCCAAAGAAATCTGCTACCTAGAAGTCCACTCTATGGATGACTTGTGTGGAACCATCGGGCCTCTCCTAGATCTGACAAGAGATTTAGAGAGCGGAAAAAACACTTCTTGGGTCCTAGGAGTGAGTATTCCTCCCCGCTTAGCCATTCCTTGTCACCTAGGAAGCAACATCACCAAGATCTGAGGAGGAATATGCCCCAACTTTCTTAAAGGTTAGTAATAGAGCTGTCTTCTCCACTTCTGCTTCTACCGCTGAGGAGTGGTAGACGTTCCCTGCAGCTCGATGTGTTCAGGGTTCTGGTGCGGCCATCAATATTCCAAAATATCATTAATTTTTTTTGTCCATGATTCCCCCCCCCCCCCCTACTCTTAATCCCACCTGCCTGCCCTCTCCTGTGTGGCAATGTCTAATAGGGGGGTTTCACCCCCTTAAAATCCTCCATCACCCACCAGGCCAGTCCCTTTTCCCACGCATGCAGTCCTCGTTCATCCACCCACCCACCCAAAACATACAAGCACACACAATTTCTCTCTCCCCCTCCACATCCCTCACGCAGACATCAAAATGCAGACATGTTCCCCGCCTCTTCCCCTTCACCCAAACATTTCATATATATATATATATGTATATATATCAGTAAAAAAAACTTTGTTAAAGGGACGTTATGGTTAAGTTGCGCTACTAAAAATCTATGAAATTCAGTTAAAAAAACGTTAAAGGGACGTTATGGTTCCAAGTAAAACCGAAAAACCCTTGAAATTCGCCAGTTATGGTAAGCTAAGCAACCATAACTCGCGCCACCACAGCACTGCTAAGACTAACACCCAGGACATCAAAGATGACATCACAAATGTCTTATACTTTTTTTGCAAAGTTTGGTAAGGATTCGTCCAGGGGGAGCGGAGTTATAAGCCACCCAAAAAGTGCTCTTCCTATGGAAACAGCAACTTAACTATATCTATACAGCCACTACCGTGGCTGTGTAATTAATATATATATTTCTGAGGCTTGTGGAATCTGCTTAGATCACATGCTGTGCATAGGCCGACATCTAGTGGAAGCTGCGGAGTATTACAGTTTGTTTTTCGAAAGTCGAAAATGGGCGTCGACACAGGCGTGCCAGTAATACTATCCCTACTGTGACGTCCACTGTACCCAAGATCCCTCACGCGTGTAGGATCCTCAGATTGTTTTTTTCCGCCATACTGGTCGGAAGCATCTTGCGGAGTTCCCTGGCCTTAGCCATACTTTTGCTGTTATTATAATTATAATTCTTATTCATTCCCTTCCCCACCCCAACGTCGACCCTCAACCTCGACGACGGCTGGAGAAGTCATCGACCGTCGACTGCTGCACGACGGATCTGGGCCTCGGAAGGCCGCTGGCCTCGGCCCGGGCCTAGTAGGCCGCTGGCCTCGGCCCTTACAAGTAGGGAGAGTGGGGGGTGGTACATACTCTTCACTCTTGATATATAGTTACATTTATATATTCCTACACTTAGCAGCCCGCTGCCTTAAGGTGCGTATGGAGGGTACCCCTTTTCAATTCTGCCCCAAGTGCAATCGCAAATACCCTTGGGTCGACAGGCACGCCACGTGCAATCTCTGCTTGCCGAGGGATCACCCCGAAGCGAACTGCAGAGCGTGTAGTAGGTTTAAACCTAAGACACTTAAGGACCGTTCGACAAAGCGTTGGGCCCACCACGCCAGGCAGGAGGCCATGGCAGCGGAGGGCGCCTTCAGCGATGGCAGCGACGCCGTACTTTCGGACGGCGAGGGCATTACGGCGTCGAAAGACAGCCGACGAGCGCAGGTCCCCGACCTCGGAAGGTCGTCCGGCAGGGCGGCTATGGGGAAGACCCCCGGCGACGCAAGCGCTACACACCTAACACACACTAAACACACTAAGACCAACCGGACCTCGACGACGTCGACTTCCCGGAAAGAGGCACAAAAAGAACGGTCCGACTCGGTGTCCTCTGGGCGCTCTCGATCGAGATCGCCTCACGACGCAAGGCAATCATCCACTCTTGCCAAGAGTGCCTCGCTACACACATTAACGGAAGTTCGATCGTCGGGAGACGAAGACGACTTCCACCCCCAGGCCGCGCTCCAAGATACCGAGACCGCGGTTAGCACCAGTGAGGCCCCACGCCCGAAGCACACAGATACCTCTCCAGACCCTCGGCGCCAGGCGTCGAAAGTCTCTGGGGCCCCCAAGGGACAGGGAAAACATTTTTCCACGCACGGGGAGGGGGTGAAACAGCGGAAAGCACAGCCTTCCACCCCTGTAAAGCCATCCTCCCACCCTAGGCAGACAAGCAAACACAAGTCTACCCTTGAAAAGTCCCATAAATCACCTGCTAAAGTCATACCCTGTTCCAGGGAATGGTCCAGTGAAGACATAGACAGGGTTATGTCTAGGATGTCTTCCTTAGCTGATTTTTATGATAAGAACCCAGAACACTTTCTTTCATATAACCCTCAAGGGGCCACACCCTCAGGCTCCTCCGATCCCATCCCGCTAAGTAAAAAGCCCCGGTTCGAAAGACCTGAACCCTTCGAGGTTCAGCCTTACTCCACTCCATATTCTACTCCACTCCCCAGTTACCAGGGACAAGTTTTCCCTGAAGAGGACCAGGAGTTTGACATTATGGAAGAACAAACCGGGACAGATTACTATGCGGAGGATGAGGACCTGGAGGAGGGAGAAGATGAGCAGGAAATATACAGAGTAGATTCCCCAGTACAAAGCGAAGCCCCAGTTACTGACTCTCCAGTTGATAACCAGCCCCTCCTTAACGAGGTTCTCGCTCGAGCAGCGGAACACTTCCACATCGACACCCATGGTGTACAGGAGGAAAGGGACTTCGCGGAGGAGTTTGTAGGAGAGAGAAGACCAGTCGCTCAGACCATCCCTATCCTCAAATCCATCCAACGAAGAATAGATCCTTCCCTGGTGAATCCGAACCTCACCAGAGCTGTCAACCCCAGAATTGAAAAGATTTTCCGGGCAGCCCAGTCTGACCCTCTGTATATAAGGGGACATCTTAAACCAGATTCCCTAGTGGTTACCAACACTAGAAAAAGGGCTGGCACGCCCTTATCTTCATCAGAAGCTCCTCCCGACAAGGAGAGCAAAAAACTTTACGGGTTTGGCAGGAAGGTAGCCTCAACGTCCGCCTACCAAGCAAGGATTGCGAATTCCACCACCCTGTTGGCTAGTTACAATTGCCATCAATGGGAAGAAGTCGCGGCGCTCATTGCCTCTGCTCCAGAACCGTTAAAGGGCCAGCTGGCTCGGATCTCGGCAGAAGGGAGAGCCGTGTCTGGTTGCATTTTAAAAGCAACTTTCGACGCCGCTGACAACGCAGGGAGATTGATAGCAGAAGGTACTGTTATCAAAAGACATGCGTGGTTACGGCAGTCGGGATTCAAGACAGAAACCCAGGCTTCTTTAATAGACAAGCCAGTGGAACCCGACCTATTGTTTGGGAAAGCGGTCGAAGACGCACTTAAAAATGCCAAAGATGAATATGAGACTCTCAAATCCCTTGGCCAACTTACCAACAAACCCCCTAACCAGAGGGGGAACAGTAATTTTCGTCGCCCACGCGGCCAAAATTCACAAAGAGGCAACTATGCCCAGGGACAGGGTACACAATGGAATAACAACCAGCAGTCTACCCAGAGTTACGGCAGGGGTAACAAGAGAGGTCGTGGAAGAGGCAGAGGCAGCCCCAACAAGGGAGGTGGCACGCCTCCACCAAAACAGTGACGCTCAGTTCAGGGTCCCTTGCCACGCAACCCCAGTAGGGGGACGCATTTCCACCTTCACCCAGGCTTGGGAAGGGATCACCTCAGACAGATGGGTGCTGTCAACAGTATCCGCAGGATATTGTATAGAACTACTGCAGCGTCCCCGGAACCATCCTCCACGACAAAGAGTGCACTCCCTAGAGCATCAAAGGATCCTTCTCGAGGAGATCGCCATTCTGCTAGAAAAGGACGCGATAGAACTCGTCCCAGGACACCAGGTAAACAAGGGTATCTATTCAACTTACTTCCTTGTGCCAAAGAAAGATTTAACAATGCGCCCAGTATTGGACTTACGGCCTGCCAACAAGTATGTCAAGCCCCAAAAATTCCGTATGACCACGCTACAAGAGGTAATCCCCCTCCTAAAAAAGGGGGATTACATGGCAACCTTGGATATGAAAGATGCTTATTTTCATATTTCCATGCTCCCAGCGCACAGAAAGTACTTGCGCTTCAAGGTAGACAGTCGCCACTACCAATTCAAGGTACTGCCCTTCGGGATAGCTTCTGCACCAAGGGTATTCACCAAGGTACTGGCGGTGGCGGCTGCACACCTACGCAGGGAAGCAATCCCGGTGTACCCTTATCTGGACGACTGGCTCATAACGGGGGAAACCCCAGGCATTTGCAGGTCAAACATTCAGAGGACTATCGACCTCCTCCACGAATTAGGCTTCTCTATCAACGAGAAAAAGTCAAGTCTGGTGCCAAGCACCTCAAAACAGTTTCTAGGAGCTATCCTAGATACTCAGAAAGGTTTGACCTTCCCTTCGGAAGAGAGAATTCGGAATATACTTCTGCAAATTCCGCATTATCAGTCAGGTCAACAGATAACAGTACGCAAAGCTATGCGGTTACTGGGCATGATGGCGTCATGCATTTACCTGGTCCCCCACGCGCGTCTGCGCATGCGTCCCATGCAGGAATGGTTGGCGAAACAGTGGTCTCAGGCAAGTGGTCAGTGGGACGATCTAGTGGTCGTTTCGCCAACACTCGTACAGAGCCTACACTGGTGGACAAGAGAGAATCTCGCAAAGGGGAAACCCTTTTACGATCCCGAAGTACAAGCCGTGGTGACTACAGATGCATGCCTGACTGGGTGGGGAGCTCACCATCTCCACCACACAGCTCAGGGTCTCTGGTCTCACTCAGTAGCCAAGAACCACATCAATCTGCTAGAGCTTCTGGCAGTATTCCGAGCGCTAAAGGCGTTCGAGCCCCATCTACTGAACTTGTCGGTGCAGATCAGGACGGACAGCACGACAGCCATGTTCTATCTAAACAAGCAAGGGGGGACTCGTTCGCCAAATCTGTCCAAGCTTGCCCAGAAAATCTGGATATGGGCACTCAGACGGAACATCTTCCTGTCATCGCAACATGTTCCAGGGGAGCTCAATTCCCTAGCGGATGCTCTAAGCAGAGACTCCCTCCCAGAAGAACACGAATGGGTCCTTCACAGAGACGTGGTAGAAGATCTCTTCTCTCAGTGGGGTTTCCCCACTATAGACCTATTCGCCACAAGCGAAAACAAACAATGCCCAGGATTTGCATCCAGGTTCCCCCAACCGGACTCCCAAGGGAATGCCCTGTGGATGAACTGGTCAGGGATGTTTGCGTACGCTTTTCCACCAACCCCTCTCATCAGGAAGGTGGTGTACAAGATGAACAAGGAATCAATGACGCTCATCCTAGTTGCTCCCATGTGGGCGAGACAACCATGGTTTCCACACCTACGCAGGATGGCGGTGTGCGAACCCATCAGACTCCCAGCCTGGTACAACCTACTGTCCCAGCAACAGGGTCAAACAGTGCATCAGGAACCCAACTCTATGAACCTAGCAGCATGGCTCCTGAAGTCATAGAGTTTGGACATCTCAAATTACCACAGAGGTGTATGGACATTCTAAAGGAGTCCAGGAAACCAAATACAAGGCACTGTTACTTTGATAAGTGGAAAAGATTCGTTATCTGGTGCCAGAATAAACAAATCAACCCGGTTGATTGCACTCCTTCCAACGTTGTGACATACATGCTCCACCTGCTGGATGCAGGGTTGGTTTTTAACTCACTGAAAGTACACCTGGCAGCCCTCTCGGCTTACACCACATCCCATAACAAGGTCTCGTGGTGGAAAGTGCCAGTGGTTAAAGCCTTCATGGAAGGAGTAAAGAGACTTCACCCTCCTATTTCGAACCCACCGCCAGGATGGGACCTCAACGTGGTGCTAGCTAAGCTCATGGGACCCCCATTCGAACCCATGCATAAAAGTAGTCTCAAACACCTGACTTATAAAACGGCCTTCTTAGTAGCCATTACCTCCATAAGAAGGGTCAGTGAAATTCAGGCTCTGTCAGTGCAAGATCCTTTCTTTACTAACCACAAGGACAAACTGGTTTTACGCACACACCCTAGGTTCTCACCTAAATTCATATCCAAGTTCCATGTAAACCAGTCCATCGAGCTTCCGGCTTTCTTCCAAAACCCGCAAAGCTCGGCTGAGGTGAAACTACACACCCTAGATGTGCGTAGGGCGGTCCTATACTATGTAAATAAAACCAGACCGCTAAGGAAAACAGATCAACTGTTTGTCTCCGTAGCTACAGGCAGAGAGGGGGATCGCGTCTCTAAAGGCGCTATCTCGAAGTGGATTATCAACTGTATACAGCTGTGTTACTCTCTTTCTGGAAAGTCTCTGCCTTTTACGCCAAGGGCCCACTCTACTAGAGGCATTGGTGCCACTCTGGCTTTCATTGCAAATGTTCCCCTCGACACCATTTGCAAAGCGGCTACTTGGAGCTCTATTCACACTTTTACTCAGCATTACTGCATTGACACTCATTCCAAGACAGATACACAAGTGGGACAAGCGGTTCTAAGACACCTGTTTGCTCATGACCCTTCTCACATCCCACCTCCTTCTTCTGGTACTGCTCGCTAATCTATGCACAGCATGTGATCTAAGCAGATTCCACAAGCCTCAGAAGGGATACATTACTCACCGTAATCGTATTTCTGATGCTTGTATCTGCTTAGATTCACATGCGACCCACCCTTCCTCCCCTCCGAGAGAAGGCGCATGATTGCTTGTAGTCTTACCTTTCTGTCTATCTGCTTGGATTATCTGTACTCACACTACTCCTCATGCTTCCTCATGTCAGAAAAAATACAATCTGAGGATCCTACACGCGTGAGGGATCTTGGGTACAGTGGACGTCACACTAGGGATAGTATTACTGGCACGCCTGTGTCGACGCCCATTTTCGACTTTCGAAAAACAAACTGTAATACTCCGCAGCTTCCACTAGATGTCGGCCTATGCACAGCATGTGAATGTAAGCAGATACAAGCATCAGAAATACGATTACAGTGAGTAATGTATCCCATATAATGCATTACCCCATTAACAAACCGTATAAGTACTAAGCAATTTCTGTACATGTTTGGGGTAATTTTTGAAGATTATTCCTATATCTTAAACAGAGGTTAGAAAGAAGGTGGACATTTGGGCAAATAGATGCAACTGCAAGTATCTAGTCCCTCTTCTATGTTTGTTTGGTTTCGCCTATTCAGAGATGGCCGACAACCGGTCACCACAAGAAGGAACCAGTCCTCTTTCTTTGCCTAAAACCATGCTACATGAGCTATTTTAAAGGTTTGGAAACATGGATCACCTGTTGTGATCAAGCGATGAGGAAACCGCGAAACGCGTAAACTCTGCTATGCGAGGGCCATATGTTTTGGGAGAACCATGATGCCAGTGAATTTCATGAGCCATATGTTGCACGCTTTTATCTAATAAAGGCTACTTTTTGATACCGGACACTGGTTTCCTGAAGTAACATTGTCTGACTGGGGGGAGTGCTTTCCACGGACTGCAGAAAAAACAATCTTTTGGACATGTGATATATATATATATATATATATCACCTTTTCACTTCCATCTTCCGTTCCTGTCTGACCGTGCACACACTTGTGTGCAGCCAGGGGAGAGACATGTCGCTTTAGAAAGACCGCTCTGAGCGGTCTCAGGTTGGTCTTTCTAAAGCAAGTTTTTATTTTCGGTAAAGTGATAAAAGGATTTTCACTTCATACCATTCAAGAAGGCATTTGCCCTCATTCCTTTATCAAAGATTAAGGCTGCTGGTCATCACCACACTCTGCACCATACACCAACTGGCTTTGTCCTGAGTATGGCACCAGTGCCAGTATACTTTATCAAAGTTCTGCCATCTCCCGTAATACCATTAGTGGTGCCCTACCATTTGTCTGCCATTCCACAGTCCAGTGCTCCACTTTGTATTCAGACTCCTCTTTGTGTTTCTATTTGTATTTACTGAGAATTATAAAGGACTTTTCCCAAAGCGATGTACATAAGATCAACTACAGTGTATAATAAAATGAATGACCATGATAAAGTAGAAAAGATTGAGAGCAGAGACAATGTTGGGCTTTAGCTAAAGAAGGAGAGACATGAATGTGAAGTGGCAGAGCAATCCAATGTTTTGGCGGTCAGAAGTGAGAATAACCAAAAACTGGATTGGACACAAAGCAGTTGGAGGATAGTATGCAAAACAAATGTGACTGTGAACAGACAAGGAGGCCCAGGACTGAGCAGACAACAAGATACCAATGAAGAAAGTTAGAGAGCAGCGAGGCCATGTATATGTTTATGGACAATGCAGAGAAAATTAAACAGAAGCTAGGAGCCAATGGGCAACCAAGAAGAGAAGAATAAATAGAGGTACTAGGAGGAACAAGCAAGCAGATTTCAAGATTGTAACAAGCCGATGGGCTGCTAGTTGAACAAGAGCATAGTAGTCAAGCCGTGGAAAAATGAAAGCAGCAGCATGGAAGCAGTACATGGAAGGAAAGAACAAGTTTTACGAATATAGATGAAAGCGGCAGATTCTAGCAGTGTTAGTAATATGGGTAGAAAATGAAAGGGAAAAGTCAAACCCAGCACCTGGATTGCGAGCGGACTTTGAAATAGGCAGACGAAGGAGAATAGAAAGGAAGGAAGGTGGGGAACTAGGGACTAGGACTAGGACTAGGAGGTGGAAAAGAAAAGATCTTAATTTTTAGTCTGATTCAGATGAAGGAAATGAGAGTTCATCCAAGCTTGGACAGCTAAAAGGCAACAAGAAAGAGTTTGAATAGATCGTCTGAGAAAAAGAAGCAAAGGATAGAAAAAGGTTTGCTTTGCTGGCATGCAAGGATAGATCATACGAAGAGATCAGAGAGAAAAAAGAGGGCCCCTGACCGAACCATTGGGAGCACCACATTGCAAAAGAAATTCTTGGGACAACTTCCCGACCCAAATAACGGAATAGTTCTGGTTGCTTAATAAGACAAGAACCACTTAAAAACAGAACCCAAAAAGCCAAGAGAAGAGAGAGTCGAAAGAAGAGTAGTATGATCCACAGTGTCAAAAATGGCTGGGGGGGGGTCAAGAAAAGCAAAAATAGAAGAGTTTATCATGACAAATAGATAAGAGATATAGCGGCATAAAGTACAGTCGTTTCAGTAGACTATAAAGGGTGGATGATTATTGAAATGGAAATCTGGATTTGCAGTTCAAGGTATGTGGAAACTTGGGTGCCTACACACTTTCCAGGACCTTAGGACAAAAATTGGCAGGAAGGGAAGGAATGAGAAAAGGTTTTTTTGAGGATAGGAAGAATGCTAGCATATTTAAACTCGTAAGGGAAATATAAGTGCCCAGAAAGGTATTGGGGACAGAGATCAAATGGGAGCAGGCGAGGATAGATTTGAGTTCATTAGAGAGGAAAGGAGAGGGTGGCGAGGAGAGTCTGTAGGCATGGCAAACATCAGGGGGTGTAGTGCACCTAGACTCTTCCGTCGATCCGTTTGCCTTGATGTGGCTATCGCCGACTCCGGACCAGATGTCGGTCATCGTATATATACTGCATCAGTACGTCCCTGCGCCTCAGTTCCTTTTTCTGCACGCTGCTCGACGAACAACTCTCACAAGAAGATTTTCAACTAACAAATTTGTTGTTTGCTCGACATGATTTCAAAACCATGTCCACTCCCAAGGTGTTGGGGCTTCAAGCTTTGCATGAACTGCAGTGCCAAGATGTTCTTCACGGACCCACACAGCGTCTGCGTGTGGTGCCTCTGTGTTGATCATGTCACAGAGGATTGTGGTTCCGGTAGGATGATGAACCCGAAATTGGTACGGGATAGGGCTGCCAAACACATGGTAGGCTGGCCCCCTTTTAAGTCTCTGGCACACTTGACTGCCCGGTCGTCGGAGCTCGATACAGAGGGTTCTTTCTACTCCAAAAAAGGAGAATAGGCATCGGAAGAAAGCAAAAAAATTGTCACACGCTCCTCTTCCTCCCGTAACAAGAAAAGGTGTCATTGATGCAGGCATTCATTTGACTCGTTGGATGAACCTGGTAAGTCGTTGGCGGGGGCCTACATCCAAGGCCGAGTGGGAGGCTTTCAAAGAGCAAATGCTCGAAATGTTACTAAAAGCGGATGCAGGTACAGGTGATCCCTCGAAGCAGCAGGATTTGGTGGCTCTTGTGGTGCCTGGTAATCCAGTCCCAGGCGTTGAAGTGTCTTCTGGCTCTGGTTGACGCAGGACCTTTGATATCAGTGCCGATAGTTGAACGTTTGTATGTCCTGCAGTCAAGAACCAAGTTTTTTCGACACAATGGAAACCAGATGTCGTGTTCTTTCAAACCTGCTTAGGCAGGCTCTGGAGGCAGAGACTTTTTCGCTGATCAGGCAGATTTAGTCGCCTTGGCTCGGGGCCTCCATGATGCCAGTGGCCTGGACAACTCTCCTGATTTAGAGACTCAGCAGGCTCACATTTATTGACATGCTAATGCCAAGTACCGTGCCACAGTGGAAAGGGTGGTGAATCCCCTGGGTTAGAGTGGCCCAGCCAGACCTTTGTCAAACTACAAGCTCATGGACATTCGAGAGGAAGGACGCTCTACTGAGCGGGCCATGCCCTTTAATTAGGCTATTGCCAACACCATCCCCACCTTGTGGCAGAGGCCATGCACTGCTCCCCCAGTGAATTCCGACTTCACAACGAAGTACGGCAAGGGAAGACCCGGTTTATCTCTTCACTAACCCAAAACCAGAGGGGTTGGTGATGCAGGCGGACACTGTTAATACTAAGCCAGCCACATCCACATCTATACTCCCTACAGATAGGGAAGGAAAGAAGGTTGACACCCTAGCCAAGAAGGTGTTCTCTTCGAGAAGTATAGCCCTGTAGGTGGTTAAAGCATCCTGCGCATTTGCAAAGTACATGCTTGGCTTGGTGAGGGCTATTGGGGAAGCCCCTCAGTACATACCCAAAGGGGAGGTGTGCTAGGTCTTCCAAAGAATTGTGGATGATGGATAAGGAGGTGGGCCGTCAGTTTTTGCAGACGGGCCTGCGTCAGAAGATCTATGGAGTCAGCGACTGTCTTGAAAAGACAGGCTTATATTCACACGTCTGGGTTCTCGCCCAACGTCCAAAACAGATTACTGGGCATCGCCTTTTATGCCAAGCATCTGTTCGGCCCAAAAGCTGATGAGTCCTTGGAGAAATACAAGGACTCGAAGCTGGCTGCCAAGTCTCTGGGCCTCGCTGTACAGCAGCCGGCAAAACCTGCCATTTGACTTCGCCTCAAGGGGAAGAGGATACAGACGTTATGTCCCCTTTGGCAGTAAAGCTCACCTCCCGCTATCCAGGCAGGGGCAGAGGTATTTCCAGCGCTCTGAAAGAGGCGGGGGGGGGGCCTCCAGAGGCCAGCAGGCGGCTGGAGTGGCTGCACCCTCAAAGCTGCTTTCCTTTCTCCCACCCCCCACGATTCCCCGGTTGGAGGACAGATACTGGCGCCAATGGCGGGAGATTACCTCTGATGCCTGGGCGCTCCAGCTCGTTCAATGAGGTTACTGTCTGCCTTTCTTCTCAGGCCTTGAAAAAGTTCCTGAGAAAGGACAAGTTTGAGGTGTTGATGTTGAGAGAAATTCTTTACCCTCTGACTTCAGGACTGGCTGGTGTCCATAGATCTCCATGATGCATATTTCCATGTGCCGACCCATCAGAATCGCAGGAAATTCCTGAGATTCCTCATATGGGACAAGCACCATCAGTTCAAGGTGCTCCCCTTCGGGTTGACCTCTGCCCCAAGGGTTTTCACCAAACTAATGGTGCAGTATTCTCGTCCCACCTCAGGAGATCCAGTGTCCATGTGTTCCTACAACTGGACGAATGGCTGATCTTAGGGAAGTTGACGGAGCAAGTTTGCTCCCATCTCAAGGACACTTGCTCGCTACTTCAAAGGCTGGGCTTCTCCCTGAACTTGAAGTCCCGCATGACACCAACACAGAGGCTCCGGTTAGGCTCCTTTGGAGCGGTCCTGGAGACTCTGGTGGGGAAGGCTTCCCCCGCCACCCCCATTTCTGCCCCTGGCCCCCAGCCGAGGAGTGTCGCCAGTGTCTGGCAGATGGTTCAGCTGTTCCATTGCCACAATGCCTTGCCAGCGGCTTCCATCCTCCGCCTTATAGGTCTCACGGTCTCCTGCATTTTTCTAGTGCCTGTGGCCAGTGTGCGGAAGTGGTCCCTGCAATGGCTCCTGCATAGTCAATGGCCCCAGTATTTCGGCACTTTAAAAGACATTCTAAAAGTGTCCAGGTTGGTGGCCAACGATCTTTCCTGGTGGGCCAGCAGCAAGAACATGTTGGTGGTTGAGCCTTTCTGGCCTCCGTGGCCCCAGGTCAGGGTGGTCACGGATGCGTCACTGAAGGATTGGGGCACTCGCTGCGATGATTTGCAGGTGAGTGGCCTTTGGTGTGAAGCTCAATGGCACATCAACAGACTGGAACTGTGAGCGATTGGGTTAGCCCTGAAAGCGTTCGTCCCCTCTCTATAAGTAAGCACATCCTCGGACAATACGGTGGCCATGCACTACATGAACAAGCAAGGTAGCATGTGCTCCACCCCCACCCTCCCCCCCTACCCCCATCCTTTGCAGAGAGGCGATGCAACTTTAGTTCTGGCTGTTGGAGAATCTGATCTGTCTCAGCAATACATCTGGCAGGGATGGAGAACGGATTGACGGATGCTCTGAGCAGGCAAAGCAAAGTCTCACATGAGTGGGAAGTGTGCCAGTAAGTACTAGATGAGGTCTTCTCTCAGTGGGGTATCCCAACAGTGGATCTGTTTGCCAAAGAGTCCAACAGGAAGTGCAGCGAGATGTGCACTGGGGGGTGTATTTCTGGTGGAGTGGACTTTCCACCTTCACTATGCCTTCCCTCTGATTCCTGTCATTCTGTGTGTTCTCAGGAGGTTGAGGATGGTCCGATCAACCCTGCTCTTGAATCCCCCTGATTAGGCAAGAACGTGGTCTTCTGGACCTGCCCACCTGTCCGGTTGCCTCAACGCCGGATTTCCTATCTCAGTTGGAAGGTTGGGTACTCCACCCGAACCCAGAATCCCTCAACCTACATGCAAGGCTCTTGAGAGGATGAGGTATGACTGGAACCTTGCAGAACAGGTACTTGAGGTGTAACTGGCTTTATGTAGACAGTTGTCAAGATCGCTGTATGCATTCAGGTGAAGGAGATTCAAGGCGTGGTGCAGGGAATGCGCGATTGACCCATCTCTTGCCCCACCACAATGATGAGTTTCTTCTGACACTGGCCTCGTCAGGCCTTCAGGTTGCAACAGTCAAAGGATTCTTGGCGGCATTGTATTGAAAAGGTCTCCGGATCAAGGGTCGATTCCGGTTATGGCCCAATTCCTGAAGGGCCTTGTGAAGAAGTTTCCGCCTGCTCCCTTTGTTGTCCCAGACTGGGACCTTAACATGGTTCACTTTCCTCATGCCGGCTCCCTTTGAGCCTTTGCATTACTGTTTGATTCGGTTTACTGACTCTAAAGACTGCTTTCTTGGTGGCCATTACATCAGCAAGATGGGTCAGTGAGCTGCAGGACCTGTCATGCAAGCTGCCATTTCTCAGTTTTTTCAGGGAAAAGGTTTCTCGTAAGGTATGACCAGGGTTTTGGCCCAAAGTGGTCTGAGTTCCATCTGTTCCAGACTGTTGACCTGCATGTTTTCTACCCGCCTCCGCACCCCTCCGAGGAGGAGGAGCGGTTCCATAGGCTAGACCCAAAGAGGGATCTTAGCTTTTACGTTGCAAGAACAGCAGACCAATTGTTCTTAGCCTTCTCGATGGCAAGAAAGGGTTTGGCTGTCTCCAAGCAGACCAACTCGAGGTGGATCACACTCTGCCTTTCAGAATGTTGCCTCAATGCAGGAAAAGAATGACCTCCCAGCATCGGAGCCCACTCCACTAGGGGGTTGGCTGTCTCTTCGGCTCTGCAGGGAGTGGGGGGGGGCAGTGAGGGACATCTGCCCTCACTGCCGACCGGCAACTTGGTCCTCACTGCATACCTTCACCAAAGACTTTTGCCTGGATGTAGCCTGTGGAGCTGATGCTCGTTTTGGGAGAATGATGTTATGAAGTGTCCTTGTGTAAGGGACTTTCATCCCGCCTCCTTCTCACATACTGCTTGGAAAGTTTATTTGATGCGGAATCTGTGGGAGAAAGGCATTCCATGAAGGAGAAATGACTTAGCGCAATCAATGTTCCCTCTCATTCTTTTTCTCTATGTGCGGAACCAGTTGGTTGTTGTGCGCACATTATTTTCCATGTGTGCAACTGACTAATGAGGTAAGCCACTTTGTGAGCTACCGTCGCAGAAGAGAGTTTGGAAAGGAATTTCTCCAGCATGGGGTCTGGCATGGATTCACATGCTCATGAATATTCCCCGTCGTCAGGCTGGGAATCCTCGGTAAAGAAAAATCAGTTTCGTTTCTGATCTGTCTTTTGTAGTAGTAACCAATCACTGATCTCTGCGTCATACTGACCACAGCCAATGACTGCCATCTCCCTAAGCCCTGCCTCTGACAGCCATCTTCAGATTTTTACCGCACGTTCGAGTGTTGAGATCCTCGTGCTATTGCTCTCGAGCTTTAGTGCATTTTCGTGCTTTTTTCATAGGAACATTTTCTCTTTTTTCGGTCAAAAGAGCCTCAAGCTCCACCGTTTCTTTATCCGATCAACGGGGACCTGTGTCGGATTCCTCTACACCCCTCAAGGGTGAAGATTTCATCGAGCCACGCTTTTGGAGGACTCCAGAAGTTTCTCAGGCCCATCTCGGAGATGGCCCAGGAGAAGGGAAGCTCGACGCCCGGAAAGCTGTTCAGGGTCTGCCCTGGGTGCCAGCTTCAGAATGTCTTTGAGGACGAACACTCCCTTTGCCTCTACTGCCTGCATGAGGACAAGACGCACGTGGAGAAGGACTGTGCGTTTTACGGCAATATGTCGGAGCGGACCATGAAGGACCGCCATCTGCGTCTCGCCAACTTCCTGGAAGGGAAAAGCCCGTCGGGCGAGAAAAAGAAGTCTGAGCGGTCTTCTAAGACCTTTGAGGGCGCCCCGGCGACGGGGGCCCAACAGAAGGCCAAGCACCGCGAGTCCGCTGGCACTGGGAGCGCCGAACGGTCGGGCTCTACGGTTGTCAGGCAGGGCGCATCCTCCCCGGCGCCATCAACCACAAGCCAACGCTCTGGCTCGGGTAAGAGGAAGGCCGAGCACCCGGCGAAGCTCCTGGAGAGACCCCGGTCGAGCTCGAAGGCCCCATCGGAGGGGGAGCGAGGCGGTGACCCTCCCCCCAAAGAGAAGGCGGTGAAAGCACCTAAGGTGGTGAAAGCCTTGATCCACCCTGCCAAGGCCTCTATTGAGACAGTCACGGCGGCCCTGGCCCAGCCTGTGGAGGCTACACCAGTGGAGGCGACTTCGGGGCCCAGAGTCTCCCTACCACCGCGGAGGGAGTCCTCTTTCAAGCCCATCGACAGGACCCCTGTGAAACCTCCGACGGAGAAGAAAAAGGGGGGGGGGGAGGTCGTCGTGGATTCGGCCTCAACCTCTGAAGAGGAGCTGATCGAAGTCTTAAGCCACGGCATGGGCGTGGAAGAAGACCAACCCGTCGGGAGGGACCCTGACGTAGGAGACGACGAGAACGTCGAGGGTGCCGACGAGGCTCCTGACCGCCCGTCGGAATCCCCTCAACCAGTGCCGCAAGACAACTCGGCAGCCATTTTGTTGGCTATACAGTCCTTATGCTCGGAGATAAGGACGAGATTGCCGTTACCACCAACGGAGGAACCGCTCCCGACGGGGGACCCGGAGCCAGGCCCTTCTGGGAGCCCTCCTCCTAAGAGAAGAAGGATTCATCCTCCACCTCCTTTTCAACCATCGCGCCCTGCTCAGCCCTCCTCCCCGTCCACGACCCGTGGGGATGATACGGGGACGGACACGGCCGCGACGGGTACATACGACGACGTTTACGACGAGGATCTTCCGTCGTCGCCTCCTCCCCGGGCTTCCCCGCCCGACGAGATTGGATCGTTTCATGCTATGATCGCGAGGACATCCAAGCTTTTCCAGCTCTGCCCGGAAGAGAAGAAGGAAGGTTTCCTTTATCAACGGCGCGAGACCAAGAGGAAGACGGTCCTCGCTGTACCTCTACTGGACGATATCTGGGATGAGGGTCTCGCCCTCCTCAAGAACCCATCCACAACCCCTGCGAGAAGGGATCGGTACGAGAAGAAGTACCGGGTCCCGGACGCGGCCCCCTTGTGCCTTCGGGCACAGCCGACCCCGGACTCGGTCGTCTCCGCGGCGGCCAGGAAGAAAGCGGGGCGGGGCTTCGGCCTCTACGTCAACCTCCCCCCCCCCGGACGGCGAGGGAAATAAATTGGACACAATGGGACGCAGAGTCATCTCATCGGCAGCGACGACGATTAAGGCTGCCAACGCTTGGCTATCGTAGCCCGCTACGACAGGGAGTTGTGGTACAAGATCGCCCCCCTGCTGGACTTCCTACCGGACGACAAGAGGGCGGAGGCCCTAGAGATCTTGCAGGAAGGAGAAGTGGCGTCGGACCACGCCATTACGATAGCGACGGACGTCGCTGACACTGGATTTCGCCAGTTGGGCAACGGCGTGTGCCTTAGACGGCGTGGATGGCTCAAGGCAACGGACTTCCGTTCGACGGGAGCAACCTGTTTGGGAAAACAGTGGACGATTCCCTACAAGCCATCAAGACGGACACGGAGACGGCCCGGGCTCTTGGTGTTCTCCAGCAACGACGGCCGCCCTTTCGGAGCACCGGAGGCAAGCAGGGTGCCTCCAAAGGTTCCGGCGGCGGATATTCCACCTACCGTCAAGCGGCCTGTTCGTCGTCACAGGAAGCCTACAGGGGACGAGGCAAGTCGGGCAGACCCCGCTGTCGTCGCCAGGGAGGACAAGGCGGCAAAGCCTCGTCGAAGCAGGACTGAACCGGCCGTGGGGTCGGGCCCCCACCGAAGCATCCCGGTGGGAGGCCGGCTGGCGAACTTCGTCAGCGTGTGGGAGTCCATCTCCACCGACCGTTGGGTGCTGGACGCCCTGGCCCAGGGTCACGCGCTCGAGTTTCTAAAGAAGTGCCCGCGCGTCCCCCCGTGGCCAGGAAGGAACATCACGTCCTTCAACTTCTCTTGGAGGTAAAGGCGATGCTCAAGAAAGGCGCCATCGAGCTCGTCCCAAAGAGGCTTCGGGGCTCCGGAGTTTGCTCAAGATACTTGATCGTGAAGAAGAAGACGGGAGGATGGCGTCCACTCCTGGACCTACGACGACTGAACAAATTCATCAAGGCACAGAAGTTCCGGATGGTCACCCTCCAACACGTCCTGGGTCAGCTGGAGGAGGGCGATTTCCTGTCGTCGTTGGATTTGGAGGATGCTTACTTCTATATCCCCATCCTAAAGGGACACCGAAAGTTTCTCAGATTCGTGGTCCAAGGGCGTCACTACCAGTTCAGAGCCCTTCCCTTCGTATTGAGGTCGGCACCCAGGGTGTTCACCAAGTGCCTCGCAACGGTGGCGGCTGCGCCTGGAGGGGATCCACGTCTACCCCTACCTGGACGACTGGCTCATCCGAGCAAAGACAAGGGAGCTCGCCGCGGAGCACATGGCGAGGACGGTCCAACTACTCACGGAACTGGGATTCTCCATAAACTACGCAAAGTCCCACCTGGTGCCCGCGCAAGACGCACTGTTTCTGGGAGCGAAACTCGACACAGTGGCGCTTCTGGCCTCTCCGTCGGAGGAAAGGACGAGGGCCATCTTGGGCAAGGTGCAGCGGATGCTGGTTGCGGACGCGGCCATGGTGAGGTCCATCAAATCCCTCCTCGGAATGATGTCTTCTTGCATTTATCTCATCCGCCTGTGCAGGCTTCGTTACAGGAGTTCCTGGACGCTCGCTGGATCCAGACGGGCAGCTTCGAGGACAGGATCACACTCGACGAGAGCTTCCGACGAGCGATCCGGTGGTGGGGCACCCGCACACATCTGACGGCGGGCATGGACTTCCAGACCCCGGCCCACCAGAAGAGTGACCACGGATGCCTCCCTGGAAGGGTGGGGAGCGCACACCGAAAATCTGCACGCGAGAGGCCTTTGGCTTCGGATGGAGAAGTCCCTCCATATCAACATCCTGGAGCTCCGTGCAGAGTTTTGGGCCCTCAGGTCCTTTCTTCCGTCCCTCAAGGGCAAGGTGGTGAGGATCTTCACCGACAACACCACCACCATGTTCTACATCAGGAAGCAGGGCGGCACCAGATCCCCAGCCCTGTCCAAGGAGGCGCAGGATCTGTGGCATTGGGCCGTCGCCCAAGGGATGTTTCTGGTGCCGTTTCATCTGGCAGGAATAAAAAACACCATCGCCGACTCGCTCAGCAGAGAGCTGCGCTCGTGCCACGAGTGGGAACTACGACAGGATCTAGTGGACCACCTCTTCTGACGGTGGGGCACACCCCAGATTGATCTGTTCGCGACGGCGACGAACTCCAAGTGCCGGAGGTTCGCCAGCAGGTTTCCGCAGCCGAGGAGCATGGGCGATGCTTTCTCGTTCCCCTGGGAGGGCATGTTCCTATTCCGTTCCCTCCATTGCTGTTGCTGATCAGGCTCATCAACCAGCTCAAGAGGTCACGGTGCAGGATGATCCTCGTCGCACCTGCGTGGCCGAGGCAGATATGGTTCCCGGACCTTCTGGACTTGTCAGCATCCCCGTCAATCAAGCTGCCAGTGGACGCGGATCTTCTTTCCAGGGAAGGAGGCGCCATCCTCCATCACGACCCGAAGTCGCTCAACTTGCAGGCCTGGCTCCTGCAGCGTTAGAGTTTGGAGGTTACGACATACCGGCCGACTGCAGAGAGGTTCTTGCAAAGGCCAGGGCGTCCTCAACTCTTAAATGCTACGGACACAAATGGAAGAGGTTCTCTGTCTGGTGCCACGCACAGAAGATTAACCCTCTACGGATTACGGCTCCTCAAGTACTGCCGTACCTACTGACGCTGGCCAAGACTGGACTGGCGCACGCTTCCATCAAGATTCATCTTGCTGCAGTCTCCCGATACACCAGAACCACGGGACGGACGTCTTTGTGGTCTCATCATCTGGTGAAAGAATTCATGAAGGGACTGTTCAGATCGTTCCCGCCGGTGAAGGCTGCGGCTCCGGCGTGGGAGCTCAACGTGGTGCTGACCAAGCTCATGGGACCTCCGTTCGAGCCTCTGCACTCAGCTCCGTTGAAGTTCTTGTCGTGGAAAACAGCGTTTCTTATGGCCATTACCTCCGCACGACGGGTGGGAGAGATCCAGTCCCTTTCCTGCAAGCCCCCGTAATTGACTTTTCACAACACGAGGGTAGTGCTCAGGACGCACCCCTCCTTCATGCCCAAGGTGCCGTCGGACTTACACCTCAATGAACCCTTGGTGTTGCCTGTTTTCTTCCCGTCGCCTTCGTTGCCGGCTGAAAGGACTTTGCACTTGCTGGATGTGGCTAGAGTGCTGAAGTTCTACGTGGACCGCACGAAGAGTTTTCGGAAGACGTCACAACTTTTTGTGAACTTTGGACCTGTCAATCAGGGGAAGGCTCTCTCAAAGGCTTCCATTTCCAGATGGCTCTCCGGCAGTGTATCATGTACTGTCATCGGTTGGCAAACCGACCGCTGCCCGGCCGTCCGAGAGCCCATTCCACCAGAGCGATCCCAGCTACCACAGCGTTCCTATCTGGTGTGCCTCTGCTGGACATCTGCAGGGCTGCTACGTGGAGGTCGACACACACCTTTCACGAAATTCTACTGCGTCAACCGGGATTCCAGGGAGGAGTCCAGGGTCGGCCAAGCAGTGCTGCGCAACCTGTTTGCCTAAGGTGAGCCTGGTGAGAAGGTAAGAGATGCTTAATGTTGAGTTGTTGTATTGCTTAATGTTGAGCCTGTTGCCACCTCCCGTGGTTCTGCATGTGTGTACTGCTATGTATTCTTTCATTCATGAGCATGTGAATCCATGCCAGACCCCATGCTGGAGAAGGAACAAGTTACTTACCTGTAACTGTTGTTTTCCAGCATGGGTCTGGCATGGATTCACATGCGAAGCCTCCCGCCTACCCCTCTGCGGCTCTTCACTTGGTCATACTGCCACCTCACGTGCTACCAAATCTGAAGATGGCTGCCAGAGGCGGGGCTTAGGGAGATGGCAGTCATTGGCTGTGGTCAGTATGACGCAGAGATCAGTGATTGGTTACTACTACGAAAGACAGATCAGAAACGAAACTGATACTGATTTTTCTTTACCGAGGATTCCCAGCCTGACGACAGGGAATATTCATGAGCATGTGAATCCATGCCAGACCCATGCTGGAGAACAACAGTTACAGGTAAGTAACTTGTTCCTTCCTCTTGCCAGCCACTGCAATTCTTTTCAAATCTTACAACACTTTTTCCAAACAGACAGGCTAAAATAAAATGTCATATGTGATTATACAGAAAACTCATCAACCAGTCCAAGACTTTGCTATCTGCCACAGTACCTTGCAAACCTACTTCTGCACAGAGAAAAATGTTGGCCTCATTAGGAGTTTGGTGGTAAGTGGTAAAGTTGACAGTAACTCCATTACCGCCAACTTTACCACTACGCCAAAATGCGATTTCGGGCCTGGAGTGGAGAATATGCCTCCAGGAAAATCCCACAACTCAAAGCTGAAATCGTAGGAATTTCTGCAGCAGTAATTCCGCCAAAAAAAACACATTGAGTCCAATAGACTCAATATGGACTCAATATGAATGGGGAATTACACCGCCGCTACCAGTTGTAATCTGTCGGAAATTCCTCCGTACCAAGTGACGGTAACAGTAATTAGTTTGGGCGGTATTCTGGCGGATTTACGCCGCGATACTGCCCCAAGTCGTAACGAGGCAATGGATGTTTTATGCCACTGGAAAACGACTCATTTATATTAGAAAACACAAATATCTCTTGTCATAACTGATGTAGCTGTCAAACTCAGAATACATTTGCCGATGGATGTGTCAAAAACATGCTGAAAGGAGTTCAAGTTCCGCTTTAATTAAGTAATTCAAGGGCCAGGAGAACATGCTTCTAATAATTTGTGTAATGATGATAATTGCATCAGAATAACTACACCTTAGAATATGATGATCCAAAATTCCTGTGCCTCTGCTTACTATCCACATTACGCTCTCCTGTGTGTAGTGATAACACCAGCCTTAGAGCTAAGAGACATATGCACCATGCATGTTTAATCCCTAAAAAAGGAAAATGTGCCTAACAAAAACGAGAAATAACGAACATATCATTGCTTCAACCCACAAAGCTCCACTGATATTTTTTCGAATTAGTGATCAGTAGAGCAATGGCATAATTACTTTTTTACTCCCTGAAAAATCATTTGACTCCGTAGGGAGCAAAATCTGATTAGAGCCCTGCTTGTACCCCTGACATAGGAAGTGAAATGACAGGGCACATAAATAAAGTGTATAGTTTTGCCCACCCTTCCGCACCACAGCCCAGATAAAATTAAGCAAGAGCTTTACTGAGGTTTATTATGGAGCCCTGTTGAAGAAAATCACACACATATGCCTTTTAAGTTAATTGCATCAATTCATCAGAGATACAAGTGTTTGAGTGCCTCTTCTGTAACTATGGATCCCTCTTCTATAATTCTTTGTGATCAGTTAAATAGGATGCAGGCAGATGCTAGAGACTGCACATGCAGAACACATGGCTATATTGAAAGGCCCTCAGCAGTTGAGCATAGAAAGAAAAAGAAGGTGCTGTTTAGATGGATTTGTATTTGTATTTAGTTTATTTGTAAAGCGCAGTAAGGGTCAAATGGCAAAAAATTCAAGCTTCTCCACTTTGAAAGAAGATGCGGGGAACAGAAGTCTCGTAGAGGAATCATGAATACAGTAATGTACAGACAAAGGCAATAAAGATAAGCCAGTAACTATATAAAATATACAGACATAATCAATAAACTAAGCAGGTAAATAAACAAAATATACAAGAAATCAGAGCGACCCTGGGGTTAAGGCCAGACCTTATGTGTGGTGCATCATGTGTTCTGCGTGAAGAGCAAAGATTTGGTTTTATTCTTGAAGGTTTGAAAAGAAGGCTCAGTTCTGATGGGGACAGGAAGGGAGTTCCAGAGCTTCGAGGCTAGGACAGGCAAGCTCACTCCTCGGGCTTTTTGGGGTTTAAATCTGGGCAAAATGAGGCTGTGAATTTGTGGAGTTCTAGTGGGTCGTGTGGAGGTATGGAGAGTGAGACGGGTGGAAAGGTAGGGTGGGGCCTTGTTGTCCAAGCATTTGTGCGTCAAGGCTAGGGTTTTTAAGGCGATTCTTTATTTTACTGGAAGCCAGCATAGATCTGATCTGACGTTGGAAATATGGGAGTGCCTGGGGATATTGAGAGCCGCCCTGATGGCATTATTCTGGGTTGTTTGCAGTTTGTTGAGGTTGGACTGACTAGTCCCCAAGTAAAGGGCAATGCAGTAGTCGATCTTAGACATAATGAGCATTCTTGTCAAGGTAATGCAGTTGTGGGAGTTCAGGAAGGGTCTGCAGGCAGTGATGAGTTTGCAGGTATAGGCCGAGGCCGACCTTACTGCATTTGTTTCTCTGTTCAGTGAAAGAGCAGAGTCCATATAGACGCCTAGAGTTTTAGTGTCCTTGCAGACCTTAATGTCATTGCCATCAATATTGAAAGACTTGAAGGCCTGGTCTAGTTTATTAAGGCGTTGAGTTGAGCATAGTAAGAGGAGCTCAGTCTTGTCGTCATTGAGGCAGAGTTCGTGTTGTGCCATCCAGGCCTGAATAACCAGGTAGATGTCATTCACGGATTTGGTATCGGCTGTGTGATCACCAGTAATGGGGATGAGTATCTGGGTGTCATCCGCATAGTTAGTGTAGGAGACACCCAAATAATCAAGCACATCGAAGAGAGGTTTGGTGAACACGTTGTAAACAGTCGGCGACACACAAGAACCTTGTGGGACGCTGCAGTGTTTCGGAGAAGGGTCCGCGGATGCTGTAGGAGAGAAAACCTGCATGGATCTGTTACTTAGGAAAGAGTGGATCCACGCATTGGCAGAGTCCGAAAAATGGGCCGCAGATTTAAGATGTTGGCAGAGTATTTGGTGGTTGACCAGATCGAATGCCGCGGAGAGATCAAGAAGTAAGAGTAACGCTCATTTGCCATTATCTTTTAGAATCTCCATTTGAGTTTTCAGATCAATCAAGGCTGTTTCGGTTCCGTGTTTAGGGCGGAAGCCGGATTGTCTTAGCCCAAGGAGATTGTTGGATTCAAGATATTATTGGATCTGCAGATAGGCTGCACGATCTAGAATCTTGAGCAGGAAAGGGACCGTAGTGATAGGTCTACAATGAGTTGGTATTTTGGGGTCAAGGGATGGTCTTTTGAGTAGTGGGATCACCCAGGCGTCCTTGAGGTTGTCAGGGACTATGCCCATTTTGAAAGAGGCGTTTATGCAGATCGTGATGAAGGGGCCTAGATCGTGAGAGGCTTCCTTGATGATTGCAGCCGGGCAAGGGTCGCCTTAACAGTTGGATGGTTTAAGATTGTTTATAATTCCTTCTACTTCAGAAATAGTAAGAAGGGAGAAGGCGAACGGTTTAAAATTCAAGTTGGCCTGGCAGTTACCAGACGTGGGAATGGTCAGAGGATTGTCAGACTGTAGTGAGTTTTGTTTACCTCTGATTTTGGTTTGGAGGGATGCAATTTTGTCCAGAAGTGCTGTCTGTATATTGGTACACCAATTGCTGTCTTTGGTGCAGGAGTCTGGAGGTACTGCAGGAGACTCAAGTTCCTTAAGAATTTTGAATAGTTCCTTAGTATTGGATTGTGCTGACAATATGCGATTATTGTAGGACTCTTTTTTGGCCTGGAATATGGCTTCTTTGTGGTTAAGAGTAGGTAGGAAGAGTCTGTCCTTGTGGGCATCAGACGGGTGACTTTTCCCGTGTGTTTCCGTGCTGCGTTTCTCTGTGCGAAGCACTCGAAGCTGTGGTGTGAACCACAAAGTGAGGTGCGCATGCTGTTTGGGTTTCCTGAGTTTGAGAGGGGCGATGGAGTTTATAGCTGAAAGCACCACCTGGTTATAATTGTCAGCTAAGGTGGTCGGGTCCGAGCAAGAATCAATGACGTTGTTGAGAGTAGGAAGGATGAGGGGGAGTAGCTTTTCGGAAGTTGTCCTTTTTGTTTCTGGTAGGGATGGCAGGTGCGATGGATGGCGCAGGTAGGTGATCTGCTTCAATGTTGGAGGTGATGATGTGGTGATCCGACCAAGCGCGCACGGTGAGTTCGAGAGAAGACTGATGTTGCAGTTTATGTCCCTTAACCAATCTAAGGACCCCCCTTTGATGTGGGTAGGTTCTTGTATATGATGGGAGAATCCTAAATCAGTTAGGGTGTTGGCGAAGTCAATGGCCTTGGGGTCTTGGTAACCTAGATAGAGGTCTCCAAGGATGATAGTTTGTGAGTTGGTTTTAGCTTTGTCAAGTACTAAGGAGGTAATATCATCCACAAATGAAGTGGGAGGACCAGGTGGTCTGTAAATTAGGTGTACAGTGGACGTTTGATTGGCAGATAGTGGAAGTTTGACAGAGAGTAGCTCGGCAGATTCCAAATTTGTACTAGGTAGTGTTCTAATTCCTAGTGTGTTTTTATGGATGAAGGCAACTCCACCACCTCTGGAGGTGCGGTTGTATCTAGAGATGGAGTCCTCAGGGGGAATTGCCAGAGAAAGTGCTGGGCCCGAATCGGGATGTAGCCAGGTTTCAGAGATGGCAATGAAGTCAAGCTCCTGTGTCTTGATAAGGTCAGCGATGTCGAGTGGATGAGCTGCGAGGGATCATGCGTTGACCAGAGCCGCCTATCTTGCGTTGGCCAGAGCCGCCTTGATCTGTATGGCTTTGCCTGGTAGGGCTGGGGTCAACTGAGGGAGCTTAGCTGTAGGTGAGATAGCAGTCTGGGGGGGAGGGGCTAGGCGTCAAGCGTTTCAGTCAAGAGCTAGGATGCTTAGAGTGCCCAGTCATGCCCAGAAATGTAGTTCCTAATCTCTTGTTTCTTAGGTAAGTAGAACATGGTTGGTTAGGTGTGGGTTTTTTGGTGAAGTGATCTAACCATAAGGCAGGGGCATTAAGGTAGATGTTGGGAGGCTCGGCGCTCAAGTGAGGCAAGTTATTGTGAAGAGCAGGCGCCGTGTTGAGTCTCAAGTCATTGCGCAGAGCTGCTATCTGTTTAGGTTTGTAGATGGCCGAAGGCCTGCAGGAAGGGGCCATAGTTCCAAGGTGCAGATTGCTGGTTGCAGCTTAGCTAGCTGATGGTAAAAGGATCACAAGGGTAGATGCCCACAGCGAGAGTGATGGTCTCAGTGAAGGGAGCATTAGCCTCGGGTAGGCGCAAAGGTGTAGGAACATGATACTGATATTAAGATAAAAAAGAGGATCTAGCGAGTATCGACAGTCACTAACTAAAGTTACATGCATTCATTGGATTCTGATATGGATTCGTAGGTTAATACAGGCGTGGGTGCAGCGGGAGGGAACCCAAGGTGGATCGTTAAGAGCGGCAGGCTGGGTTGCTTTGGGTTGGGCAAAGGCATAACGGGATGCATGCACGTTGGTGATTAGGCGTAGTCATGCAGCTCGTCTGCATGTATGAGCTAGATAGATGAGTGGCGATCAGGGACAAGGCAATGGGTACTAGAGTTTCCTATCCTTTAGCAAACGCACAACACATTTCCTTCAGTGTACTGCTGAAACGTCTGACTTGGTCTTTGAAATTTGCTACTTCGTTCATCACCCACAAGGAGTGATGCTTCCACCCATACCCTTCCCCGGCCACTGTGCTTGCCTCTAACACTATTTGATAGAGCACTGTAAAAAGTGAGGGATTGTAGCAGTAAACACTCGCTGGAATATTTGCAGACCCACAATACTTTGCAAGCAAGACATATTTAAATGCCTCAACATATGATTTGCATTTTAAGAATGTCATGACTCTGCAGGTACACAATTCTTTTGCAGTGCATACAAGATTGTTTGCAACATACCCCACCATTATTCATTGTATAGGATTACACAAGTGCTCAGTGAAACTGTTTTTGTATAGAACCGAGTTACCATATAATGTGTGACGGTCTATGTCCAAAGGAACTCTGAACACTTGTAAATGATGCAGATTGTGTGAAAAGCATTCTCCTGTCTGAATATCCGGTGCCATGATACTATGGATGAGTAATCCCAGTCATAGTCCATACCCATTATCCCTTGTAGGCTAAGTTTATGTTTGTTTATTATTTGATAATGCGCACAAATCCCAGGGGTAGCCGGGCGCAGCAGGTACAAGGATACTTAAGCTTAGGTTGCATACAGCGGATAAGAAACATGTCAGTACAGTGCATACATGTCAATACAAACAATTGAAATGAAAGCTGACGTGTTACAGTATTGCAAAGTATATACAAAAAGGTAAAAAGGGTAAAAGCAGAATAGTCTTAGACTAGGTTTCCGGAGTATCACGGATGTTAGGTACCACGAAAATTAGTTGTCATTGGACCAGAGCCCGTTTTTTACCTTACATCTAAAGCTGGAGTAGGGTAGGTTAGCTCTCAATGCAGTAGGCAATGCGTTCCAAGCCTGGGCAGCTCTGACAGGGAAGCTTGCTCCACCCGCTTTGGCTCGTCTAAATCTAGGGGTTTCTAGCAGGAAGTGGTTAGTAGCCCTAGTGTGGTGGCTGGACGATTTTCTGGTCAGTCTGGCTGAGATGTAGGGGGGTGCTGTGTTGTTGAGCCCTTTGTGGGTGAGAGATAGTGTCTTAAGTAGGACTCTGTCGCTGGTGGTCTTTCCTGATGTTGGAAATATGTGCTCTACGGGGTATGTCAAGGGCTACTCTAAGAGCGTTATTTTGAAGGATTTGCATTTTATTTATGTTTTATTGGCTCCTGCATAGAGGGCATTACAATAGTCCAGCTTCGACATTACTAATGCGTTAGCTAGTGTGATGCAGTTAGTTTTGGAGAGGTAAGTTCTACAGGTCCTGATTAATTTACAGGTGTACGCTGTGGGGGATGCCAAGGTATTAACTTATTTTTTGAGAGATACGAGTGGAATCAAGGTAAAAGCCTAGAGTTTTTACCTCGGTTGCCACCTAGATTGTGTTACAATCTATGTTGAAATTGCGATAGTTGGGACTCCGTTTTTTTAGGTTGGAGTCGGAGCCCAAGATCAGTATCTCTGTTTTGTTGTCATTTAGGCAGAGGCCGTGGGAGGCCATCCATGCCTGAATGAGGAGGTACATTTTGTTTACTAGAGCTGTGTCTTCGACAAAGTTGCCCGATAGTGGTATGAGAATCTGCGTATCGTCCGCATAATTAGTATAGGTTACCCCTAATCTGTCAAGTATGTCGAAGAGTGGCTTACTAAAGATATTATACATTGTCGGGGAGACACATGAGCCTTGTGGGACACCACAAGTGATATGGATTGGGTCCGCTGCAGCTACAGGGGAGAATACTCTCATCGTACTGTTAGCTAGGAAGGATTGTACCCATGCTATAGCTTCATTTGAGAAATGGGCGGCAGGCGCTAAAGGGTTGCATAATACTGCATGATCCACCAGGTCAAAGGCCGCTGATAGGTCAAGGAGGAGGAGCATAGCTGTACTACCTTTATCCTTCAACTCGTCGATTTGTCTTGAGGTCGATTAGGGCCGTTTCAGTACTGTGAAGTGGTCTGAAGCCAGATTGCCGTGAACCTAATAGTTGGTGTGTCTCCAGATAGTTTTGGATCTGGAGGTAGGCTACTCTATCGATGATATTAAGGAGGAATGGGACCGTAGTAATGGGCCTGTAGTTAGTGGGGATTGCTGGGTCAAGTGTCTGTTTTTTGAGTAGGGGCAGTACCCACGATTCTTTGAGGTTTGTGGGTAGAATATTTGTATTGAAAGAGGCGTTGAATAGTTTTGAGATGAAGGGTGCTAAATCTCTGTCTGCATCCTTGATGATTTGCGCAGGGCAGCTGTTGCCTGGGCAGTTCGGTGGTTTAAGGGGATAGAATGACCTTTTCAGTTTCCAGTATAGAGATGTTGGTAAACTTAAAGGGTTTACAGTTGCTTTGGGTGGATGTGCTGGGTATCTTTCAGTGGGGTGGTGTGAGTTCCACTAAGGCTGAAGTAAGCTTTTTTCTTAGCAATTTTAGATCGAAGGGTTGTGATTTTATTTGCTAGGGCATTTTGGATGCTGGTGCACCAAGATTTGTCCTTGGGGACATTGTCTGTAGGGACAATTGGGTTTTCCAATTCTCGGAGAATAGTGAAGAGTTCTTTGGAGTTTGAGTTGGCTTTACTGATTCTTTCGTTGAATGAATCTTTTTTAGTTTGAATTATTTCCTTCTTGTATCTTTTGGCAAAGTTGGCAAGTGTGGTTTCATTGTCAGCAGAATGAGTGTGCCTCCAGATAGATTGGAATTTGCGTTTTTGGATGCGCATTTCTTTGAGTTGGGGAGTGAACCAAGAATTAAGGTGAACTTCACGTTTACTTTTATGGAATTTGATAGGGGCAATCAAGTCTAGAACTTTGGCCATGGAGTTGTTGAATGACTCAACTAACTCGCTAGGGTTAGATTCACTGGAGCTGGCAGTGAGAGCTGGTAGGAGTAGTGGGAGTCGTTTTTCAGCCGTGATTTCTTTTTTGCTTCTCGTTGGCATGGGGGGGTGCTATTTTATTCTTGTTAGGTTTGGGAGGCTCTATGCTGGCTGTAAAGCATATAGGATAGCGGTCCGTCCATATTTGAGGTAGAATAATAGAGATGGTGATGTCACAGTTATGGTTAGCTATCCAGTCTAGTGTGCGTCCTTTTATGTGTGTAGGAGCTAGGACTTTTTGAGTAATGTCATGATTGACTAAAATGGATTGGATAGATTGGGCTTTGTCCTCAGCGTCATTAAAGCCCAGGTTAAAGTCACCTAGTAAAAGGAGCTGGGTGAAGTCTTTAATGCTATTAGTGAGGAGACTGGATAGGTCTTCCTCAAAGTTGCCTAGTGGGCCTGTGGTCTGTACACTAGAAGTATCGTTAGTGTGCTATTGTTGGAGATCGGTATTTTAGCTGAGAGAAGTTCGCACGATGTGATTGCTGGGTGTGGGGTAAGTCTAGCAGCTAGCTGCGTTTTGGTTATGATGGCCAGGCCGCCTCCTCTAGTGTTGGGCCGGTCGACTCTTAGGATATTGTAATTGTCCGGTATGGCAGTCATGAGGGCAGGGCCAGCTGCATCATGGAGCCAGGTTTCAGAAACAGCAAGGATATCTAAGTTGTCCATAGCCAGTATATCAGCTATTTCAGTATTGTGTGGAATAAGGGACCTAGCATTAATAAGGGCTCCTGATAATGTAGGAGTTGTAGTGGTATCTTTGGAAAATCTGGGACTAGAGTGGTTGGGTCTCCTCTGTTTGTGATATGGGTCACCTTGTGCTTCGGGACGATTTACCGTCGCTGAGGCTAGGGAGTTAGGATTAATGGCAGTAGAGGTACGTGTGGGTACTGGTGGACTGGTTCTTTTATTTTTGATGTCATAAAGTCGGGGCAACCTAGCTCGAAGTCGCAGGTTTCTCTCTTGCAGATTGCAGGGGGTGAGGTTGGTGAGGGCCATTATTGTGGTGATGGTTAAAATGGTCCAGGCTAAGGACCAGGATGTATATAGAAGGCAGGTCTGGAGGGTGCGCATGTTGGGCGAAAAGGACTCAGTGGCCGATATATTAGGCTGACCCAGTAGGGCCTGAGATACAATTATGCTGATGCTTTAGCACCAAAGTTTGGCAGTCTAAGTCAGGGCTAGCGTGCCTATATACTTCAGTGGGGCATCACAAGACAACACAGTTAAGCTAAAATGCACAGTGAAGCATCTAGATTTGGGCATCAGAGGTAGGCTACAATACACATGGCAGCACCTAGATTAGAGGCAACACAGGGCATCACAGTTAAGCTAAAATGCACAGGGCAGCAGAGGTATGTCCTAAGCATAGACTTTATCTATCTGTAGGCATATCTAGATTCGGATTACAGTATGTAGGCATAAATACAATAGCATCTAAGTTCGAATTTCAATATAAGTAAATGATATTGCAATGTTGCTCTCCACTTATAGCATAATGTTAGTAATGCTTGAGTAGGAGATGCTGAGCATCACATTTGTCTTTTCAAATCTTTAGAGGGCAAATTAATATAGTTTTACAATGCGTTAACTTACAAGGTGGCCACTTCAAAGCACTTGCGTGACATATGTACAAAGAAGAGGAAGTATGGGATTTGGTTACACATCCAAGTAGCCTGCTTACTTACAGTCAGTATCCGATATTTGAGCTGGTAGTTTGATTATATAGTGTGGGTGACGCTTTTGGTAGGGCACAATGAGTAACAGAAGTTCTGAAACGTGAACGTTATTCATGTTACAACAAACATAAAGTAAGTGAATGTAGGTACACGTTTGCTAACCTTTCGCAGAGCCAAGAGAGGGAAAGTCAAGTTTCCTGGTAGAATCTTAATGTCCTCTGGGGCAGAAGTTATAGTCAGAAGGTAAAAGTGTGATAGTCTGCTTTAGCAGTCATGGGTGGGGGGGGAACATTTTTGGTTAATGTGTGCAGGCATATCTTGGTTAGATTTTTCTGTTCATGGAGCCAGTTTTTCATATTAGTTTTTAACCTCTTGTGTTATATTTTGCTGTTAGGGATTTTAGGCGCATAGTAGTGTAATGCAAATTAGCAGAATATCAAGACTAGTTGCTTAAAATAAGAGAGAATTTCAGGTAATTCCTGTGGCTTGTACCTTATTAAATCTTTTTGAATAGGTGAGATTTGTCTGTGTGCGCTGCTAAAAATCTTCTGAGCGGCACCCAGAAGGAAGCTGGGCAAGCGCACATGCGCACAGCTTAGAGGGAACATTGACCGTAATGTTCTTTCTATGGATTCTTCTCCCGCAGATTCCTCATCACCCTCCCATCCAAACCCACTATGAAAGTGCCTGCAATTAATGACTAACTTCTCTACTGGGAGAAAGAGGTGTGCTTTCATTTGAGGGGCTACCATAGGACTTATTGGTGTGTTTCCACATTCTTTTTGTGGTCCCGCACTGCACTGTTCTAAAAAAAAAAAAAATGTTTTAATAGACCCCTTGTTCTTTCTTTTTTCTATGAGTTGTGTCTGTCTCGGCTGAATAATTTGATTCAGCTGAGCTCGGGGGTGGGGTTGGGGGGTGCGGAGCTGAGGTACAGGGACGCAGTGACACAGTATAGGCACGATGACCAACGTCCCGTCCGGAGTTGACGAACGCCACATCGAGGCAAGACGGTTGGACGGCCAAGTCGAGGTGCACTAACGCCCCCTGTCGAAAGGTTTTCGAAGCAGCTGACGCTGGAATGGAGATCTATCTGATGAGGAATCTGCCTTGGAAGAATCCATAAAAAGAACATTGCGTTAAGGAATTTCTCCTTCTGATGGATTAGTCCATCTACAGATTCCTAATCGCCCTGCCACCCTCTTCCCTCATGCAGATAGCTATCACACATCAAGCTGTTCTGGGTTTCCTGGGCAGCTGCTGAGTGCTAGGGAAAAACAATCTAAGCTCATGGGGCACCACGGACTCCATATATGCTGAGATCCCATCTGGCAGCATAGGTGCTCAGAGGCACAGAATGGTGCTGACATAGAGCCACCTGCCACCCCCTGATGACTGAAACATTAAAGACAACAGGTTTTGGAGAAGATATTCCTAAAATGATGAATCTGTGCAAGAAATGACTGTTACATCAGAACATTTTCTAGAGAGTAATTGGTTCTTTAACAACAGTTTTTTTTCAAATGGATTGTGTCCTCCCACATATTCCTCATCTTTGATATTCGATATTCAGCTTCAGCTGCTTCGGAAAACATTTTTCGTCAGAGGGCGCTGTGTGTCAATGCAGTCGACTCAATGTCCCTCAAAGGCCACCATCTCAATGATAATGTCATCGAAGGCATAGCACGTGAAGCTCCCATTGGCTTCAGTTCCGTTTTTCTGCATAAGCTATCGCTTCGAGGAATACAGCATGCTTCATTGTTACTTTGCAAATAGGTCTTCTTCGTCTACACCGACTACCCCGAAGACCGGGTTCAAAAAGTGTCGAGATTGCGATTCGAAAATGTCATTAACCGACCCACACCGTATATGACTAAACTGTCTCGGGGTGGAGCATAATATCTCGGCCTGCTTCAAGTGCCAGTCTGTGACCGGAAAGGCCCTGAAGGAGTGTAAGGGGAAATTGGCGGTGGGTAGAAACCCCAACAAATCTCCATCTACCCAACCAAAAAACCTTCGACCGATGAGTCGAGAGGCGACTCTCCTCGGAGGAAGAAAGTTAAAAGATCAAGATCGTGGAAGTAAAAAAAAGAGGCACCACAGGTTGCCTTCTTCGACTGCGTCGACAGACACCTCCCCCGAGAGGGTATCTTGCCCCACAAAAAACTCCACACCTGCCGAATGGGAAGCTTTTAGAGCAGAAATGTGGAAAATATTTCAACAACAAAAACCTATGGCAAGCTATTCTCCTACCGCTCCTTCCAAACAAGCTGGTAAGGAAAGGGCTCGAGCCAAATCCTGCGTGCCCTCGTGCCCGGGATGAAGGCCTGATCCTCATCGAGAGCCGTCAAGGCCTCGACGCGATGACGAGTCATTGAAGGATCCTTCGAGCTGTAAACTTAAGTTGAGGTCATCAACACCATCGACATCGACGCCAGCTAACCTCTCGACATCGGCGACACCATCGATTGTGACCTCCGAGATGATGTAATAAGGCCAGCAACAAAGTCCTTGTACCGCTGCTTTTGGAACAAATTCTGCAGCTGGTGCAAAGACAAGAATGTAGACCCTTTTTTGTGCAAAACACCAGAAGTATTATCCTTTTTACTATCCTTAGCCAATCTGGAGCTCCAGGTTGGAACTATTAAGGGCTATCCTTTCTACTATCCTTAGCCAATCTGGAGCTCCAGGTTGGATCTATTGAGGGCTATTTGGCGGCGCTATCCATCTTTAAGCGTCCGTCAGAAGAATGCGTCACCAGTGGAATGTTTAAATATGAACAATTTCTAAAGGGACTCCCATCTCCTTTCCAGGTTCCAGTTTGGGAACTCAATCTGGTATTAAAATGTCTGTGTGCACTTCTTTTTTTACCTTTATTACATTCTTGTCCATCCATTAAGGTTAACATTTAAAACCATTCTCTTGGTAGCATTAACTTCAGGCTGGTAGAGTCAGTGAATTGCAGGCACTTTCATCCAAGACACCTTTTACTATCTTCCATAAGCAGTGCTCCAGATAAGATTTTGAGGTGGGAGTGTTTTACGGATGATTTTTCAAATTAGAAAGGAAATGCAATTTCAAGAGGGTAAAAATGAGTTTTCTCCTCTGCAAGAGAGTAAAACGTATCCAACATACACCCAATACATACGTAAAATCAGACCCGTAAAATCAGACCCGTAGACCAAAACAGTTGTAGATCAAAGTTGTCTGGCTTGCCTTTAACCATTTTATTACACTTGTGGAAAATATTCTGCCATAAAATAACTTGTAAGTACGTGCTACATACACAGCTTCATTTTCAAAATTCTGGACCCTAGAAACTCTGTTAAGAACTACTATAGATAGAGACTAATGTATTGCTTGCAGAGGGAGTGTGAGTAAGCAAGTGTTAGCATATGATTTACTTACAGGAACTTGCACACATAATCTCAGCAACAGTCACAACCTGCTAAGCTACCTTCCCTGCTGTCTGCTGCAGGAAATTAATGTGGATCCCCACATTGTGTACAAAAACATGATTTCTGGCAATTACAGTTGGGAAGAAATGCAGACAAGTGCATAAATTGCAGACTGGTCCCAAATCCCTGCTTCAACACTAAAGTGTGTGATCCTGGGCAACTAATTTTGCCACTGTGCCTTTTTCGCAAAAACAGAAATGTCTATAACAAGTGATTTATTGCCAACTAGTTACTACTCAAAAAAGCCTGACTGACCCCTTTTCCACTGTTTGAACTATACCATTAATAGTAGTGACCATTTATGTAATCCACATGATAAAAGGCCTAATTCATTGTGCGTTTTCCAATGGGGTGTTGCCATTATAAAAGGTTTCTATGAATTAGGCCCAAAGTGTATATGTCTCGTGGCTTACTCCTTGCTGCTTCTTTAATATAAATTCACATGAACTCCTCAAGTATTAATAACTCGCCTGTACCTTCCCCCATCTTCTACTTCCATCATAGGTGAGCAGTCTTGATTGCCCGATAGGTTTCTTCCAAGATAGTCAAGAATCTGCATCTCTGGCATGACGCGCATCACAGCCAATTTAGCCCGTAATCGCTAATCACATCAGGGAAATTAAAGAGTGGTGTAAGTGGGGAAAAAAAGGAGCTACTGGTAATCTGGCTGCATCCAAAAAGGAGGCAGTGGGGCGGGTAGGCAAGGGGGGAGTGTGGGACGGGACCAGGATCACAAACCTTGCCTGAACTGTGAAGCAGGGATTTTAATCCACTCTGCAAATTTGACCACATAGCTTCCAAGGTTTACTTGGTACAAATAGTTTGGATTTCAAGGCCAACAGTAATTATGTCTTATAGAGTTTACTTACAAAAAACACAAATTGCATAATAACGCCACATGACAACATGTAAATCCTTACAGCTACGTGTTAAGCCAAAAGAATATCATTGTGGCTTTAATGTTCACGTCCTGAATGGTATACTATAAGTCCCTGAATGCAAGATAATGTCAACCTGAAAGATCTAGTTAACCCCATAGTACTTTCAGTGATTTAAGACGTGTAATAAGATGTTGTATAATAAACTCAGATATGGAGATTCTTTGCAACAAACCTCCAGCTCATTGTTATTCATGATGTTGAAAACATTTGATTAGTGACTTAAAACAACTTTATTTTTTTTGCGTGTCAATCTAGCAGACTTCATAGATATATAAAGCACCCATTTAATGATGTGTTAATATAAACACATAATTAAATGGGCACTTTGGGTTGCTCACTTTAACTATCATGCATATGAAAGGCTCTGCAACTGATAAAAGAAATGTTTGCTGGTGCAGATCCAAGACACCTTTTGCACTCTAGTGCCATCTAGTGGAGGAAAGTATGCTTTTTAACGAAAATAAATAAAGCGTAAACGGTACGCAGAAGAAAATTAAATGCTCCGTAATGGCCATAATTACATGCGAAAATGGCCCTATGCGCAGCTTATCTGGAGGGCTGTCCATAAAGATAGGGTTGATCTGAGGGTTAAGCCTTCATTTTTTCCCAAAAACATTTCTGATTTTCATGTAGGGCAGTACATTGTTTTACCCGCTTTCTATCCTCCACCTCATCCTGGCAAAGAGTAGGATAGACTACATAGGTTGGGCCCATGCAGAGGTCTGAGCTTTTACATATCTAGGCTATCAAAACCTTGTATTGATGATGCTTTTCATAGGGTATACAGGTCACAAGCTGGGCCAGGCTGTTACAAAACAGACCTTATCCAGGTGGATCATTCTGGCAATTTCAGAATGCTACCGACTGGCGGGAAAGAATCCTCCTGAAGGATTAAGGGCCCATTCCACCAGGTGCCATGGCTACCTCTACAGCCCGCAAAGGGGTGTACCGATTAGAAAATATTTGTGAGGCAGCAACGTGGTCTACTATTCATACGTTCACAAAATATTACTGCCTTGAGTCTTCCCTCGGTCAGGATGGAAGCTTTGGGAAAGCCGTCCTACATTCAGTTCATGAAAACCATAAACAAAATTCAATTCTTACTCCCTCCACCAAATCTAATACTGCTTTGGGACTCTATCAAAGATGAGCAATACGTGGGAGGACACAATCCATTCGAAGAACAAGTTGCTTAGCCGTGGTAACGTACTTTCGACTTGATGTTCCTCCCATGTATTCCTCATCACCTTCCCAGCCTACCGCACAGTAGAATTTACCATGGTATTGCAGCTTTGGCTCCTTCATAGTTGAGTAAGTCAAACCCGTGGTTATGTGGGTAGTTTCTACTGTAAGAAAAACAGAACTGAAGTCAACGGGTGCTGCGTGTGCTGTATATGCCTTCAATGACATCATTCTCGAGATGGAGGGACATTGAGCCGACTGCATCGACGCACAGCACCTTTTACACATAAACAAATCTGACACCTATATATCAAATATCAAAGATGAGGAATATGTGGGAGGAACATCCAGTCGAAAGAACATTACATGGGGTAAGTAAATAGTTCTTCTGTGGAACAGGATAAGGTTGTTCAGCAAGGAGTGGCAGCTGATGACATCAGAGCACTGGGTTATTCAGATCAGCATCAATGGCCACTGCCTTTCACACATGCAAACAGCACAGCTGAACCCTCCACTTATACCCATGTCCTTTCCAGAACTGCTCCTCTAAGAGGCAATTCCTTATCTTTTCCTGAAGGGAGCAGTGGATCTGCTACATTCTTCTTAAGTTGTGAAAAGCTGATATTCCCATTTTCTTTCTCAAATGGAACTGGAGCCCAGGCCTATTCTGCACGCAAAGTGCTTCAACAAACTACTCTGTAACACCAAACTCAAAATAGTAGCTCAGATCATCCAATCTTTAAAGTGTAAAGTTTTCCTTGTTTCTTTTGATCTGTAGGGCACATATTTCTAAATCGCTCATCAAAGTAAGCATCAGAAGTGCTTTGACTCATTGTATGGTGCATTCACCACTAGTTTTTGATAGTTCATTACAGCCTCACTTCAGCCCCCTAGTGTTTAGGTAGATAGTAATGGTGGTAGTGTCACATCTTCTCAGGTCAATGGTCTGTGTCTTATTTGTAGCCTTCCAGCCGTCACTATTCAGTGTTGCCCATGTCCTTGCTTACTTGGGAGACTGACTCTTAAGAGCAAGGTCTGAGGGAAGAGCAGCCAAAGACCAGAGGATGTTGTTGTGTTATCTATAATCCCTGGGGTTCTTCCAGAGCTTGAAGACCTCCATCTGGACTCCTTCTAGTTTATACGGGTGGTTACGTGCAAACAATTCAGCATGTTTTTCCTCCACCAGAGAGCGTAACAAGCATTCAAACCACAGCAGAATATTATTTATTTAATTCAGAAATTCTGACTGGGGAGGTCCTTAAAGGTGCCAAACTTCATGGCGTTGTGCATTTTCCTGATCGCAGGAAGCCAGACGGCATGTAATCTCTGCATTGATTGCTCAGAATCCAATGGTCTCTGCTTACACGTGACATAAGGAATCCTCTTCCGGTTCCTCCACAGATTTCCAGGACCTTCAATGGAGGGTCCTCTGTCCAGTATTCAAGTTATTCTGTTAGACAGCCAATGCTTTCAATCACTCCGTGGTGACACACCTCCTTGAGGGACTGGGGAGCCCATCTTCTTGACCTTTTGATGAGTGGATTGTTGAAGGTCAGGAGAGCTAGTTTCTCATAAACCTTCTAGAGGTTAGGGTAGTTTGCTAAACATTGCAATCTTTCTTTGTCGTCAATTAGTGGAGCTGTCCAGGTGCTGACTTACAGTACCATTGCCATGCATTTCATTAACAAGAACCTCTCTGAAGTAAACTCACAACCAGATGCAAAGGCCCATTGTCTATTTAAGCTTTGTGATGAACCTGGCACCCAAGCTGCAAGCAACTCACATTAAATCGCTGCATGGAGTGCCAACACCGAATGAGAACTTGTGGCACTCCATATGCCAATTGAATACAACAGCCTGTGCAGGGTTCTGTCAACTGTGCAGGGAGGCCTTGCTTCTCTGATATGTGTGAAAAAAATTTAAGTGTTGACAGCAGCCCATCTGCTGATCATTTAGAATGTGCAGTATGATGCATTCAGTTAGTTCCCGGTGGCTGTCATACAGGTGGGAGTTGAATCTGGTGATCATACAATTCAGCATGTTTTTCCTCCACCAGAGAGCGTAACACTTGCGCCTGTCACGAGGATCCGCTTGAAGCCCAAAGCCAAGTACAACTCCTGGTATGACTCGGATCTCGTCATCCTCAAACACAAGTGCAAGATGGCTGAGAGGAAATGGCGTGCTTCATGTTCATCCTCTGGCAAACTGGCCTGTCACATGCTCCAAAGGCAATACCGGCTCTGTCCTCACCAAGAAGAGAGCTCACATCCAAGCCTGCGTCTCTGCGGCATCTAACAACTCGGCTGAACTCTTTAAAATCTGCAAGGAACTGGCCAATCCTGCCGCAGTCTCTACCTAAACTGTCCCTTACCAGGCCCTCTGCACGCCACTGGCTTCTCATTTCATCTCTAAAACTCAGGACATCCTGTCTTCTCTCTCTTTCACTACCCCCAATCCCTGCTCTTCCTCTGGCCCTTCTTCAGCCACCTCTCCTCCCTCCTTCTCTGCCTTTCCCCTGTGTTCCCCAGACGATGTTTCTCGACAAGTCTGATCTATGAAAGTCTCGTCAAAACAGGTTCATCCCTGTTCCTCCAAAACCATCAAGGACCACACTTCTGCAACCACGTCTTTGTCACTGGAGTCTTCATTTCTCCCCTGAAGCACTCCCTCATGCACCCCTTCTTCGGAAACACTCTGCCGACCCGTCCTGCCCGGCTTACTATCTCCCAGCTCAATCTTCACACTGAATCTGTTGGCTGTCTCCATGATCATCAGTCTGGCTTCAGAGCTGCCAGAAGCACGGAAACTGCTCTCCTGAACATCCGTGAAGACCTGCTCTCCAATCTTGATTCCAACACCCCTTGTGTCCTCATCCTACTTGATCTCTATTCTGCCTTTGGCACGGTCAACCATGCCATGCTGCTCAAATGTCTCCATGATAACCTGGTTATCACCGGTCAGGCCCTGGCGTGGCTGACTTCTTTCCTTTCTGATCGACCCTCCCAGGTTCAACTTGGGTCGTTCCTCTACTCCTTCTTGATCTCAACCTGTGGTGTTCCCCAGGAGTCTAACCTCTCTCCCTGGCTGTTGAACCAATACCTGCCACTTCTTGCCCACCGCATTGCTACACTCTGCCCCAACTTCCAGTGCTATGCGGACGACACTCAGCTCATTTTCAGGCTACCTTCAGCCACCTCCCCTCCCATCTCTGACTGCCTGTCCGCCATCCAGGAGTGTTGTGCCGCCAGTGATCTCTGCCTTAATGCCAGTAAAACCGAGATTCTCCTCATTGGAACACCCACTCCCTACTTTCCTGTCACTCTGGTCGGCCTCCCTTGGCCCTCTTCCTGCTCCCACCTGTGATGCTTTAAACCTCTGGGTCATCTACGACTCCACACTCTCCTTCTCTCCTCACATCTCTGACGTCTCTAAGAAATCACACTAACAGCTGCACCTCCTCAGAGGTATTCTTCCTTTCCTCTCCTTCCCCCAGAAGCTCACTGTCTCCAGAGCGCTGGTTCTCTCTATGCTGGACTGTTGCAACAGCCTCTTTCTGAAACAGCCTGCTTCTACTCTTCGCCCTCTGCAACTCATCCAGAACAGGACTGTGAGACTTGTCCTTGGCCTCAAGCCCAGGTATCGTATCTCTCCAGGGCTGAATTCTCTGCACTGGCTCACAGTAGCTGCAAAGATTAAGCTCAAAACCCTCTGCGTTGTCCACAAGGCCTTCTGGGGCCTCAATACCTTCAGCTCTCTCTTCCTAAATATCTTCCTTCTCGAGCTCTTCGCTCATTCGCCTCCAACTCCCCCAGGGTCAGTCGCATCTCCAAGCAACGAGTTGGTGGTAAATATCTTTCCTCGGCTGTGGCCTCCCTCTGAAACAGCCTCCCTGCCTCCCTGAAACTTGAGGAGAACCATCTCTTGTTCTGGAAGCACTTCAAAACCTTTCTCTTTGCTTCTGCTTTCTCCCCCCTGCTGACTTCCTGGCTGAATTTGAAACTGCACTGGTTACCTGGCCACCCTCTGATCTCTGGCCCAGGTCCCCTCCCCTGCCAGCCGCACACCTGCACTGCCTTCCTGGCAACTCACGCACTTTGGGATTGTTTTCTGTATCCCTACAGTCCCACTACCAGCACTTGACACCTGATGTCTGCACTTGCACTGGCCACCAGCTGGCCGTACTTACTTATTGTTTATTATTATTTATCCCATGTACTGCACTTCACCCTCCCCCTTTGCATGCAATTGCGTGATCTGAATGACACCTGGCCTAGTAGGATCGTTGTCTGTCTTCCCTCTGTTCCCCCTCCCTTGCCTCGTCGCGCCTTGAAACACTTGTGTAGAGGTGCGTTATAAATGCCTTATGTATCATATCATAGAGGGGCTCTTCTCCAGATGTGGTTTCCCTGATCCCCCTCTTCTATTCTATCATGAACAAGAAGTGGGGCCTTTTGGCCCAGGTAGTTTCTTCCGTGGGGTGCTCTGCAGCAGTGATCCTGGGAGTTCAGTTTTGTGTATACCGTCCATTAAGGATTCCATGTAGTGCCGGTATCTCTCGTAGCAGGCCTAAAACAAGATATTTCACCCCAGTGCCAGACAACTGAACCTTCATGGTAAATTTGAGAGGCTAAGGGAGCAGATTTGGGACTTCTCTTGGGTGTTCTTGGGGTGATGTTATCTGCTTTGCGCAGCCCCACCAAATCCATCTGTGATTGTCTCCTTGATTTGTCCCATTGGCAGTGTTTGCAATCTTTCACCAAACCAGGCCATGATGAGGGTAGTGTGAATAGCTATTTTATGGCTCTTGTTAAGAGCACATTTGAAGAGGGTTTTTGCCATTGACTGTGGTGCAATCTCTAAATGGGCTAGAAAGCGTTTTTCAATCTAGGCCTTTTGTGGATCGGTCATAGGACCTTAATTTAATTCAGAAGTATTTGATGACTGCTCCTTTTCAGCTGATGCATTTGTGTCCTTCGAGGCAGCTCAATCTGAAAGTTACAGTTCTACTGGCAATAATCTTGGCTAGAAGACTCTTGGAGTTGCTTGGCTCATGTGCTATATCACCTTTCCTGGTTTTCTCTAAAGTGACGTTTACATTCATGGTTATGCCCATCTTAATTCCAAAGGTGGTCTTTGAGTTTCCCTGCGGGAAAACAAAGACCTCCCCATGCTATTTCCCCCGTTTCATCAAGGATAAAAGCACGGTTCCATAAGTAAGACTCTTTGTAATGGATTCTTTCCTCCACTGGGCAAGTAGAGGCATCTGCCGTGGAGCCTTGCTGTTAGCACTGGTGGCGGAAAAGATTCTGGCGATAGGAGGCACTGGGAATCGGTGGGAGTACATCTATCAGTAAGAATATTTTCTGAGCGGTAAGTAATTTGTTCTTTAGGGCCTTGAGTTTTTAGGTTACCAGGGCCATATTGTACTCTCTGGACCATCAGTTGCTTGTACTGGTCCTGGAAAAGGAAAAGCCACCACTAAGCATTAGATTTTGAAATGGATGCCTTGTGCATGAAAACATGCTTTGATTTGGTAGGAAGTTCCTGATGGCATTTAAGCCCATTCAATGAGAGGTGAAGCAAGCTACCTCTGTTTGGTAGAGATGGGTTCCACTGGCCTTCTCCTGTTTCCCCTCAAGCCACCTGTAGTAGACACTGGCACATTGCCATGGTCAGTGGTCATTTTGCTCAGATGCGCCTCAGACTGAGTATATAGTGGTCACTGGTCGTAGTCATAGCCTCCATCACCCCTGAAGTTGCTGCTGGTACCTGTTGTTGGAGTATGGCCCTCTGCGCCCCCCCCGGCCTTCTCCCACAGAGTGACCACTGGCCATAGCCTATGGCCACTCACCCCTCGCCCATACTTGGTCCTTGGCCTCAGTGCCTTTGACTATGACCTATGGCTGGCTAGCTTCCCATAGCAACCACTGGAAAAGACTCCAGTTGTCACTCTTCTCTCACACCACTTGCTGGTCCCTGCATCTGGCTAATGCTTGTAGACCCCGCAGCTGACAACGCTGAAACGGTTCGACCCCTTGCTAACCTATAGAGACCGCAAAAAAGCTGCTTTTTTTAATAGCCTTTTAGAACAGATTGTTGCCCAGTTGGCTAACATAAGCCTTTAAAAAGAAATGTTTGCTGCACTGCTTTTGGTGGACCCTGCTACATTTCTCCAAGTACTGCGTCTCCTGTCAACCAATTAGATTAACTCTTTTTGACTAACCAATCTGTGGCTCCTTGTTATCCGTGGCCAGCACTGAGACTTTTTTTACTTTCCGCTTGCTCCCCGTTTTATTTTATTTTTTCAATCTTATTTAACCTCCCTTCGGTGCCTTGCAAACTCCGGAGTATGTCTGCTGCAGGAGGATTCACGAGAAGTGCTGCATACGACCACTCGTTCCCAGCCTTGGACCCCCATGCACTCTGTCTTGAGTGTCTGGGGCTCAACCACCGCTGGGATGCATGTTCAGCTTGCAGCGCTCTCGGTCACAGGGCATTGAAGTATCAGTTGTGGCAGTGGAAGGAGATCATCCACACTGCTCCTCCGCCCCACCTTAAGGACTTCGTCGCCAGGACCTCTCGTCAAAACAAGGTAGGCCATCTGTTCTGCACGGCTTGTCAGCGTGGCGATTCCTTTCCTGGGGTTCTTCACATTCAGGTTCTGGCAGGCTGGAGCCCTCTAAGGCTACCTGGTCCAAGCCGGAGGGCTTGGGGGGCTCTTCCGGGCACTCCATGGGCAGACCTGAGGCTGTCCAGGGGGGCTCAGCGGCCCTACAGGGCTGTCCTCGGAAGGGTAATCAAGTTCGTCCTCTTCTTCAACCCCAAGGGGTAAGGGATCATTGGGTTGGATGCCCACCTCCAAGAGTCTGTCTTCGGCACGATCCAGCATGGCTACCGGCACAGGTCCTGAGGGAATCCGGCCTATCGGAGCTCACTCCAAGGTCGTGAGTAAGGGCGTTAGGACTACCGGCCAGCCAGCCGAGCTGAGCGCCTACCAGAGTGATCGCTGAAGTCGATGCTTACGCTTCGGGTGCAAGACCTAAGCTGCATCCTCATGTCTGATGCCTCTCGTGGATCAGGGCCTTCATGCCGTCCTGCCCAGGGCATGGTGCAAGGCTTCAAAATGGCTGAGAGGCACTTGGTGGAGCCTGCCAGGCCGGTGCCCTCAACCATGGGCCCGCCCGTTCTCTCGCCCATTGAATAGGATTTGCAGGAAGATCCTAGTCCCCTTCCCTCTGGATGCAGCAGCGGTTTGTACGGTACAGGCATCTGGTATCCTTGGGGGTATATCTACCCACCGCAGCCTTATGGCTACACGCCACAGGTGCCTTGGCGCTTCTACCAGGAGTGGAGATACTGTGCCTCAGAGGGCTGGGCCCCTAATATTCCGGCGGCGAGTCAGGACCACGTCTTCAAGCGTTTCCTCCTCCTAATGTGTTCCCCCTCAGATGATGGGGCTCCTAAAGGATATAGTGAAGCAGGTGATGCGCCCCCGACCTCCTCCTCTGGGTCCTCCTCCTGTTCCTCCTGCGCTGCCGGTTCCAGTGCCGTACCCTCTGCCGTTCCAGGCCCTACCAGTTGTTCAGCTTGTGTCAGACCCCTCCACGTCCTCTACCACCAGCGCCTCCCCCCTCAACACTCAACAGCTGTTGAACCTGTCTTCGGCTCGGGACTTGGGGGCTGGGGGGGGGGGGGTCCTGTCGGCACCTGTGTCCCAGGGCCCAGACTCTCCTAGGTCTATAAAAAAAAGGGGGAAGGTAGGGACGATGACACTCAGGACAATGAACTCTCGGCATCCATTAAGGTCGTTCATGACAGTCTTCAGGGCCTGTTGCAGTTCCTGGGGGTTCCACTGCCTGAGGAAGCCCCCTAGGAGTCAGGAGTGATTGTAGAGGTTTTGGGCAAGCGCACCACGATCTGGTCTGGCATCCCTCTCCAGAAGGTTGTCCTGCAGGTAGCGAGAAAGGTCTGGGAGAAGCCCAGTGCCAACGCCCAGATTAATAAGAAGCTGGGTAGCAGGTTCTGACTGACGTACAGGGAGCCAATCCTTCTGGCCTCCCATCCGCAGCTGCATTCTTCAGTGGTGGCTGAGGCTTCATTATATTCTAAACCATCGTCTTCATCCTCTTCCTCCACGGGAGTCCCCTCCAGCTGTCTTTCCAAGGAAGACGAGGTCCTCGAGTCTTTGGGCAAACACTGTTATGCCATTTCAGGACTGCTTCTGCGGCAAGCCATCTCGGATGCCCTCTTAGCCACAGCTAATCAGAAGCTGTGGCGGGAGCTTGTTGCATTTCAGCCCGACCACCCTTTGGAAAGGCAAGCCTCCTTCAAGGCCGGTCTGGCGGAAGCCCGAACCATTGTGCAGGACCTCATGGAGTCTTTGGTTTCCCACATCGAGACAGCTAGCAGAGGGATGTGCCTTGGTGTTGACGAGTAGGACATCTGAGGTGTAAGAGTGGATAAGGATCTGCCCTTCGAGGGCGTGGACCACTTTCATTTGTCAACCGATGACGAGTTGACAAAGAAGAAAACCTTCACTCAAACCGCCAAGTCCTCTCAGGATCTGGTCTTCCTAGGGGTGCATTGGCCAACTCGAACACCTCAGCATGGGGGTTCCAGCACCTTCTGGGGCTGCTGGCCTCCTGCATACTCACTGTACAGCACACTCGCCTCAAGATGAGGCGCCTCCAGCGTCACCTGGCGGCCGATTGGGATCACCGTCCAAACTACCTGTGAAACCCTACCCAAGTCACATTCTCCAGATAAGCTGTGGAACCGCTAGTCCTAAGGGTCATATATTCTATACAGTAAATACATAAAACAATACACACAAACTTGTTTTGCCTTGGCAATAAAAAGGCTGTGGCTTTTTATTAAACATAATACTAATAAAAACATAACTTAGTATTATGGTTATTCCACACAGACAGGTATGCAGTGTTTTCTTAGTTCTGTACTTTTCGGCACTTGGGCCAGGAAGTGGAAGTTTTCCTTCTTTGCTCACAGGGTGCCCCCAGCGTGAGCTCCCAGGTCCGTTTGTTTGGGACCTATAAATTGGCTGGTGAGCACTCCTGTGCCTGATGGCAGTTTCCTTCCAGGCAAAACGAGAGGTGATGCCTGGAAGGTTTAGAACGAATCTTCACCTCTGGCATTGCTCTGGGCAACCCTCCAGACCATCGTTTTTCACCTTCCAAGCCATTACAAAAGAGGAAAGACCATATGCAAATTAGGCTTGGTCCCACCCCAAAAGGGGCAGTCCAGCCCGAACTGCTTGGCCACATCCCTTCTGCACGAGACCACAAGCACCCCCCAAACATGTTTCAGCCTTGTTTGGTTGAGTAGCTTGGCTCTCTAAACCCAGCAGGTACGGGACCCACGTCTGAGCATACCCACTCAGGGTGACTAAGCAAAACAGAGGTGATGGCGGGAAGGTTTAGAATTAATCTTTACTGTTACATGTCTGTATAGCAAAATCTGTTTTAGTGAATGCACATATCTCGAGTATTTTATAATGAAAACCTTTATAGTAAATGCATTTATTTATTTGAGGGGGTCCCCCCACAAAACCCTGTTTACCGCCCATAAAACCCCACCCCAAATGTTTCACGAAAAAATGTAACCCTTTACCCCACCCCAAAATGCATTCGATATAAAGGTTTTCGTTATAAAATACTCGAAATATGAGCATTCACTATAATGGATTTGGCATTGCTCTGGGCAACCCTCAAGGCCCATGCCACCTTCTCTGTTCTTCTGTTCTACGACTTTCAGACGACTGTTCTGTACTTGCCGAAATGTACCTTTACCAGGGGTGGGTGGGATCTGGGCAGACGAAAAGATGGATCTGCTGCTGCAGAATCTAGATACCCGATGAGCGGAGTGTTATTCCTGCAGGACTGCTCCTGCAGCCCTGCCTATATAGGGCAAATATGCCCGGGGGCCATGCCAGCATATGGCTACTGGCCACCCCAATTGCTGGCCTGTGCCGACAGCCACTTTGCACATATTTGCTTGACTTCCTGCCTCTGCCCGCTCCTACTTAGTGTTTCCTCCTTCTTTGAAGAGGGGGAGAGACACTGGGGGTTTCGGTGCTGACGCCAGCCACCTATTGGCACCTTTTGTTGCATCCTGGGGTCCTTCTTCCTGGGAGTCCTGCAGCAGGAGAGGTAAAGGGGGGGGGGGAACAACTGGGGTGGTGTGCCTTATGGCCACCTTTCTCCCCCTTTCCATCTACTTCGTGGGCAGCTCCCCAAGCTTAAGGGCCTGTGCCCTTGAGCTGCATGGGGGTGCCCCATCATTCCACGGCACTGGACTCGCTAGTAAATACATAAAACAATACGCAAAAACCTGTTTTGTGTTGGCAATAAAAAGGCTGTGGCTTTTTATTAAACCTAATACTAATAAACCATAACGTAGTATTATGTGTATTCCCCAACAAACAGGTGTGCAGTGTTTTCTTTCTTCTGTTGTTTTGGGCACTTGGGCCAGGAACTGGAAGTTGCCCTTCATTGCTCACAGTGCCCCCAGCATGAGCTCCTAGGTCCTATGCCTTCTATTTTGTCTTTGGGAAAACCTGCATTCCCCTAAGCTACCACTTGAGGGGCCCATTCAAGCAGTCCATTGTGTTTAGTTTTGGACCATCTTCTACTTAATGAAGCGCCTGGGACAGAGCCATTGGACGCCAAATGCGAAACCATGGGGGGGGGGCATCGGCACTCCCGTCTGCAAGTCCTATTTCTACTTCTTGTACCTTCTTTCCCTACCTTTTACTTAACCATTAGCCTGTTTCATTTCAAACTTTCTAACATGCTGCATGGATGCCCATGTTGGTCACCCTTGCATTGTATAGTATTTCATGAGCCGTCGTACTTCCTGGAAGTAGATATGCTGCCAGCTGCAGGATCTTCTTAGCCTGTTAAAACTCAACCACACCTTGCTTTGTGAACCTTCGGGTGAAGGCTTCTTGCAGGGGCAAGCCAAATGATGGAAATGTATTGCTTTAACAGTTGCAGTGGCACTACCCGAACCACCTCCTGCCCCCTTTTTATAGGATCATGTGACTGAAAATGACCCAGCATGGGTCAGTCTGCTGGGCGAAATATCGATAAGTCAAATACATTCAGCAGCACGCCTGATGTGGCTCTCCTGTTTCTGGGCATGTGCGGATGCCAGCCTATCGACCCATCTAGTAACAGGTTAAGTCTGAGCGTGGTTATTTCTCCTGTGCCCCAACTCTGCCCTCCCCACATCATTCAGCCAATGCCCCATTGTGCTCCAGCATTAACTGTATGCCTATTTGCTAGTTGTAGTTTGGGGCTGAGGTGAAAGGTGCTTAATCACATCATTGGGGACGGTGGGAGGGTGTTTTGGAAGTACCATCCTGCTTGCAACTGACAGTTTGTCTTTTATATTTAACACTTTGGTCTAAAGCGCATTACCTAGGACATATTTACATGAAATACTATTATTCCCCATACGAAATTGATACTCCTTTATCGTTCTCAGAAGGATGAAAAGCTGGGTTGGCCTTGCCGGAGTTTGAAACTGCAACCTGCAGCTCCAACACAGAAACCAGTGTGTGCATTTAGACCCATTGAGCCATCTTACCAGCTTTTTTGCTGTTTTCGTTCATCCTAAACTTTCCTCGCAAAGGCCAGCAACTTTCCCAGTCTGGGCCTTATTTGAATACACCATGTGTGAAACTGTCTCTGGTTAACTTTGTTTCCCTAGTTTTACCTGCCAAGAGGGGTTGGCTTTGGGCCGAATCTGCAATTTATCCCGCCTGCGCATCCATAGAAATGACTGGGACCACAAACTGCACAGGCACACCTAACAGTGTCCTTTGAACCTTTGCCACCCAGAAATGTACTTCTAGCCCAAAGCAGACTGAAGAAGAAATACCCATTCATTGCCTCTGGGCACATGCCTACCTAATGAAGCATTTGTCTCTAATGTACGGCCACCCATTGTCACCCCAGCATGCACACATTGGGTGCCCTGACCACACTGCGCCCCTTATCACTGGTGCCTAATTTGCGGCCTTATGCAGGCCCCCAGTCTACAGTAAGATGCACTTTTCTTTCTCCTATCTGGCACCGAATACCTTTAGCTGATATACTGTATGCCTTAGGCTCATTGACAAGGATGCTTCCATACGACTAGAGGCAGACCCTCCACAACCCCAAACCTAAGCCACGTAGTAAACATATGTTCATGTTAAAGGTATTTGCATCATGCACCGTCACCACCAGAGTGTCCCCAGGTGCTGTGGTGGATCTGAAACGGAGGGTATGGTGAAAAAAAAAGAAAGAAAAGGGGAGTGGGTTAGTGGGAATAGGAAAGTGAGTGAGTTTTGATTTCCTGTTGGCAGCTTCAGTTCACTTTGCACCGTTCGCTGAGCTTGAGTGCGGTTTTCGGGTCGGTGTGACTTTCCATGTGTTGTTGTGAGGAGTTATGTGTTAGTCTGTTGTTGCAATGTGGTGAAGTGCGTCTGGAATGATATGCAGAGATGTGGTGGTGTGAGTTTCTGTATGCAGGAGCATGCAGAAAGTTGAAGTTTTAGAATTGGGTTAGCGGGTTTTCCTTACCTCTTTGTCTTTGCGTTTCTGTACTTAACATCTATGATTATCCTGTGTGTATGGTATTGTAGTTTGTCTGCTTAGTTGGCGGGCATGTTCAGGAGTGGCAATTTTCCTCTGTGTTACTCTAGTGGTATGTCTACCTGGCTGGAGCAGGCCAGTTCCCTATACTGAATTGGTGATGATTGTGATAGAGGGTTCTGGTCGCTCCCTGCCTGTCCCTTTGGGGTCCTTAGCTACCTGAGTTTCCTCTGTGCACTAGCTGTGTGTGGGCAAGGGTTGTTGGGGTGTCCTCAGACCGCCCTTCGGTTAGGGGTGATTAAGTTAGGGTCATAGGTTACTCCTTAAGCTTCTTGTTCCCCCTTGGGTGCATGCTTCCTAGTCCTTTCCTTATGGTTCTTGAGCAAAGAGCCAAGTGAGTATTTTCCTGAATTCCAAAGGATCCCATGTGTTGCGTACGTTTTTTGGTAGGTCATTCCATTTTATTGCTGCCAGGTGCGAGAAAGAGGATCCTCCGAAATGTCTTTTATTGTATGGTTTTGGTTCTAAGCGAATGTCATTGCTTGATCTGAGTGGTCTTGTCGGATGGTAGAGGGTTATGTTCTCCTGTAGGAACTCTGCTCCTTGGCCATGGATTGTTCTTTAGGTTATGACCATTGTTTAGAACTTTATTCACTGTTTTATTTGTAACCAGTGTAGCATTTTAAGCGCTGGGGAAATATGTTCCCTTCGTGGTCGTTTGAGCTGGAGTCTGGCCGCAGCCTTTTGGATGCGCTCAAGTTTCTTTAATAGCTGTTCTGGCATTCTTGGGTATAGGCTGTTGGTGTAGTCTACTCTGGACATCATGAGTGCGATGATGGTGAGTGTTATGTGGGTAAAAGAAAGGAATGGTAGGATCCTTTTTACCGCATGTAGGAGGAAGAAACATTTCTTGATTATAGCATTAACTTGTGGCTCAAGTGTTAGTTCGTTGTCCATCAAGACTCCCAGGTTCTTACTATCGTTGATGGAGTCGGTGCTGTTCCCAGTTCCGTCGACCATGGGATGTAGTGATTGTTTTCCCCGTTTTTGTATATGATCATTATTTCTCTTTTGCCCCGGGTTTAGTTTGATGCTGTTGGTGTTCATCCAGCCGTATAGTTCTTGTAGGCAGTCTTCCATTGTTGTTTCCTTCCTGTGTATCAAGTATTTTGTAGACTATCTGTGTGTCATCAGCGTAGTTGTAACATGCGAGTCCATGTTTTTTAATGAGCTTGATTAGTGGCACCAGGTATATGTTGAAAAGCAATGGGGATAAGGAGGATCCTTGTGGTACTCCGCTGGTGGTTTGTCTTGGGGATAATTTGAAAGGTTTGATCCATACAGTTTCTGTTCTGTTTGTTAGGAAGGATTTTATCCATACTAGACCTAGGTAATGATTCCTATTTCTTCCAATCTCCTGATTATAATGTCATGGTTGACTATGTCAAATGCTGCGGAGAGATCCAGAAATATTAGAGCTGTGCTTTTGTCCGAGTCTGTATTAACCTTTACATTGTCCCAGATTGAGAGCAGTGCTGTTTCCGTTCCTCTCATTGGTCTGAAGCCCACTTGTGCTTAATCCAATAGTAGGTATTCTTCTATGAATGATTGTGTTATTATGTAGACGTATATTTCGAGCATCTTCGCTGGGTATGGGATGTTTGAGATGAGTCTGTAATTGGAGAGATCCTCTGTTTCTACTGTGTCCTTGAGGAGCAGCTTGATGTATGTCGATTTGAAAGATCTCGGTACTTTCCCTGTTGAAAGTGATTAGTTGAAAAGGTTTCTGTAGTATTCCATGGGTGTTCCTTGTGTGAGGATTGATTTGTATATATCTGGGGGACAGGTATTCAAGGGGGAGCCAGCTTTGTTGCTATTCCTTATCAACTTGACGAATGTCTCTGCTGATATTTGGTGGAAGCTTCGGAGTTTGTTCTGGCGATCCTCGGATGGCTGGGTTAGTTGCACGTTGTGGTTGCTTGGTCTGCTTTGTATGATTTGTTGGATGGTGCCGATTTTGTTTTTGAAGTGGTCTGTGAGGTTGTTGCGTAATTTCAGTGAAGGTATTGGTGTGTTGCTGCAGCCAGTGTGGTTTCTCATTTAGTTTGATTTTAAACAGTTCTTTTTGGGTGTTGGCGGCTTTGCTGATTGTTGTTCTGGTATTTCTTTTTGGCCTTATGGATTTCTTTTTTGTATGAGTGAATATGTTGTTGTAATTTTAATTTCTTCACCAGGTCATTTTTTTCCCTCCATTCTAGTTCCAGCTTCATGTTTTTTTCTTTTCATGGCACCTAGTAGCGGAGTAAACCATTGCTGGTGCTCTTTTTCACGATGGGGTGAATTACCTTGGAGACCTTGTCTATTGTTGCTGATTCATATGTGTAGTAGTTCTGTTTTTCTGTCAAGGTTGGCTTCATCAGGAGTTGTTGCCCGTGGTTTGTTCATTTCAAGTAGTTCTACTAGGTTGCCATTTTTGATGGTCCTCTAGCTTATTTTCATGATAGTTGGAAGTTTGTCGGGTTGTTTGGTTGTTGATGTGGCAAGCGTGAACATGAAGGGGATGATGTGGTGGTCTCTCCAGAGGATCTGTATTGGTGGCGCCGTGGTGATGATGTTTTGTTGGCGAATATTGCATCTAGTGTATGTCCCGCTGTGCAAGTTGCTCCTTTGACTAGCTGATGTAGTTTCATTGTCCTCAGTTGTTTGGCTAGTGATTTCTGTTACCAGTTTCTTCATCAAACCAGATGTTGACGTCTCCAAGGAATATCAGTTGTTCCTGCTCTATGGTTAGGTTGGTGATGGCTTCAGTGAAGTCGTCCACAAAGGTTGCATCATATGTCGGTGGTCTGTATATCCGGATGAATTTGAGGTTTGTCTTTGGGTTTGCGGTTAGGCAAAGGATTAGGGATTCACAGTTTTTGATGGTTACTGGTTCTTCAGTTTCAATGTTCAAGTGTTGCTTTTATGCTATCGCCAGTCCTCCTCCTCTTTTGTTTTTCCTGTTTGCTTGGGAGTGCTCGAAGTTGTCAGGGAGGCAGTTATGGAGTGTCATTTTGTAATTGTCATCTAGCCATGTTTTGGTTATGAATAAGATGTTGATCCCTCCATCGCATAGGAGGTCGTTGATCTCTGTGTCATGCTTAGACATTGATCTAGCGTTGATGAGGTTGCAATCGATCATTTTGATGGTTGTTTTTTTATCCTAGTTTTGTCTTGCGGCTTACTTAGGAGTACTTGTGTGGTGGTGGTGGTGTCGTAGATTGGTTGATGATCTGCAGAGTCTGCTTCATCGTTTAGTCGGTCTGTTAGGTTGATGCTTAGATTGATGAATTCATTTCCTCGTCTTCTATGTTTTGATGAGGTTGCTGGTGGTGTCCTTGTGTTTTTGTGATGCATGGAGTGAGGAACGGAGTGAGGACTTTGGTTTCGTACCTTTCTCTTCTCGGGTCCTCGTCTTTTTTGCGCGGTTCCAGTTGGTTGTCAGTGTGTTCGAGCCTGTCAGTGGCGTTGGAGTTTCGAGGTGGTAGTAAGGTACGGTGTGAGAAATAGGGATTTTTCTCTTCTCATGATGTGTGTTCTGTTGGCTGTAGTATTTGTTGGGGTGGGTTCTGTATTTGCGGCGGTTTCTACTTGAGGATGGTGAAGGTGTAGATACGTTACATTTGTTCCTTGTTCAGAATCTCTTTGGGGTCGTCCAACTGTGTCGGGGGATTTTGTGGTCCTTGGTAGTAGGATTGTTGGGGTATTGAGGTTACAGGGGTGGTAGCCTGTCTGTAGGGCCTTGTGTGGTTTGGTTGGATTAGACTCTTATTCTCTTGCGAAGTGATGGCTGGATGTCCTCTATGGGCGGTTGTTCGCTTAGTGAGTTAGGTTCTTGTGTTCCTCTAGCTCTAGGTGGCCTGTCTAGGCAGGGCTTTGGCTGGGTACTACTTGTTGGAAGAGGGCAGCACAGTTGGGTATGGGAGGTGGGTGACTGGGTACTAGTTAATTTAGACAGTGACCTGGATATCGGTACCAGCTTTCAGTGGTTGCTGGGTGTTGGTGGGTGAAAAGGCGTGCCTAGGATTTGCAGATGGCTGGCAATGGGAGATCACACTTGGATTTGAGCTTCCTGGATAGTGGGAGAGAAGCCTAGGTTTCACAAAAAGGCAGTCAATTGAGAAAAACACCTAGATTTGAGATTCCTACAGTGGGAGAAAAGGCCTAGGCTTCACCATACAATGGACTGTTCAATGTGTGCCTGTAAGTTGGATGCACACTGGACTCCTCGGAGTGTGTCTTGGTTGTGTATGTTTAGTGGGTGAAGTACTTATTGTAGGAGGTGGTGGTTTTTAGCTATAACATACAGTTAGAGAAACACCCAGATTATATTTTCCTGGGTAGTGGGAGTAAGGCCCAGGTGCAAGCTATAACAGTATGCAAGGAGTGTATGAGGTAGTCGCTTATTGGGTGGTTAATAGGTAACAAGAGAGGGTGAGTTGGATAGTGTGGTACAGTGTGCGTTATTTTCCCGGTGCGCCCCACACTTTTCTTTTTAGTAGCTACTGGTTGATGGCTGCATCCCCTGCGGACACCTGCAGACACCTTCTAGGCTTTCTTCTGTTTGGGATGGTCCTTTGCCTCCGAGTCTGGCTGCAACGGGCAGGGGCTGCCCTACATGGTTTCCATATGAGGGCTGCACGGCTCAATCAGAAGTCGGGATGTGAGGGGGAGGGAGGTGGGGCCCAAGAAACTGCTCCAGGCGGTGGGTGGGTTAGAGCGCAAGGTGCCGCTTCGTGGAAGTGTCTGCCTTGTTCTCATTAACCAAATACCCTGGGTGTGGCAATCTGAGGTTTCTAGAAGGTGGTTGTTTTATATCCAGCGTGTCTTAATCGGTTTACATCGAACTCAAGACAATTCAAAAGCCTTGCTGTTTTTGGCCCGCCCGTCTTGCTATTTAAATGGGACTTGCACGTTGAAGCAGAGCAAACCCAGAGCTTGCCATTAACTTGAATATGGGGATGTGTATACTTGTATGCTGGCACTTATGGATAGGAAGATGTTACATGGAACCCTACTACAGCTAGTCAGAGCACATTCCAAATGACCGCATGCACGTTTGTTTTGTGGTTCATGCTGAGAATTCAATGCGTGCATAAAGTTGTTCCACTTTCAGCATGGAACCTGTTCCTCAGACTGCCCTGCGATGGGTGTGCCTCCTACCTTTGCCCAGGGATGGGCTTCGGGTGCTTATCTGCCCATTGGCCCACTCTCTGCACGGACCTCCTGAACACCACTTGGCAGAATCTGACACACTGTCGACGAGCACCGTAGTTCTTGGCTCCTTCGCCCCTACTTTGGTCACACTCAGCCCCCCTATTGAGCTAACCGTTGCTGTGTTGCTATGGCAACGTTTGCCCTTGAGCTGCCGTTCCATACTTTTACTGGGGACTTGCTTTGGGCTTCTCGGACCTATGCTCTCGCTGCGCCGTGGTCTCCTTTTGTGGAGAGACGTCTCTGATCCAGCAAGCGCCAACGGTTCCTGTCTCTGTGCTCCCTGGGAGAGGCATGCACCGGCAGTGAGGAGTTGAATGGGTCCTTCACCCATGCGGTTGTGGACCGTTCTGTCTCAGTGGTGGGAAACAAAAGAGAAAAGGCCCCGCTCAGCAGGTGCACCAGCCCACGCAGGGGGCGCTAGAGGGGGAGCTGGCATTGTGGGCCGCCCCTCTGGCCACCCCCTTCATGGACTTGCCTCCCCTCACTGAGGGGGCGGAATGCGTGCCCCCTTGGGTCCGGACAGAAATGGCTGGCCACTCGGGGGCGCATAAATAGCCTGGGCTGAGAGAGCCAAGCCTCTATTCCAGCCCAGGCAGCAGCCACCGTCCCACCCAAGCTGTAGCAAAGGAAGATGGGTTAAAAGATGATTTAGGGTTTGCTAAAGGCAGAGTCAACATGGTGCTTCATCTTTGGGCTTGTTTTGTATAAATGTAGACAATTGTTAACCAGTTTTATTTACACATAGATGATTGTAGCATTGTTTCTACTAATCTTTTCTGTCGCAGGCGGAGTTACAAGGGCGGTCTCAGAGAAGGAGGCAGGCTGCGGTCTTTTCCGTGAGCTAGAATCACTGGCTGCATCAGCCAGGATAGAGTGACACGGCAGGGCGGGCCGTTCTCGCAAGAGTGGAGTGGAGAAGGCTCACCAGTTTGGACATTGGACTTTGTAAAACGGGATTGGCTAAGCCACCCGGGAAAGGACGATGTTTTGGGACCAGGCATTCTTATAGCTGACCCGGGGCTGGGGCCTCCCAAAAGGATGACTCTACAAAAGCGACCCCATATGTTTCCAATAAAGTGTAATATGTTTCCAACTGTCAGAAGGTCTCTGTCTCATCTCATTGTGTGTGGACAAAGTATGAGATATTATGCATTACTATGTAGGTGGCCATAGTAGGGATTAGCCCCTCTATGCTTTCTGGTGACCCGGCTGCCACCGGGTAAAATCATTCAAAGACCGTTTTGGTGGGTCTATCACTTCAAGTTTTTGAACGCTGTTAGACCCCAGGCTTGCTTGACCACTTACTGCCCCCAACCTGAACAGGGAGAAAAGCATGTGACCAGCAAAGGGGAATCTAAGAGCCCAAATGAATCCAGATGCACTCCTGAGTGGAGTGTTCTTTCTGCAGGGCTGCTGTCTGTCTTCTTGTTTTTATTCATCAGCAGTGATTTTTGGATACCGAGACTTGAGCCACATTACTCCATTTTCTCAGGTTGAGTATGTAGTCCTGGGTTAGGATTCTTCATGGTCTGTGTGGACTTGTCAGAGTAGGCCTGGTTTCACCGTGGGTAGTGGTCAAAAAAGTTTGCAGTGGCAGCAGTGAGTCTTCTGATCAGAGGGTTCAGGTTCTGATCCAGTCCTTGGCAGAAATTCTTACTCGGCTTTGCTAGATATTTGTCCAACATCTCAATGTCCAGTTCTCTGTGAAGATCGGCTATCCTTGTGAAGAGTGGAGCTCCAGACGATATCCGCAGGGCCTTGTTCTCCACTATCTGAAGACTCTTCTGGTGTTGCTCGTGGCAGGTCATCCATGCTGGTCATGCTGTCTCGGGAGGATAGCTCAGAGGCAACGTGCTCGCCTTGGAAGCAAGACGACACAGAGCACCACAGGTTTGATCTCCGGATCCGTGCTTAGAAACCTTCGGGTATTAAGTGCGTTATAAATAACCCATCATATCATACGTCAGGGTAGGTCTGATAATCGCCTTTTAGACATTGATCTTTGTCTGGAGGGGCATGGACTTGGTCTTCAGGAGGGGGTACAGCGCTGCCATCTTTCCTGTTGCCTTCTGCTTAGTATGCTCCAGCAGCCCTGCTTATAAAGGGCAAATATGCCCTGGGGCCATACCAGCATGTGGCAACTGGCCACCCAAATGGCCGGTGTATGCCAACAGTCACTCGCACCTGTATGCGTGGCTTCCTGCCTCTCCCGTCTCTGTATTCTTTCCGCCTTTGAAGAGGGAGAGAGACACTGGGGGCTTCGGTGCTGCCAATTGGACCTTGTGTTGGGTCCTGGGTCCCCTCCCTGTCAGGCTCTTACTGGGAGTCCTGCAGCAGGAGAGGTCGGGGGGGAGGGGTGGTGTGTCTTATGGCCGCCTTTCTCACCCTTTCCCTCCTCCGTACCCAGTGGGCAGCTCCCCAAGATTAAGGGCCAGTGCCCTTGAGGTTAATACTGATTCCGGTCCCTGTAACCTGGAATCCACGGGATACTCATATCTGGTTCTTTACCCAACCCCATGCCTTCCAAAGTGGACTGGGCAATGCTGCAGGGCCTCCCAAAGCGAGGCAGGGTAACTCGTGCCCCATGGCTGCTTAGGCAGGGCAGAGGCCTATTTGTGGAAATGGCATACCATTTCCACAAATGGGCCAGCACTCCCCCTCTCTCCCACAATACTACAAAGGCGAGCACAGTCGCTGCACCAGGAAACACAGAGGGAGCGGCAGGGTGTTAATCAACACCCTGCTCTCCCCACACAGGGATGCAAAACATCAGGGCCCACCAAAGGCAGGACGTGGGCGGGGGAGTTAGTCTGTGGCACCATAAGGTGCAATTAGCTATCAGCAGATGCTGGCCAGGGGGCTGGCACCACAGCCCCCACCACACAGAATGACCCAGGGACAGCCCCTGGGTCCTATATAAGGGCTGCTGCAGCCAAAAACAAATCAGTTTGTGGACCCTGCACGGGGACCCAAACCAAAGAGTACTCTGTGCACTCAGAGTCTCTTCTTTTTCCCAGAACCCTCTGTATTGCTCTCCCCAGAGTGCACGGAAAAAAGCATAAATCACCAATGCAATTACAGAGCAAATACTTTGAACGCAGACAGACGCAATAACTCACAACCACACACTCTTGGAAGATAATCAGCTCTTATACGGCTATTTATTCAAAGCTTAGAAGCAACCAATAATAACATAGAAATAACTCACAGAAGTAATATAGACATAAATCACAAAAAAAGCAAAGAATTCAAAAGGAAATACATCATCGTGAGTGTAACAGGATTCCTCATCTCGCCCAGAAGCGGCTGGAAGACCCCGGGAACAGCCAGGCCGAGAGCACCAGAGCTCACAGGAGTGCCGGACGTAAGCGTCCTTCTCCGTCTGAAGTCTCACCTGACCACCTCCGGGTTTCCGCATATATACACACTCCACAAAGGGGAGTCAATTCTCGAACCTTCTGGAAATTGCACTTGCGCAGTTGATGAGCAGCCGTCAAGGAGCAGAGTGCCTCCCTTCTCTAAAAACACGCTCCGCGGAGAACAGTACCAAACCATAACAAAGTTAGCTTTCCCAGCAGAAATGTCCTTGACCACATACCAGGTTTGGAAAGCATATTTTTCTCAGCACCATGAATCTAACACTCAGCAAAATGTGTGCAGCTTTTCACTGCGGCATGAAGTAAATATCCATCATGGCTCCGAGCCCTCCCCGAATGCATTGCGCACCGGCGCCATTTTAGTTCAAGCATAACACTCTCCCACCCTAAGAAAAAGGATGAGAAGGAGAAAGAAGACAGGTCACTGTACGGTGACCACACTGTCGTGAGACAAGAAAGGCAGCACGGGCCAGAGGGGGTAACATCGGGACCCGATGCCCAAAAGTACTACATATTATGGTTACTGTAATTATGATTGTTTTGTTATGACCATAACTGTGCAATAAAATCCCATGGCCTTTTATTGCCAACACCTACCCAATGTCTTGCGTACTATCTACGGGGGGGAGGGAACAAGCATGGGGACTAGGCCCAGTGCCACCCAGGTCATGTTACCACCCTGACAGCATATGGGTCCACTGGTTATGGAAACCTTTACGTTTTAAGTGGGATTTCATTCCATGAATGAATTGGATGGAGCACCCCATCCCTCTAGACTCCCCCACCCCCTCCCTTATTCTTGCCCAACCCATGCAGTGATGGTATCTGTATACAGTGGTGAAATAAACGCCAACCTTGTCCTTGGAGTACAGCATGATGCTAAGAGACAAACAGTACCTTCCATCTTACAGAGTCGACCAACCTGGTCGATCATCAACTTACACCGTGCACTGCTACGTGGCAAGGCTGCACGCGGATGCATTGCAAAACCGTCTCGGCAAATTCCAATCTGACCTCCTACGTTACAGGGAGGTTAAAAGGGCGGAATGCACATGTTGGTATATAAAGGCATACGTCTCCCGATCGAGCTACTAGACGCCTGGCTTCACACTTTATTTACCGCTAAAAGGAGTGTGCTGTGGGAGGACTCTTGATGGCACTACGTGGAGCTCTGTGCTGCAGAGATGCCTTTGCTGGAAACAATTGATCTGCTGTTAAATCGATTTTCTGAGTTGGGAGAATGGTAGAGGGAATTGGGGCACGGGAGTGCCAGCCTGTTTTTCACATTACTGTCTCCAAACGAGTAAATGAGGTCAGTGCAGCGGCCCTCGTGGCATTCTTTGAAGTGCCTAGGCCCCTGATATTTGATAGGAGGTGGGTATTTGAAACCTCTGACTCTTCTCGCCTGAATTCCCACCTGCCTGGATAGGTATGCCAACATGGACTGTCCTCTTCACACGGGGCCCAGCTCTACGTCAACCGTGTGTCAGAAGCAGACGGGTCCAAAGCACCCAGCAACTTCTAGCTCCACAACTCGGTGTTTTATTTTTAGACCGGGGGATTGTTCTGCACCAGTCACTGCGCAGTCGTGGATAACTTGGGTTGTGGTTTAGCAGTACTGCATCACCTGATACTGTAGCTGCTCCCAAAAAAAACGAAATGGTGGATACCTCGCTGCGCACCATTTAGGAAGCTTGATTGCCAAAGAGCGGACACTATGGACTCGTATTCATCTTCCAATTGTCATAATGCAAAGAAGCACAAGCTTCAACTAGGAGAATGCAGTAAAAACACCCAGATAATAGTGTATCAGAGCACCCCTGCTTTCACAGTATTGTATTTATCACACATTTTCCAGTATGTCCATATAGGATGTGCTATACATCTGCTGGTCTAACCACCCATGGTTTCTTTGACTTCTCCATACCCAACATGTAGTCCTGCGTGCAGTGCAGGATCTATGTATAGGAATGCTTTGAAAAGAGAATTGCCTCCCGTTTAGTCCGAGATTTTCTCTCTTGCATAGACCCTCCCCCTCTCGCACCAAGGCACCGGCAACCATCCACTAAAGGAACTATCGCACATCACCTCTGCCACTAGAATGCAGCTAAGTCCCACGAAAAAAATCGTTCTACTGGGCACATAATCAATCCCCTTGATTTGCATACTCTCCAGATGGGCCATCATAGTACCCACCCACAAGCCAGTTCTCCATGCGTCCCTAACGGAGTTACACCCCTACCTTTCGCATACTGGCTGAAATGCACACATGCATTCTAAAATCCTCTTAACAATTTCTTATACCTCGGACTTCCACGGGTGTTCACCTACAGCGCTTTGAGGCCATACCAATGGCACTAAGCGCTATACAAATGACATATAACGTAACTTAAATATGGTCCTTTCCGCATAGCCCATCTGAATTGTTTTGGCGCTCACCTCTATTATAAATGATGACATTATTCCCTCTGAGTCTCACTCCCCCCGCCCCTTTGCCCCCATGCAAACCTTCATGACCTATTCCTCAGGGACGTCATTTAGGGGTCGCCAGGGGTCGCACTGGTGACCTCTGAGGTCTCCCTTGCTACCCCTAATAATAAAAAAAGTTTTTAAAAAAACGTATTTTTTTTTTACAAATTGAAGCTCCTGGGCTGCATGTGACTATTTGAACTATTTATCTTTATGGAATTCCATACAATAATTGCTAGACTCATTAAAGGTTAATTTCAGGCACACTTCAGGGAGTAAGTCACTGATTTAGTCTTTTCTTAAACACCTCAAATGCACAATGCAGACCAAATCCTCCAAAAGCATTGAGAATAGAATAAGCATCCACTACGTACTCTGTATTTTGCTTTTCACAAGTTGGTTATAGCGTGTTTTTTTTCTGCTGAAACATATGCTGATCCATTCTTGTATGAAATGTCTATCAGGTTACAGTAATATTGTAACCATATTTTTCATGGTGTTCTTAGAAACAATGCTATGTAACGCCACTTCCTGTTTTGTCTAGGGGTAAACGATCATGTTCCATCGCTTACTCTGATGTCAACTTGGGGTTGGGTCAAATTACATCACTTCCTGTGATGTCATCAGAGGCCAAGGGTCATGTGATGTCACTTCCGCTACCCCTGGCATTTTGGTGAAATGACGTCCCTGCTATTCCTCCTGGCCTTCTGTTTTTTCAAGCCTATCCCTCGCATCTCCCAGCCTCTGAGCACTAATCCACTCTTGTACGCCCCACCCAGTTTTAAATGCCCTGCTTTGTTTACAATTGTCTAAAGCGTTTTGGGAAGAGCTCACTATGGATACATGGCATTCCAGAAGCAGCGCCTAGGTCCCGGGCTGGCTGTACTCTAGCACGAACGACCATAAGCTCTGGATGTGAATCCCAAGATCTTTAATGTGACGTGTTGTTCAACTGGTAGCCAGTAAAACGTTTCCAAAGGCGGGGCGACATGTTCAAATTGTCTCTCGGTCTTTTCGAAACTGGAATTCGCTTGTCAAAGTGCTGAAACTATTAGTTGACAAAATAGTCAGAGACCTCAACAAAGACTCCCCAACTGCCTTAATTCTTCTTGATTTATGCGTGTCACACAATGCCGCCAACCACAGGATCCTGCAAACCGTTTGCAGAAGTGGAAAGGAATGCAAGACACAGGAGTCCCCCCAACAATGTACCGCAGCCTACTGCTTTTTAACTTTTACATCCAGCCATTGGGTTTGCGATTTGCTCTATTCCGATACCCTTTCCACTTCCTAATTGAGAAGGATTTGAAACCTTCGGAGAGGTTTCAAAGTTAAACAAATGGGCCAGAACAGGGACAGCTCATATGCCTAAATGGGGAACAAAACAAGTTTGACTGAACTCTGAGCTTTGGTTCTACAAATACCTAATCTCCAGCCTGCAGAATAACCATGTGGTTAAAACATGCACATTTTCAACTAAAGATCCTAGGGAAAATATTTCCACTCTTGCTGCCCAACCACAAGATAGAACTGATCCCTGGTTTGAATTGCGACATGTTTTCTTTACATGCTCCCATAAAAAGGATGAACAGCAGCGAGATTACCTGCTTAAATCTGCGTGAATTTAGGAAATACTAATCCCCCTCTCCGCCCGCCCTTCCGGAAAACTTTGACTGGTTCACAGTTGAAAAGCACATTACATTTAAGATCTACGGCTTCATGTTCAGGGCTTATGCTGGCTCTGGCTCCGAGTACAACAGCCTTAAAACCCCAAAACAAGCCTTCCTGGAACCCAGGCACTGGCTCTGTAATGCCTTGTTGACCTGCGAAAATACCATGAAACAACACAAGAGGGCACAGGCCACATATTTTGACCACTTGGCGGTCAAGTGATGCTGGCTTGAGATATGCTACTCTTTTTTTAACACCCCACAGTCCTTTGCTGAATGGCTTATTTATTCCTCCAGATCGATGAGGATTGTGTGGGATGTATTTAAGGAGACACCTAACAACCTACCTCCAGCGATGCAGGAAGCATTTTCTGTGTTGGTTGCTGATGGCAAGGAGGCTTCCAAGCAGATTCTGCATCTAGTTATGACGGATTTAATGGCTCACTCATTGAGGTGCCGTTGCAAGAAAAATGTCTTGGATGTGTACCTCTGCGTTTGCACCTGATGTCCAGGCCACATTTTTTGGGTATGGCCTTCGGTGGGGCCGACCTCTTTAAAACCCTAAGGCTGATGAGTTCCCGGAGAAGGTCATGGCTTCCAAGGCCACGTCTCTTGGTCTAACAGACCAACCTCTTCCGGTGTGAAGGGTCGTTCTTTTTGTTCCTTTGCCCACAGGGGGAGGGGGATCAGGTGCCCAAGAGCAGACAGCACCAGAAGGTATTGCACTTGGCCAGGTAGGGGAAGTAGTACACCTACAGACAATGATTCTGACTCCTCAGCCCCATCTTTATTTCTATTTTATTGTTTATAGCGCAAACCTAGCTCAAGAGCAGCAGAGCGCTTTACAACAGGAGGGTACAGTAACACAGCACTGTTAATGGAGGGAGAGAGGGATTTGTATTCGCCCAGCAGGTGTTGTTGAAAGAGCCACATTTTTAGTGTTTTGCAGAACTGGATGATGGGGGCATTTCAAGCCTCTACCGGGATTGAGTTCCTGATGGTTTAGGTGTGGCAGGAGAAGTACTGCTTGCCAGTTGTCTCTTTGGGGCCTAGTCTTGAACCCAATTTTTTGATCATTTTACTACATGAGGTACGATATCCTCCAGAATTGTGGAGTTTATCTGCCAAGTATGTTGGTGTTCCATTTGAGACTGCTTTGTAGGTGATGCACGCAATTTTGAATATTATCCTGGTGGCAGGTGGAGCCAGTGACGCATGCAGTGGTGAAGCGATACGCTCAAATTTACGGACGCATGTAATGAGGTGTGCTACAGCGTGATGGGCTGCTTTTAGGGGTGCCAGGTGTGCGGCTGAATCTGTAGTCATGCAGTTTATACCTTTTACTATGTGCTTTTGGAAGGAAAGGCTACTGTCAATGAAGCCCAGGGATTTCACCGAGTTTGACAACTGAGGGGGTGAATCCTTCCAGGCACCTGTCATCCAACCATCGTTGCACGAGTTGTTGTTTGGTGGGGGAACAATGAAGCCAAATTCGCTCTTAGTCGTGTTCAGTTTGAGGTAAGCATTTGACATCCATGTTTGAATAGTAGCCAGGCATTCGTGTTGGCGAGTAATGTTCTGGGGCCACTGATCTTCAGGTACAACTGAACGTCATCAGCATACTCATGGATGGATTTGTAGGGGTCCTTTAGGAGAGTTCCCAAGGGTTCCCAAGGGTTCCATGAATAGATTGAAGATGTTCAGGGAGAGAATGGAACCTCGGCGGACCCAATACATGATTGGGAGTCAGCTGGATCTAAATGAGCCCATCTGTATGACCTGGTCCCTACCAGATATGTAAGATGCAAACTATTTTTGAACGGCTTGGCTTGGAAGGTTTGGTCTAAACTGGCGACATCCGATAGTGGTAAGAAACTGAATGTCATAGATGAAAGTAGTCCAATAAGTCCTTAAAGTCGCGTCCCACCAAGTCGGGGGTTTAGCCAAGTACAAGACCCCTTGCTGAATAGTGTAAAGTATAGGTGACCTGGAAGGAGACTGCGCCTGATTCTTGCACACGAGACTTATTTTTTTAATTTTATATTTTTTATTTTTTATTTTTCAGAAAAAATTGCCCTTAACGTTGATGACACGTGTTTCGGTCCTCCAAGGACCTTTCTCAAATCAGGGCTATTGATTAGTCTTATGGTCATGTAAGAGGCCCCTGTCACAAGATGTGAAAGATAAGCTTCCATATATCAATGGGATAAATCCCTGCTGTTCAGATTAAGCGCGTACAATCGCAGAATTGCTACAAGTCTCAAGGGGCTACAAGCCTCTTACATGACCATAATACTAATCAAAAAATAAGTCTCGTGTGCAAGAATCAGGCGCAGTCTCCTTCCAGGTCACCTATACTTTACACTATTTTTGAACGGCCGCTTCAGAGAAAGCCCACCCTGTCAGCGAGGAGGGAGAGGAGTATTTGGTGATCAACTTTGTCGAAGGCAGCTGAGAGTTGTAAGAGAACTAGGAGACATGAGTCCCCAGTGTCGGGGATTCTGAGTGCATTCTCCACTACTTGGATGGTTGCAGTCTCAGTGCTGCATTTGGGGCGGAAGACAAACTTCAAGAAGAGTTGGCCAATGTGAAAGATAATAGTAGGTTGGAGTTGCGGCACGCACCACCAGAGTCGCATCAGCATGGCTGGTGTCGGTAGTGTGTACAAAATCAGGCAGAGGCTGAGTAAAATATTCGGAGGAGCCTATGCCATTGACGGTGAAACGAGCATTGTGAATAAGTTGGCAAAGAGGACTCCTTACCTCCTTGTAGTGTGGTTGGGCCAACAAATGGTCAAATCATCTCGCATTAGCTCAGTGAGCGTCTGGAAATAAAAAGAAGAGGCAGGCAAGATGTTCGTGGTAAGCGGGTGGAAGAGAATTTTGTAGCGCTTTCCACGCTCGGACAGGCCCAAACAGGGAAAAAAATGTCCTATAAGCGGCCCTTTGAGGGGGCCGATTTCGCCTGCCGGCTCCCTTGGATGGGAGGTTAACATTACAATTCCAGCCAATCCGCCGACTGCGGAGGAGGAATATCCTGAATGCAGGTTCCCACAGACAAAGGAGAGGCAGAGGTGGCCATTTCCAAGTCGTAAAACACTCTGTGAATCATATGTAAGCCAGTGGGCTTATCTGTTGTGAGACAGAAGCAGGGCCTTGCAAGTCGAGATTTTATTTATTAGCACCCTGGCGGGGAGCCAGCCAATCAGGTGGTTAGGAATGTGGGCTTGAAACCCCGGTGAAAGCCTGCGTTTCATGCCGCCTGACGGCCAGCTCCCCCTCCGCCATCTTCCCCCCACTTTCCCACCGTCCCTTTTTTTCCCCCCTTTGTTCTCACCCTTCCAATTCCCACTTACCTTCTTTCTGTGGCGACGCTGCCAACTTGGAGAAGTGTTTTCCTTCATTCAACGGGACACGCGCGATGTCCCGTTAAACGGAGGAAACTACTTTTTTTTAGCACCCCGGGTTACCGCTATGGGAACTGGGGGTGCTAAAAGAAGCTGTAACCCATATTAATACTTAGTGTTTTTCATCCCCTCTCCCAACCACTTTAGTTCATTGTCTCTTGAATTGTTGTTGCAAGGGTAAGTGGTCAGATAGCTTGATCTCTGCACACCGTTCTGCAGAATTCTGGTGCTTTGGTGACATCAGACCTATTGGCTAGATTGCATCTCTTCAAACAGTCAGAGAGCCCGGTCCTGTGAGCTGGATGTGAGGTCAGGGGCTGCAGTATGCTTTGAATAAAACATGAAGATAACCTTAAACCTTGTACTGTGTACTTAGTACAGAATTCAATAGCAGTTCAGAGACCACTGGCAGGATTCTCTTGTTGCAAAAAATTGTAAATACAAACATGTTTTTTAACGTAGTTCTGTACATGTGTATCATGACATAGAATGGTGAAGACGTAACAAAGATGAGAGCAATTTTTAAAATAACATTTTGGAGTTTATACACGATAGTTGAAATCCAGCACAGAATTAGACCAACATGTTTCTGTACCCATGTGGGTGGTTTGACAGATGGCCTCACAAACACATGAAGTCTCTTAGATGGTCCAAGGGCTTTTTTTTCATAATTTTTAAACATTCCAACTGAAGGAAGTTCATGTCTCTCTAGTCTCCTCTGGGCTTCCTCCACCCTAGCCCAGGCTTCCCTAATCCCCAGGATGGTCACTGGAGATCGGTAACCCCTGTGACGAGTCGGAGGAATTTGTCCCTTTTATAAGGAGAGGAAATCCCACACCCAAACCCTAGGCGTTTCCTCAAAAGTCCCACAACCCAACCTAAATCCATGCACTTATGTAGGGTAACAGCAGTAAGTTGGTCAAATAGTACTGGGACGAGGAAGAACAACGAAGGTCATGCAGTAAGCAATGATACTGGGACGAGGAGGCCCCAAGCGGATGGAAGAGGAAGACATGAGAACCATAATTCACGCTCTAGTCTTTTCCCATCAGCTCAAAGTAATCAAAACATAAAAAGGGAAGGGTGACAAGACCTAGGACACAGTAGATGGAGTCGGAGACGTGGAAGTGGCGGAGGCAGACCCTGGAGGCTGATGCAGGTAAGACCCTGAGAAACAAGTGGCCAAGAGCAAGCTGTGAATTGCAGCAATGGTTCACAGCCAGAAGAGAGATGGGAAATGGAATGAAGACTGGAAGGTGGGCTGGAAAAGGGTAGCCCCTTCCGAAACCTCCAGTTGGTACAGGAGGTGGGAGGAGGACCCAAAAGGGTCCTGCTTTCCCCTTGCAGTATCCCTGCCGTCAGGAGACACGTCAGCATTTCTGGGAGAGCGGAGCGAGAGCCTGGAAAACTAGAGCTCACCCGGTTCATGCCAGTACCCAGCAATACAAGAGAAAAGGAGCGCAGACAACGGGCGCTTCATCAGGTGGCACAGAATAGAAGAAAAACTGCAGTGCTGAACGCCTGCTGGAACCATATAAAGGACGTGGTGACGAGCCGTGCTGTGTAAGCACACCTGGGGAAGAATGGGTTTGGGTACTAAGGAAAAAGTGTTCAGAATGCAGCATGGGAATAAGAACCTGGTATCCATATTATCATTTGAATATTGCGACTAAGAAGTGAATGGCGATGTGGGCAGGAGAGTAAACCCGGTCGTGCTGTAGAGAAAGCTAAACCAATAAACAAACCGGTCTAACCTGGGCTCGTTTATCTACAGAAAGGACATACGTACCCTATTCTTTTATGTTTTCTTTTCTTTTTCCCATTGCTTTGGGAAACAACTGAATATACTTGGCAGGCTAGTGAACCAAATACATTTGGCTGATGATTGAGGAACATATACCTTGGCAGCAGAGTAATTAAAGAGGAGTAAAGCTCTTGGAACATTGAACTGGTGTTTAGGGAAGGAAAGCAACTCCTTTGAGTTTGTGAAACTTTCTTTTTGGAACACTTCGGTTTTTGCTGCTTTTCTTGTTGGAACTTTTTCATATTGGAAGTGACAAACTGAGGCTGTAGGATTTTTACCCTTTTACACCTTTTGTTGAGTTTAAAGTGTGAGGGACAGATTAGGTTTTGGACACATGACAGAGAGCTTTATTTTGGACATTCTGACTCTGACATAAGTTAGTTTTGTTGAGGCAAGGAAACCCCTCTTAGTGTTGAGGTTAGTGAGGCATTTCCCCAGTTCCCCCTTTTCTTTTAATTTGAATACATGTGAACAAAGTAAACCAACATTCCAGTGTCTGTATCCTACTTGCATACACTTATACCCCCTACTGTCAACTCTCATCTCTGGCTAACAGTGAGGACCTTGTTGATGCTGGCCGGTATTTTGTTCTTTAACTGAACTCCTGGACTGGGCTCCTTCTTTGCAAACCCTTCTCTCATGCAGTTTTTTAGTTAGATGACCAGTTTACAATATGCCAGTTTGTTGTTCTCATCTGGGATTTGACATTTGTCCTAATGTTTTTAATGGCAGCTCTATTTAATCCTTTGACTCTGCATTAGTTTTTTTTTAATGGACTTCTCTTAAATAGATTTTCCTAGTTGCAACCTCCTCTGTCTGGTGAGCGAGTGAATTCCATGCTTTTTCAATTTTGCTCCCCTCATCTTCTGTCAGGAGAAAGGGACTTTGAGCTGCATCAGACTTTCACCTCTCTCAAAAGATCAATCTTCCAATCTTTTACCCTCTGCCGCACCCTTATATGATGCAGTAAATGTTTCATTGGCTGGGTTTCAAGAGGGCTGACTCTCTGTTACTATATGTGTTAGATGAGGCACACCCTGAACGATAATAAACTCAGTGTGATTTACTTGTCTTTTGGCTAATTACCAAGCAGACCCTGCCCAGATAAATTGTCCTCTGCATTTTTTAATGCTATGTTCTCGCCAACAAGGGAGTGTCTGTGGGGTCTCTGGGCTCATTCTACTGAAGCTTAGCTGCTACCTCTGCCTTAAAGACTGGTGTCCCTGTTGTGGACATCTGTGAGACGCTTGCCTTGGTTTGTCGGTGCACGCTTGCCAACATTACTATCTGGATTCCTTATCAGGTCAGGACTCCTTTTGGTTTTGCTGTGCTCCATATTTTCCCAGTGTAAGTGATGGTTCATCACTCTTATCCCGGACTAAGATGCTGCACTGCTTTGGGAGTCTTTCTGAAATTAGTAATCTTTGGAAGGAAGGATTCATTGGAGAAAAACAAATGTCTCGTATTTTGTTCATGTTCTGTCTGACGGATTAGTCCTTCCTCTCATTGATTCTTAATCACCCTCACAACTTAAACCTCATACATAATGCTTGTAATCTCTTTCAGTTCTACACTGAGTGCAGGGAAAAGTTAGAAGAACTGAGGTCATGGGCAGCAAGCTCCATAAATGCAACTCAGAATCTCACATGAAATCATCTCTCAGCAGAGCCGACGAGGAACCCCAGCACACCAGCTGGTAGCTGAAACCACTCCAATTCCTTTGACCAGTATTTCTAGGAGCAACAAGCCAGTATCTCGATTTTTCAGTTGTACGACCATGTTCCTCCTGGCTTAAATTTTGCAGATCATTGGGGCAATATTTTGTTTATCGTTCATGCTGCCATTCCATAGTGACATTGATTAAGCCAAATCTTGTTTTATTTCAAATTGTGATATGCAAAGATATATATTTGTGAGAAAAACTATTTTAAAAAGTGTGCATTTACTTATAAAAATCAGAGCGTTTCTTGGCCAACATGAAACCTAATTTGATTGCATTCAGCATTTCTTTACCCCTAAGGGCCAATAAATCAGAGACATCACAATTATTGCTTCCATAGTAAATGTATTTATTCACTAAATCTGCTTCACTGTGTGGTGTGTCAGTTACATATTTATGAATTTCAAATCTGTTGAGGCATGTTTACTAAGTGGACATTTTAGTGTTACAACCTATTGTCCCTCTTCTCAATCATTTTATTTTATTAAGTAGTACATACAAGTAGAGTAACACATTTATAAATTGTCTTATTTCTACAGTATATACATTTGTGCCTAGAAGAAGTACAGTTGTGACACAAAAATAGCATTGCATGGTATACCATCCTCAATTTCAAATGGCAAATCGTTTTGTCCATCAGTTTAGCTCATGTGTGCAAATCCATTTATGACAAATTACTCTTATTTTCCCAAATGAGTACCTGCGAAACAGAAATTCCGTTTTATTTGTGTTTACTCAATTATGCCAATACCGCAGACAGTGAAAATATAAAAATACATTTTTCTTTGAGTCATTCTGAGCATTTGTTTTAATTTTTTATTCGCATTATGACCAGAAGTCCTGTACGTCAAATACAAATACAGTGGAGGTAGTCCCTTTTCTAATGTCCTTTACTTTTACTAAATGTGGGTGGACGACGAGCTGGGTAATTATGGGGCAGAGCGTAGAAGACATAAATGGCTGACATCTCGTGACAGAGATTTGACATAATCAATAGTGTACATTTGGGCCTTGAGACAATGGTTATACGAGTACAGATTTCTTTTACAATTTATATAGCATTATGTTTCGCTATGATTCATCTACTTTGACACCAGCTGGGAGAGCATTTCAATGGTGAGAGGACAGTAGAATGTGGTCTGGGGTGCATGCAACGGAGGTTGAGGGTTCGAGCGTAGAGGGAGATGAAATCAGCCTGGTAGTGGTTTGTTTGGGTATGGATAGGTTCAAAGACACAGAAAAGAATAGAGAGCTATTTTGTACACACAGCCACCTGGTGCGCTGACCACATGCCGAGGTAGGAGAAAATCTCAGTAGCAAAATCATCTCCAGAACAATAAATGTTTACATAAACCTTAGGTCTACAGATAGAAAGTAATACAAGTAAACATGTTTCAGCTCACAAACAAATGAGGAAGCCTTTTTTTAGGGCACGCAGTACTCTCAACTCTTTATAGCATTTTACAAGTTGGTGGTGTGAAAGCCTTGTGGAATCCAACATCATTTGGAAATTGGCATTATGGGAACATGGGCCATTTTAGTGCTATAATGTTTTACCACATGACATTTCAATGGCAGTAGGCCAACATGTTGTTGTAGTTAATGTTGCCATAGGACACGGCTAATTCAATGTGGGTATGTCACAGGGCATCATTGAAGAAAGCACATTTTTCTAGCTTAGCTTCATTCTTGTGTTATTACAAATTGAAATTACAGAGGGGGTATCGATAGAATAACTCAGCAGGCTAAATCACTGATATAACATGAGTTTTGCAAAAAGTAAAGTACTTACAGTTTACTGTTACTGGTGAGACAGCCTCAGGTAGTAGTTGGTCATCTTATTTCTGAGACATTCTAGGAAGGAGAACATTTCTGTGTGAAACAAGTAAACCAGAACTATTGTAGAAGACATTGACAGGTTTTATCTTGCTGTGCTGAAAGAGGTGCTTAGGGGCTGGAGCAGGATTCTGTCACCTCACAACTCCCTCGGAGGGCTGCTGCTCATTTTGCTTTAAGCAAGTAAACCAAAAAACGTGCACTATCTTCTGCATCCCTCTGCACTTTTGGGCAGCCATCTTGCCTGACGACATTGGGTAGATTTCAGACTTTCCTTTTACCTTCTTTTTGGTGGTGGTTCTTCTTTCTTGCAAGTAAGGGAAGCCAGGACTGCCTGAGCGTGAACAGGGCAGGCGGGCAAAAGGGGAGGCCCGACCCAAGAACAAACTGAAGCCTGAGTGCAAAAAACCTTGGGGTATGTTGTCCCAATGAGGAGCTGTGAAGATCAGGTCTCCAGCTTTCAGACCGGAACAGAGTTCCAATGCAACAATAATACAATTTCGAATCCCAAGAATAGGTCATCCAAGTAACAAAGGAAGGAGAGGCTCAGAGTAGGAAGGGGAGAGAGGCGAAGCTGGTGCAGCGACGGTTAAGGCAAAGAGAGGTCAGAATTCACTGCATAGGCAAGGAGCAGAAAGGTAGCCGCTGGAGTGGCAGGGAGGGATGAGCAAGGAAGGACTGCCACAGAGGTCGAGAAGGAAGAAAACACGAGAGAAATGCTAGCATTACCGGCAACAAGGAAGTTGCAACACGGTGCGTTGGAAGCTCAGTATTAACGTCTGGGTTCTTAAGCTCCTCTTCTGCTACGGAGGAAGCCGAGTGTGGGATGCGTGGCAGCCATATTGTGGATGGCAAGTACACACCGTGGATTAGTTGGCAACGGTTTCTTCCTCCAGTGACCACAGGCAGTTAGGAGTTCTAACATCATGCCCCCTGCCAAGCCTGGACATACCCGGTTTCCAGGGATGTAATCAATGGAAGTGATGTATTAAGACAGGTGCATGAACGAAACAAGCAGGTTCCCATTTTCTTTCCGATGGTAGGTATCCTTTCCAGGCAATTAGATATTGCAAGGAACCATGATAGTATCTGGAATCACAAATATGAGCTACTTCATATTCCTGATGTTGATTGAAAAAGAACAGGTGTAGGAACATGAGATTGATGATAGAAAGACACATTTGGTTTAACTGGTTTGAGTAAAGAATGAAACACGGGATGGATTTTGTTCCAAGTGAGGGGTAGTTGAAGTTTGAAAGCCACTGGATTAATCTTAAGGATTTGAAAGGATCCATGGAATGTAGTTGCAAACTTGCCTTTGCGAAGATGTGCAGGTAGGTATTTACTTGACAACCAGACCTTGACTCCAGATTGGTACGTAGGGTCTGGGTTGCAGTGGCGATCTGCATGTTTCTTATAATGTTCTCTGGCTCTAGCTAAAGTAAGGAGAGCTGCTTGTTGCACTTCCCGTAGTAGAGAAAGGCTTTCTTCCACTGAAGGAACTAGAGTATGAGTGGGTAAGGAAGGGATCCATGTTGGTGTACATCCATAATTGCAGAAGAATGGAGTCATTCCAATCGATGAATGGAAAGAATGTACATTAAAATTCTGCGCAAGGCAGAAGATTGACCCAATTGCGCTGAGATGCAGAGTTACAACACCTTAAATATTGCTCTAAAGTTTGATTGGTGCGTTCTGCGGCACCATTAGACTGAGGGTGGAAACCGGAAGAAAAGCAGTTTTGAATACCGATGTTCTTGCAATGCGATTTCCAAAATGTAGAAGTATATTGAGATCTGTGATCTGAAATTATGGCCTTGGGGGGGGGGTGGGGGCTGTGAAACATGAAGATCTCTGTAAAGAAACTACAACTTTATTCACATCCGGAAGGTATCTTGGAACTAGGCGTAAAATGAGTCATGATGACAGTACAGTTCTTGGAGGGAGGCAGGCCACTATAATATCAGTTGTGAAGTTTTCGCGCAGTTTTTTGCCTAGTGTCTTAACCTGTTCATATACCAAACACGATTGGCAAAATTAGGTAACTTGTTGGCAGAGATGTGGCCACCAGAAATGACATTGCAGTAGGTGAAGAGTGGCTAACACTCCACGATGACCTTTGACTTTTGAACTGTGGCATATCTGGAGGGCCTTCCTTTGTAAGGTGTCTGTTGGGAGTTATAAAGAGGGACCATGAAACCATAAGCCATCTTGTCACACCAGATCATCAGCAGAATAAGACTTTAATATCTTAAAAAAATGTTTGTATCATGAATACAAGGGCAGTTTGAGGAAACATCTTCTCAGGGTTAATGTTAAGTTTGTCAAATGGAGAATCCATGCGGGACAAGGCATCCGCTATAAAATTGTCAGTTCCTGCTATGTTAGACATATGAAATTGGAATTGTGAAAAGAAATAGGCCCATCGGGCTTGTCGGCTCTTTCTGCAGTTGAATGACTGTAACATCAGGAGATTACGATGATCTGTATGTTATTCGGTTTCCTGTTCTGCCCCTAGAATATGGTGTTGACATTCTTTACAAGTAGTTTTCAGTGCCAACAGCTCCTTTTCTAAGACTGAATGATTTTGTTTAGAGGAAGTCGGGGTCTTCGAATAGTACGCAAGGGATGTTCTTTCTGATCGTAAACTACTTGTTAAGTAACGCACCAGTAACACCCTCTGAGGCATCCGTCTCAATGATAAACATTTTGTGGGAATCTGGCTGAATTAGAATAGGTGCTGTAGTAAAGGCCTTCTTAAGTTGGTGGAATGCTTGATTTGAGGCTTGGTTCCAGTGAAAGGGCCTGTTTTGCATTAGTACATTGGTCAAGGGAAGGACTGTCTGAGAGAAGGATGGAATTAATTTCTGTAGAAATTAGCGAGACCTAGAAAGCTTTGGATGTCTATTATGTTCGTAGGGTTTTCCCACCGGAGAATGGCTGTAACATTTTGTGGGTCCATAGGTGATTATCCTGTAAACGTTGAAGAACCATGATCCTTTGCAGATTTGGAAAACACCAAGATGTCATCAAGATATATTATGACCGTATGAAAAAGCAGATCAGAAAACAAGTGATCCATGTAACGTTGAAAGACTGCTGGGGAATTAGACAATGTAAAGGGCATAACTGAATGTTCAAAATGACCGTAGGGTGTTCTGAAGGCGGTCTTCCACTCATCCCATCTTTTTATTCTTATTAGATGATAGTCCCCCTGAGGTATAACTTGGTGAATATGATGGTGGTTTGTACTGCATCCATTAAATCGAGTGCCGGGGGGGGGGGAGTGCATATATCCTTTACCATCATTGCTTTGAGGCCACGATAATCTAAGCAAGATCTATGTTTGGTTGTATTTCTCTTAGGTATAAAGAAATAGTGACGATCCAGCAGGAGATACAGACTCTGATAAGGCCATTAGCCAGATTCTGGTGTAAATATTCCTTAAGAGCGGTCTTTTCAGTGGGTGTCAAACGAAACATCCTATTAAATGGTACTGATGCATTAGGGAGCAAGCCGATGGCAATCTTCTGGAGGATGATGTGGTAGAGATTGGAGCAGATCTTTATGGAACACTTTTAAAAAATCCTGGTAGTGTTTTGGGTTAGGTGAAAGAACCGTTCTACCTGTGGCTTCTTTGTTAAAGACAGGAACCGCTACAACAGAGACTGGTCGTTTTTCTTGAACACATGTGGACTTAGTGTTCTGAACCCAAAAAGACTGTATGAGCCCTCCAATTGATAAAGCGGTAATGCAATACGAGCCACGGAATCCCCAGGATAAGAGGAAAGGGAGCCGCCTGTATGATGTCAAAGACGACACTTTCCTGGTGATGGTTTATCCACATTTGGATAGGACAAGTGTCCTTCATAATGGGACCGCTTACTAGTTCTCTTCCGTCCACTCCTTCCCCAGGAATGGGAGTAGTTTTGTCAGCCAATGGTACTTCCTTCTGAAAAGCCCAGGTCACATCCATAAACAGCCCTGCTGCTCCTGAAATCTAAAAGTATGGGTACTTCTAAAGAACGTCCATCAGGTAAATGTAGATATACAGAGAGAACTAACAGGAAGGTGGTCTCAATATTGACCAAACCAATTTTAGTCTGATCTGGAATGCCGGGAAAGGACAATTGCTCCCTGGTCTGTGTCCCATCTAAGACCGGGAGTTGAAGTTTTCCTTCTTGCAAGGAGGTGCTAATGGGCAGGTGCGCAACAGATGAGAGGCCGATGCACAATACATGCACAGGCCATTTATCCGACATCTGGTTCTTTCTCCAAGGCTTAAGGGTCCTCTAGCTGTACCAATCTGCATGGGGTCCGGATGCTCCCGATGTGCTTCTGGAGCAGATGTTGGTGGCAGGAGAGAACGGAAGATTAATCCTCTATTCTTTCTTTTCTGAGCCTTACGTTCTTGTATTCTAAAGTCAATTTGTAGTACTAATTGTATGAGAGCTTCTAGGGTGGCAAGAGGCAGAACTCTAGATACTTCATCCTTCAGTTCATCTGTAAGACCCCTTCGGTATAATGTTAAACAAGCCTCATTGGACCATGTGGGCTGAGCAGTCAATTGTCTGAATTTGGTAGTATAGGTGAGAATATCCATCGCACCCTACTGTAAGTCTAGGAGTTCCTCCTGAACTCTGTACGCTAGGTCTGGACGGTCAAACATACGTTTAAGGACTTGGCTGAAGGCCTCCAAGGAAGGGAGGACAGGGTCATCTGAAGTGACTAGATTGGTTGCCCCAGGTCAAGGCACTCCCTGACATGTCACCAAGAAGCCTACCTTTGCCCTGTCATTCTGAAAGGAGGCTTGTCTGAAAGAGAATTGGACTGTGCACGTGTCCAGAAACTCTCTTAGCCTTTTTGGGTCTCCAGTGAATGTATCCAGTAACAGAGGCTTGATGAGGCACTATATCAGAGTTGACGGGCTTGCTTTAGGATCAGGTTTTCATTTTTTTAAAGTCTGAACCTCTATGGTGAGGTTTTGAACCGCTGCTACCAACCCCTGGAGTTGGGCCATGCTTTCTGTCAATATTGGGCGTTGAAAGCTTTCAGGCTTTGCTTTTACCTGTTTTTTAGTTGCGGTTCTTCTTTCGTGCAAGTAAGGCCGTTCCTCTACTGATGCCAGGACAGCCTGAGTGTGAACAGGGCAGGCAGGCAACAGGGGAGGCCTGGCCCAAGGAAAAACTCAATCCTGAGTGCAAAAAACCTTGGGGGAGCATGTTGTCCCAATGAGGAGCTGTGAAGATCAGGTCTCGTGCTTTCTGACTGGAACAGAGTTCCAATGCAACAATAATCCAATTTGGAATCCCAAGAATAGGTATTCCGAGCAACAAAGGAGAGGGGAAGACGGGTAAGGCAAAGAGGGGTCAGATTTCACTGCGTAGGCAAGGAGCAGAAAGGTAGCCGCTGGAGTGGCACTGAGGGTTGAGCAAGGAAGGACTTCCACGGAGATTGAGAAGGAAGAAAACAAGAAAAACTAGCATTACCGGCAACAAGGAAGTTGCAACGCATAGTGATGCGTAGGAAGGCCATTCTTAGCGTCTGGGTTCTGAAGCTCCTCCTCCTCTGCTATGGCAGAAGCCGAGCGTGGGGTGCGTGGTGGCCATATTGTGGCTGGCAAGTACACGCCATAGATTGGTTGGCAAAGGTTTCTTCCGCCAGCGATCCCAAAGGGACCCTGGGCGGTTAGGAGCTCTAACAGCAAAGGTTGCTCACATGCCTCTAGGTTACCTATGGCATGCAGAGTAACATCAGGAGGTGGTGGTGAAGAGTTGGAGGAGATGATAGCAAGAGGAGAAGATACTTGTAAGTCGGAAACAAAAGTAACATCTGGAGGTGGTGGAATCAGGTGGAAGTACTAACATCTGGGGAGGCAGTATCAATGGCAAGAGGAAGAAGAAACCAGGTTTTCTTATTGGCACAAGACCGATGGAAGAGGCAGAATGAGGCGCAAAACTTGGGCAGGGAGAACAGAATGGTGGGGAACGTAGAAACCAGGAGAAGCTGGGTACTACCTAGGTAGAAAGGGTGCCACATGGCTAGCTAGGGTAGAGTCTCCTGGTCCTCGAAAAGCTTGAATGCTATCGGAGGTTGGCCAACACAATACAGAGATCTCAAGGAGCTGAACCGGACATGGTTTTATTGCAGACTCTCTTCTTAGCTAGCTGTGAGTATAGGAACTGGGAAACTCCACATCTAGGTAACTGACCAAGGGGGTCTGGAAACCCAAGGACAAGAGGTTGAGTGACTTGGAATTTGCTTGCGCAGAGAATTGGTTTCACTTTGGTATTTTGATTTATTTGCTCACTGTGTAAACAGAAAAGCCTAAAATATACCTCTGGTCTCCAGTTATTTGTGCATCCCTCTCAGCCTTCTTTGACTTTTGGATCTTAGTTGGGTCATGCAGCAACTGATTGAACACTGTCCTACATCTAAGTTGAGTCCATCATACTGTATAACCAAAGTCTCCCCCAGAGCTACTCTGGGTTTAGCAAGCTGGAATTTGTATCGCATTGATTTGGTGGACATTCCCACGAGGGGTCGAGCCCTTGTTTCCACTGGCTAAGAATGGCCCTCCCAGGCTGATCCTATGGGAAGCCTGAAGGTCGGCCGAACAGTTGGGTTTGAGGTCAATATAGGGGCTGGCATCCTTAATCAGGACTTCCATTGTATAATTTAAGTTCTCCTTTTTAAGGGGGACCTGGTAGCCCAACTAATATTTGCAAGCCATATACCCCAATGGAGCCCGTGGAGACGCTGGAGCCAGACAAAACCTCCCCAAGGAGGCTGGCAGTGATGAGGAAGGGGGACTGCAACCCCTAGCTCGCCCACAACATCCCGTTGTGAACCTGGGCTATCGGGTTCAAGGGAGGAGTTCTCCGTAGCATAGCAGAGCGACCCAGCAGTCCACTTTAGATTCCTCCATCACAGGCCAAACTCGGGCCATATTTTGTGGAGAAAGGTAGACTTCTCTGTCAAGGGGGTTGGTCAGCCCCAATACCATTTAATGATCCCTACCCAATTTTGGAGGGCTGTCCGAGTCTTGGCTCATTCCTGCCTTTCCGCTGGGCATCAGAGGAATCGCAAAACCCCAGGACCACATCCCCAGCAATTTGTTATGGCCTGGAATACAATAAAATATATTCAGAGATTCTGTGAGGAATGCCCTGTCTGGCATAAAACCTGCCAGGATGTAGGCGATGGCAATGAAAATCTTGGAACCAGTACAGCCTTGTCATGCTAGATTATGCCACCAGTTATCCAGAGGACTTCACCAAAAGTAATAACAGCCAGTCTGTGCTCAAACATATAATACAGTTTTTCTCCCAAGCAGGGTTTCCCAACAATGTTTTTATGATCCACTTGAACCCCTGTTATTTCCTGATTTATGACAAAGTTGAGAAGTTTGTTGCAAGTAGATGCCCTCCGCACCTCCATTTGCCATCCCCAGACTGATAGGATTGTGCGGTTCATCCAGACCGTACAGAACTATCTTCAGGCGCTGGTACCTGCAATGTGAGGAATTGGGACAAGGTACTTCCCTGGGTCCCGTTTGCCACTAGAAAGATGCCTCATTCACCCACTGGCTATTTTTCCTTTCAAATTAGTTTTTGGAAGGGCTGTGTAGTTTCAAATATAATTTTAAGTGTTACTGCAATATTGGTCGTGATTACAGGCTATTCAGACTTTGTCATATTCTTTAGCTTGAGAAGCTTAAATAACTGTTCGGCCTAAGACATGCGATCATCATGCAGTCTGGGTGACACACTTGGTGGCAGTCACTTGCCTGGGGATAAGATGATTAAAGTGATTTTTGTTGTATTTTCCCCCCACGGGTTTGAATAAATAATCATCCTGTTAGAAGCAAGTAAATATTCTCAATAGTAATTTGGCCTTGAAGAAATGTAGCAGCATGAAAGGTTTATACACACATTGTTTTTGCAGATTATAACCCTGATGAAGACTTTGCAGTAATTAGTAGTTTACATCAAAACCGATTTGAAACAATTGGAAGTAATTATTGAGGGTTTGGACACAAAGGTTTTAGAACCAACTTTTTCCTTCATCAAGAACAAAAGGACGTCCTTCATAACAGAACAGACACAATTTCAGATGTGGTGTATTGTTTGCTTGAAGAGAATTTTCACATTAATGTATGTAGATGAAATTGATAGTGGGGTTGTGACACTTGGACTAAATGTACTATGGCATTGTATTGTTTGTATAATGTATAAGTATTTCAGTGATTATTGTTATGCTGCTTGTTAGAAATATTTTAACTCAAGATTAAAATGATTGAATAATATTGGTGTGATTTCTTTTTTTAAATTATTCTTTTCCCCATGTGCAATAACGTTCTGCATATATTACTTTGTTCTTGGTTTGCACATGGGTGAAGGGATAACTGCACTTTCCGAACGCACTTCTAAAGGAACAAGCCACACCTGTGAGACATAAGTAATTAATAGGTAGGATGATGAGATAATTAGACAAACAAAGTCCCAGAAGCGTAGTTAGGTTAATCGTGATACTGTGAAACCATTCTCAGTCCACAGGAGAGTAAGGGCCATCACCCTATAGAAAGCACCAGATCTCTGCCCACTTTGAGGAAGTAGGAGAGTGTTCCAATGACATGTTATGTACAAAAAGAGAATAGGTGATAACACATCAGGAGAGGGGGCGATGAGGCGAGTGGACTAAGGAAAGGATGGAGGAGAAGGGACAGAGTATAAGAGTGGAGGAGGGAGTAACGTGTGGAGAAAGGAGAGAATAAAAGACTTGAGGTTGGAAGAATATCTGCAGCAAATGAGTAGATGAAAAAGGAAAGCTTGGAGAAGGGCCGAAAGGAGTAAGGAATATTCGGGCATAGGTGGAGACAAAGAAGTTGCCTTGCTCATTGACATCTAAGACCGTTAACCAGACCTTTGTACTGGCTAGAGGCCAGATTTGGGAGGGTTGCCTGCTGGTGGCTGAGATACCTAGACCTTGCAGTGGGTTTATTGCCAGTGAAACCCAGGGCATGTGGTGGGCTCATTACTGTAGAAAGCCAGAGCCTCTGGTAGGCTCATCGCAGAGAAAACAAGAACCTGTGGCGAGCTCAATGCTTTGTACAACCAGAACCTGTTCATGACAATATACGTGTTGCTGAAGGGGGTAGTGGGGAGAGCAACTACTAAAGAATTATGCTGGGGCACTTGAAACTCTGTCTATGAGTGGCTTTTGTAATCCACAAAAGGGCGAGAGTATCCTTGGGTAGAAACTGTTGGACTTGGGCATTGGATAGACAATGGCTTGAATTGTTGCACACATCTTGTAAGAAAACATACTGGTGCTTTTTTACTTAGACACCCTTTCCCATCTGTTTTCATCCCACCCCTACCTGGAATCAGAAAATAAAACACTTATGATACTAACCATCTGGCTTTTCAATGTCTTTGTAGCTGTACTTGTGGCAGCTCCCTTTCCTCAAGACTTCTCTCCTAGATGCAGGCAATTTGGCCAAATAGGTGCCCCATCACTTACCTCCACTTTCTTGGAAAGGTCCTCAAAAAGATCCTGACAATCCACCCTTAGGATTGCATCAACCATCACAATTTTCCATACTCCTGCAAATCAGATGTTGGTCCTCACTGCAGTATCGAAACTGCAACTGATGACCTTGGAATTCTGGACAAAGGTGACCCAGGCCATCTACACCTAGACCTCTATGAATTGGCACCCAGAGTTCAAACAATACTGTTTATCATGAAGCCCTTCTCGGCATCCAATTGGGTGTCATAGGCCGTGCACTCAGCTGATTCACCTCCTTATTTGCCAACAGACAACAGTATCAAGGTTTTATGGGAATGTGTTCAGTTGATGTATGGACTACATCTACAACATGTTCATAGTGTATGCCAGTGTACTGTTGTAGAGTGATGTTCTGTCTGGGCAGTAGCACCCTTGTATCCCACCCACAGTGATTCCGTGTGTAGATTGAAAACCATTTGGGAGGTAATTGAACCATGGGGCAATCTGTAGTGTGCAGGGGTGGGAGTGGGTCTAAATGTACCTGTCAGAACATGCTGTTCCTACAGTTCTTCACTCATAATTGATCATGCTCATTGTTATGTTGTTGTCTAAACACAGTGTAGCTAACCATGGAACGTGCAGCTAAGTAGTCTTATAGGGGTATAATGTAGCAATTGACCTACCAGTACAAACTGGGTATCAAAGAGTCCAGAATTGTATAGTCTGTCATGGCAAATTGTTGTGAAATGTGTCTCTCTTCAGCACATGTAATGATACCATTTTTGAAAGTGTTGATAATTCACTGCATTGTTATACAATTTGCAGGTTTATCAAATCTACGCCATGAGGTCTGCAGAAGATATATACAAAATATTGATATCGTACAAGGCAAATTATGTGGTTATTGAAGATTCTATCTGCAACGAGATGGGAACAGCACGAGGCTGCCGTGTTAAGGATTTATTAGATATTGCAAATGGCCATGTAAGTAGTCTTCTGAAAATCCAGCCTTAATGTGCCCCATGCATCAATCTAAAGTGAATCTATTCACAGGACAGTTGGGTGAGCACGGCCCTTGTCCATGGTTGAAATCGCTTGTCTGCACTTAAGTGAACCGCTTGTACTTCTGGAAACATGTTTCTTCAAATCAGAAGCATTTTACCTCCTCGCTGCTTTTTCGATTGGTTAAACAAAAATGTGACTACCCTGAGACTAACTAGTTCACGCATGAAAGACAATTCAAGACGCTGCATTTGTCAAATCCTGTTTTTTTTATTTTATTTTTTATTTAAAATGATATAGTATATATTTAAACTTGTCATTTATAGAAATTACAGTATTGTCATTAATTCACATATTAGAATATTCTGATTTTTAGAGGAGCAGCAATAAACACAGGAAAGAAAGAAAAAAAAGAAAATAAGAATAAAAAATATTGAAGAATAAATTAATTATGCAATTATTTCAGTTTGTCAAGTTCTAAAATATTGTTCAGAAATGGAGAGATTGTGAAGCTAAGTTTGTTTGCATGGCCGTTCATTATTCTGGTCCATCTGGTTATTCTGGTCAACTTGCTGCGAAGAAATTTCAAAGAAGGCACCAAAGAGGGCTGTCTTTTGGGCTACTGCTGGACATACCATTATAAGATGGTATAACGTTTCATGTGTTTCGAGATCGTGGCAGAAGCGACAGTATTGTTCTGTAAATGGTATTTGTCTAGACATGGCCAGATAAGTTCGCGTTTGTATAGGGTTCAGGCTGCTCTTCATATAGATGTCTCGTATCTTGCCGTCTGGAAATATGGACAAATAATTTGGTAGTTCTTTGATGGCCAGTTTGTCGCAAAGGAGTTGGTGGTTCATCCGGTACACTGCTTTCTCCTTATTTGTCTTTATCCAATCATTCCACATGAGTTTTCTTTTTGCATTTCGAGGTCATAAAATTAACATTTCTAAAGAAATATCCTCGTAGGCCAGAGTTTTTCATAGCTTTGGGATGCTTTCGTAGAATTTGCATGGCTGGGGTTTTCTCATCAGACAACGTTTTGCGAAAAATGTCTAATTGCTTCCATAGAACAATGGAAGCTAATGATTGATTCTGCATTTTCAAAAGGGTAGTCCAGTACCTTTTAAACCTGCACATTGACTATTTTTGCTGCATTGTAGAGCTTTCCTAAAAAGGCGAATTTAGAAATGCCTTTAAAACAGCACACTGACTGCTTATGCTGCATTAATCTTTTCAAACCTTTATTATTGCGTGACAAGGAAACAGGGAATCAGAACATCTGTACATACAGTAGTGGGGTTAGTACATTTGCAGTATTCATGCGAACATTACATACAGTGAGTCATTGGGCTCAACATCAGCTCCGAGGGTTCGGATTGGTCTTACAACAATAGGCGACTCAAGGGAATGTGTTGGTGTTGAGTCAACGGTCTCTTCTTGTCTCAGTTCAGACAGAGTCTGCAGGTAGGTTTGAAATGGTGGCCATATATCTCGGGGTTTGCAGTTAGGTGGCTGCATGGTTATCCAGCGCTCCTCCGTATTCGCTGCCCAGGTAACAGCACAAAGCCATTGTTTAATAGTGGGTATATGAGGTTGAAGCCATAACATAGTATACATCGCAACGCTAGTAGCATACATAGACTAGCCAATCTGCGGCTGGGTCCTTGGATTGATACAAACTCATGGAACAGGCAATTCAGGGGGGGCGATTCTATATTTCGCTCAAGCATCTCTGATAAGGCAGTACAAACATCAGTCCAGTACTCGGTGAGTTTCGGGCATGCCCAGACCATGTGAAGGTACCCTGCATTTTCAGCGTGACATCTGGGGCAGAGAGGTGAATGATCTTGAGACATAATGTGCAGTCTGGCAGGGGTATAGTGATACCTCTGTAATGCCTTAAAGTGAATCAGACGGTACTTGGCGTTCAAGGAGACTGCACGGGAGCAACTCCAGATAGCATCCCACCTCTCTTCAGTTATATTGATGCCGAGGTCTCTGCTCCAGATCTCGCAGAGTTTAGTTAGGGGTTTGTTACACTGTTCCTGAAGTTGTCGGTATAGTCTAGCCATCATGCTGGAAGGACCAGTTGTACCGGTCACAGCTGCAACAAAGCAATCATCTGTTGCCTGTGCAGGAAATTCAGGCCACCACTTCTTAATTGCACGCCTCAGGCCGGCGTACTGAAGCCATCCAGATGGGAACCCTCCCAGTTTCGGACGGACAGCTGCCCAGCTAATAAGTGTGCCCCGTTCAAACGTGTCCCCCAGTTTAGAGTAGCCAATCAATGCCCATTGGGCCGCCGTGGTCTTGCTAGTTCGAGGGAATTCCGGGACCAGGTTCCAGAGTGGTAAGTCATGCAAGAAAGGGTGGGGCCTCTTGGCCCTTCTCCGTATTTTGTCCCAGGCCAGAGCAGTAATGTGCGCAAGGCCGGATACACTGGAGCAGTCCCTCTGGGGGGCTGGGGGGGGATTGGCAGGAAGAGTGGGCGCAGCTCCTTAGTCGGCTGATAGTCGCTCAATCTTCACATGTGGAAGAGGTGGGCCTACAGCTGTCCAATATGCCGCATAAAGTGCCTGTGCTGCAAGCCAATATAGCTCAAAGTCAGGAGCCGCCAGCCCCCCTTATTTATTTATTTTTGATTTATTTATTTATATAGGGCTAAAGCCTGCAGGCATCAGAGCACATTCCAATGAGACAGGACCTAAACGAGACAAACAAAAACACAAAGCAGTCAGTTCTGAGGCTAGTTTAATGGGCTAGTCGGGTTTATTTGAATAGCAGGGTCTTTAGTTTCTTTCTGAATTGTATATAATTAGGTTCTAGTTTCAGTGTTGCAGGTAGTTTGTTCCATTTAAGGATACTTCTGCCCGGAAAGGCCTTGCCAAGACCATTCTGTTTTTTAACTGGAGTAGCTTGGAGAAGGCCTTTATTAGATGATCTTAGGTTTCTAGTTGGATCATGCCAGTTGAATTGTTTCTTTAGATAATCTGGGGCTTTGCCGTATAAGCATTGATGGACCATGGTGAGGGACTTGAATGTGATTCTCTCCTCAACTGCTAGCCAGTGCATATCTATCCTGTCGCTCGTAATGTGCTCTCTTCTTGATTTTCCGGTGATGGCCCTGATGGCGTTGTTTTGCATCACTTGACATTTCTTCAGGCATTTGCTACTTGCTCCTTGAAGCAGGCAGTTGCCATAGTCAAGTCTGGAGAGTATTGTAGCTCTGGCTATGGTGGCGCTATTTTTCTGATTGAGTAGAGGTCTGATTTTTTAAAGTAGTTTTTGGTAGTACTGACAGTTTCTTTTCAAATAATTTGTATGGGCTTTAGCTCCTAGTGAGGCCTGTAAGTAGACTCCCAGTGTCTTCACTTTTTCTGATATTGGTATTTGGGTGTTTTAAATACTGAAGGCGGAATATGATGGATTGAGTTCTTTTCTGGCATGTGCTGATTCAAAAATCATGAGTTCCGTTTTGGTACCATTTAAGCACATCCAGTTTTCCTTCATCCAGCCTTCGATGATATTATAAATGGATGTCAATTTTTCACTATCTTGTTTGTAATCGCCGCGTAGCTCGAAAATCAGTTGGGCATCGTTGGCGAAGTTAGTGAAGAATATGCCTAGTTGTGTCAACATAGTGCAAAGGCAGCGCATATATAGATTGAACAGCAGGGGCGAGAAACTGGCTCCCTGTGGAACTCCACAGTCTACTGGTTTGGTTTTAGAGGCCTGGTTTCCCCAGACTACCCTAGATTATCTGTCTTGTAAGAATGATGATATCCACTCTGTTGCTTCTTGTGAGCAGTTTCCTGAGGTTTCTAAGGCCTCTCAGAGCTTCTTGTGATCAAGCAGATCGAAAGCTGCCGAGAGGTCTAACAAAATCAGTAGACCCAATTTACTCCTGTCCAATATGCCTAACATCTCGGTCTGCAGATCTAGCAGTGCCGATTCAGTACTGTGGGCTGTTCTATGTGTTCTAACCAGAGTGGACCACTTAAGCCTGATTGCCCCGGAATGCCATAAAAAGCTATTGATTACGGATCTGAGTCTGGTAAGCAGGGCCGTGCCTGGCCATAGGGGGACATTTAGGAAACGATATAGTAGTTGGGGCAGTACCACCATCTTGAGCAAAGACACTTTACTGTAAAGATTGATGGGTGGCTTTGCCCAAGTACGCAGTTTAAGACTAAGCATCTGCAGGCATTCCCCATAGTTACTTTCATACAGAGAGACCTGGCTCCTCGTGACGATGACACCCACATACTTTAATTCTTCCGGCGCCCACAGGAACCCCATGAGGTCAGCAGGTGGTGTAGTGGCTTCGGTTAGGGGGAAAAGATCGGATTTGGCCCAGTTGACCTGAAGGCCTGAGAGCGATCCATAGTGGACAACATCATGCATTATAGGTGCAAGATTACGTTCTGTTTTTTATATATATATATATATAAAAGAGCGTCATCTGCGTAGAGAGAGACAAACTCGGGAGCCCCAGCCAGCCGTATCCCCCTTTGCAAGTGTTTATGGCGCATCAGATCAGCAAAGGGTTCCATAGCAAGCACAAAGATAAGTGGCGTCAGAGGGCAGCCTTGTCTTGTCCCTCTACTAATATCAAACAGAGGTGAAAGTAGACCATTAGTATGTACCCTGGGGACAGGTTTGGCATAAAGCAGTTGTATCCAGGACACAAACCGGGGGCCAAAATTGCATCCCTCCAATACCGCCCATTGGAAGGACCAGGATACTGAGTCGAATGCTTTCTGTACGTCTAGCATGGCCGCCACAGCGTTCGCTCCGGGGTCAATTTGGGGAAGGATGTTAAATAGCAAGTTAAGGACTGTTGAGCGGCCAGGCACAAAGCCCGAATGGTCGGGGTGTATCAGGTGGACCATATATGGGGCCAGTCGGAGGGCGAGCACCGCGGCAAATATTTTAACATCACTATTTATCAATAAGGGACGATATGATTCTCATTGCGTGGACGGTTTCCTGGGTTTAAGCAGCACCGTTATTACTGCCTGCTTCAGTTCAGTGGGCAGCTTTTTTTTTTTAAGGCAATCCTCGTCCCACAGGGCGGCCAGGTGGGGGGCAAGGAGACTTTTGTAATTCTTTTAGAAATTAATGGTAAGCCCATCCGGCCCAGGGGCTTCATTGGGCAGAAAGGTGTTGATAGCTAGGGCGATTAACTCAACCTCCATCAGACGGTCCAGAGCATCCCTACTTTCATCTGAAAGGACAGGCAGTGGTAGCCCATCCAGAAATGGTTCTACCTCAGAAGCCGGGGCCTCATCGCAGCCCGCATACAGCTTTGCATAGAAGGCGCAGAATACTGTGTTAACGTTCCCTGCAGTGTTGCCCATCAGTGTGAGTCATCAATAAATAGAATGTTGCATCTACCCCCTTTCTGACGTACCAGCTTGGCCAGTAGGGACCCCGGCCTCTCGCCCTCCCCGTATTGTCTAGCAGCTATTGGATTGTCAAAGAATTTTCACTCCCTCTCCACAGCCTCCTTGAAACTATCGAGAGCCACTTTAATAGTTCCTAGAGTTGTGGCCTGCGGGTCTACACTAGAATCATGAACCGTGGAATAGAACGTGTAACCTCAGGTCTGCGGATGCATCAAACGCATGCGTCGACGCCCTAACACCTGTCAGCCTATCAAGGACAGTGCAGGCTGCTCTAGACAAAAGTTGGGGCCTGCTACCACATCTGTCCAACTGGAGATCTAGAATGGTGTTGAAATCCCCCCCCCCCCCCCCCCCCCCCAAAGGACCGGGACCAAGGGGCTCAGCATGTCTACCAATTGTGTGTAAAGCTCAGGCTCATCTGTGTTGGGGCCATATATGTTAAGCAATATTATTTCCCTTCCAACGAGTGTTCCAAATAACAGCACGCACCATCCCAGTGGATCAAAATGAGTGTCTTTGGGCGTATATTGAAGCGATCTATGGATTAGGGTCATCACCCCACGGCTTTGGGTAGAATGTTTTGTGTAAAACATTGGATGCTTCAGCTTTTAGCAAATATCTCACACCCAGCAGCCTGTGCATGTGTCTCCTGCAGATAAAGGATGCGCGTCTTGTGCTGCTCTGCGTATAACTGCAGTCTGCCCATCTTGGAGTAATTGCTTAGGCCCCTAATATTCCAGCTCATAAAGTTTACAGAGTCATCCATAGTTGCATCTCAGAAGTTGAGGAAGCCCAGACCAGTATTGGTCCGAGCGGTGCTGCCCCCAGGGTAATGTCAAGTAACTTTGACGTCGCTCGATGTCCCTACAACCTATGCCAAGCATTTTCTGAAACCCGATAACACCCTGTGCCCACTACCACCCCTACCCCCCCTCCCAATTAGGGGGGTGAAAACCATGGATAACGGTAACAAAAAACATTGCAAATTAGCATGGGGGGGCTGATAATGCATTACAACACCACCGTACCACAGCAGCATAGGTGCAAACGTAGCTAAGGCACATATTAGAAACATTAGTGAGACATCCGCAAGTAAACTTTACCAGTTGAGGACCACATGAGGGGCGGCGTCTAAAACTACACCGACCAAGGGGACTGTCCTGTATCGACAACCAAGAAGCATTAACTGTATGGGGGAATGTCAACCAGGAAAGTGCTGTTTAATGTCATAGCGCCTCAGTTATGGTAAAGAAGACCTTCCCAGAGTGTTCAATGTGCAGCTTTGCAGGAAACATCATAGCGTATTTGACATGGAGTTCACTGAGCCTCTTCTTCACTGCAAGGATGGATTTCTGCTCGTTTTGTACAGCCACAGAGAAATCGGGTAGAGGTGGATTCTACTCGAGCCAAGTATTAGTTCCCCCTTAGCTTTTGTGGCACGGAGCAGTGCGTCCCTATCCCAGTAATTTAACACCGTAGTGATAATAGGGCGGGTGGGGTGCCTGGTTTGGGCTTCGTCATGGGTGAGCAGTGGGCATGCTCTATCACAAAGTGCAGCGATAGCTTGGGGCCATCGAGCAAGGAGAGGAGTGTGCGCTCCACATAAGCCTCTATATCACTGGGTAAGTTGTCCTCGGGCACACCAATAGTGCATATATTGTTACGCCGGGACCCCAACTGTAGATACTCATTCTTTTTGTTAATCTCCTGCACCTGCTTACTAAGGGTGGTGAGGTTGAACCAGAGTGTTATTTCATCTTCAGCCACGCCGACTCTGGACTCGACCTTGGTCACTCTAGTATCCGTCTTCTCAATCCGGGCCTTAATAGCACTGATCGTCCCACTCATATTGTCGAGCTTAGTGTTAAGGGTTGTTAATTCCTCTCGCATGTAATCCATGATTTTCTGCATCTCAGTAGGTTCCACGCTGCTAGTGGGGGCTGAGTTGGGCGCGGGTTCATCAGGGGTCCCAGGGTCTCTGGGACCAGCTTTCGTAAACATACTCATGGTGCTTTGTTTCTTACTCCCTCCTCTCCCCCCCCCCCCTCTCCTTGGTCATGGTGGCTCTGTAGAGCAGGTGCTGGCAGTAATGGTAGTGCTGTAAACTTTATAGAGGTACCCCCAGTTCAGGAGGGGAGAGGAGGAGCACCCCTCGGAAGATGTTAGCGAGTATTGAAGGCTTCTGCCCCCATCAGGCAGGGAGCACCAATTGATCCACAGGGTTATCAGATATAGCAGGGTTGTAATAGTGAGCGTTTCAGCGTAGCCAGGCTTAGAAGGCCCCTATGTCACTGCAACGTAGAATCAAGAGGAGCTAAATCAACCACCACAGTAATGGAAGCCTCACAGCACTGCGCCACGCTTGCGCATAGCAGGTGTCCAGTTGGCAAGTATCACAGATTGTTCTAGGTGCTTTTAGGTAGAGTGGAGCAGGGCAGCAATCACCATTGGGGTTAAACACGTGTGTGCCGGTGCCAGGTCTAGGGTAATAATGTCTACTGTTATTTAGCATCCAGTGTTTAGGGATATAGTTCGGGTCACCCCTTATGAAGTTGAAGATGGAATGCAGTGTCTCATAACCGGCGATAACAACTGCAGTATCCAGACATCCGTTTAAGGTCACTTACCAGCCACAGTCAGTTCAGCCAAGTCCACCGGCACTGGAGCAGTCCTTGTGCACAACGTGACAAGAGATCGCCACTACAGCCACCACTAACCAGTCCACTTGGCAGTTGAGGTAAGAGTCACAGCCAAGGTCTCCAGACCTCAGCACCGATCCGGGGCCCAATCAGGGAGCGGATCGATATGACGTTTGTGGCCAAAGCATGTATCTGAGGCGGGTGAGGGTCGCAGAGCGTTCCAGCATACGACGTGTAGCAGTGTTGGGACACTGTTTATGCCGGTTTTGGTTTACCGGTAGCACTGCCTCATGGGAGCCGGTGACGGACCAGACAGGGCTAGGACTACATGGTGTCGCGTCCGGTTCCACAGGGTGTCCTCGCCCGCAATCATGGGTTTGTGTCTGCCCTCAGCCCAGGCCCCTCTGCTCCTCGCCACCGTATTAATGACCACACCTGGAGCCGGGTCCTGTGCCCGCGATCTCGTGAGGGCACCTTCGCCTTGCCTGCCGATTGCATCTGGATACACAGCAGAGACGGAGGGTGCCTCAGGGACACAGCGGTGCTAGCAATAGGTAGGCAGGCGCTTGACTGCACGCGCCCCTCTTACGGACCAGTGGGCAAGGCCTGGAGCAGCACTGCAGTGTTGCTGGGGTAGGGATCAGCTGGGATTCACTGGGTTTTGTTCGTCCGTGCTCTTAGAAGGAAATTAGGTCCGATGTACGGAAGTTGCCCATCCACCGTTGCCGCCGGCACCAATCTGGCTCTAGTGATGAGGAGCGACTCTGCCGGGCCGCTGTACACAAAGCCGGGTCACTGCTGTAGAGGTGGGTAGACCACATGGGCCGAGGCAGAACAGCTGGAATATGGGCACAGCACCAACCGAGGGCAGGCATTCGCTCGTGATGCTCCTCACGCTGTTTGGATGACCGTTGAAGCAGTCATGGGTGCTCAGAAAGCGTGATTAGCTGCTGTGGATTAGTAGCAGGCTGCAGAGCCAATCGGTCACACGCCCATCTTGTCGGCGCTCAACAGAACCCCTCGTTTATGCTGCATTTTAGTGCTTTCCTAAAAAGTTTAATTTAGAACTGCCTTTAAACTTGCGTATTGACTGTTTTTGCTGCATTTTAGCACTCACCCAGTCTGGGTACTTAAATTCTGCTTCCCTGAGCATATCCTGTTTAAAGTGCCTCCTTCATCTGCGCCTACTTGGCTCGCCTCCTTCATCTGCGCCTGCTTGGCTGCTAGGCCACCTGGTGAGTTTACTTGTGCACTATTCAGCTTCCCTGTGTGTCTTCCCCTCCTCCTCCGGAACATGGCACTCTCTAACTTCCCTATTTATTCTAACTGCCACTCTATCACCTATCCTATCTCTCACGAAGTCTGGAAGAAAATAAGATTAAAAATCTCTCCTGGCCTCTGATCCAGGCCTACCTATTGTCGATATCCTCTTCTCTGTCCCCTCCCCAGACCTATGGACTCCCCACTTGGTCTAGACTCCCTCCCCTCCTCACCCATCAATTGTGGCACTAGATGGGAATTGCTCTTGGCATACTTCTCATCCTCTAGGTGCATCATTAATGTCTATCCCAATGGCACTATCATGGCCCAAGGTTCTCAACCTACTCTTCTCCTCTTTGACCAGCGCCTGCCCTCTCTCATTGACTTCCTCCCTTCTCCTGCTACTCCACCTTCCACCTCCCCTCTATCCTCTTCATCACCACTGACGGGAGTACCACGCCCTTTTACCCTTCCTCAGAAAACATTCAAAGTGGTAATAAGCTTCACTTAGCTACTCTGAATGCTTGTTGTGCCGTCAAACACTCCTCTGACTTCTGTCTCCTTAAAGACATTCATCTTGACAATCTCCTTCCAGAGGGCTACAAAATACTCTCCAAACCCAGGTCCAACTGCCCCAGAGGTGGAGTGGCACTGATTTTCTCAGAGTGGCGCCCTGCTTCTATCATACCTGCTCGATCCTACTCTTCTTTTTAATGCTTAGTCTGTAGGCTCGGGGTGTCTCCTACACTCTCAATCACCCGCCCTACCATCTACAGGACCCCTGGCCCTATCCCTCTCTTCCTCGCTGAATGGGCCGACCTCACCTCCTCCCTCTTGACCTCTTCTTCCAAAATCCTCCTCCTTGGTGACTTCAACATCTACCTCGACTCTCATGAATCAGCCCCCTCACTGTTCTGTGACCTCTGCGAGTCCCATTCCCTCCCTCTCGCACTATTCTTCCTTACGGTCCAACCCACTCAGCCGGACACACTCTGGATGCCCTCATCTATGGAGACATCTCTAACTCGGTCTCCACCCCCCTCTCCTGGTCTGACCACTCTCCCCTCTCCTCTCGCTTGGGGCCCCTCAGCCCTCTGCGTGAACCGCCCCCACACAGTCAGCCTCCTTTGCCATCATTTGACCGATGGAGTGTCAGTTGCTGCTTTTGCTTGCACTTTCACTCCCCCGCCCACCACTGCTTTCGATTCCCCCTCTGACTTTCCTGCTAACCTGCACCTTGTCATCTCAAACACCCTCGACATCCTTGCACCTGTCATGAGGATCCACCTGAAACCTGCCTCCAAGTGCAACAGCTGTTATGACTCAGATCTAGCGTCTCCGAAATGTAAGTGCAGACCTCGGGTTCATCCTCTGACTAACTGGCCTGTTGCTTGCTCCAAATGTAATATCGTTTTTATATCTGCTCCAAGAAGAGGGGCCATGCCCAAGCCTGCATCTCTGGAGCCACTGATAACACGGCTGAACTTTTCAAAATCTGCAAAGAACTCGCCAGTCCAACTGCACTCTCCACCTCTCTTCTTCCTTCACAGGCCCTCTGCACTGCATTGGCCTCACATTTCTCATCTTAAACTCAGGACATCCTGTCCTCCCTCTCCACCACCTCCACACTCTCTCCCGCCATCCTGCCTCCCTTGGCTCCCCTACCTCTACTCCCTGCACTCTCCTTCCTCCTGCCCATAGCACCTGATGAGGTCTCTAATGTTGTCTGCTCTATGAAGGTCTCATCCAAACCGGTGCTCCCCTGCTCTTCTAGAACCATTAAGGACAACATCTCCTCTCTCGCCCCGGCTCTTGCCGATTTCTGCAACCACTCCTCTGCCACTGGCTCTCTCCCTCTATCCCTCAAGCACTCCCTTGTGCACTCTCTCCTAAAAAAGGCATCTGCTGACCATTCCTGCCTGGTCAACTATTGTCCTATTTCCACCACCCCCTTCACGGGTAAACTGATGGAAAAGTTGGTGCTCCCCAGATGATCCTTCAGACTGAACTTGCTGGTTGCGTCCATAACCATCAATCTGGATTCTGGGCATCCAGAGGCACGGAAACTGCTCTCCTGAACACCCATGAAGACCTCCTTGCAAATCCTGACTCTAACTCTCCTTCTGTTCTCATTCTCCTAGATCTCTCCTCTACTTTTTTGACATGGTCAAACATTCTTTCCTCGTAAAACGGCTCTGATACCCTTGGCATCACGTATCGGCACTGGACTGACCTCTTTCCTCACTAACCGCCCCTCCCAGTTGCAGCTAGGCCCTTTCTCGTCCACCACCTCACTCTATACCTGTGGCCTCTCCCAGGGCTCTATCCTATGGCCATGGCTCTTCAATATCTATCTTTCTCCTCTTGCTCACCTGATCTCCTCCTTCTCTCCTCATTTCAAGTGTTACGCCGATGACGCACAACTTTTTTTCAAACTTCCCTCTACTACCTTCTCTTCTTCCTCTCATCTCTGGTTGCCTGACCGCTATCCAGGCATGGTGTGCGGCTAACAACCTCTGTCTTAATGCCAGTAAGACAGAGATCCTTCTTATTGGCACACCGGCGCCCCTGTTTCCCTCCTTCCCTCTGCCCCCCTCCTTGGGCCCTCCACCCTCATCTTCCCTTGAGGTCAAAAACCTCTGGGTCATCTTTGACTCCTCCTTCTCCTTCACCCCGCACATCTTGAACCTTGCCAAGAAGGCCCACTTCCAGCTTCACCTCCTGAGAGGCATTCTCCCTTTTCTCAGAACCTCAATGTTTTCAGAGCTCTGGTCCTCTTCCTCAACCTCCCCCTTTCCTCCCTATGCCCCCTTCAGCTAATCCAGAATAGCGCTGCAAGACTTCTCCTTGGCTTCAAGCCCATGGACCGTAGCTCTCCAGACCCAAAATCTCTCGACTGCCTCCCGGTGGCCAGAAGGATCCAATTTAAGACCCTCTGCATCATCCACAAGACTTTCTGGGGCCTGGGACCACTCTATCTCCAACTTTCTCAACTAGCTACTTCCCTGCTAGAGCACTCTGCTCCTCTAACTCCAACTCTGTCAAACGCTTCTCCAAGTTGAGAGTGTGGGGCAGATCTCTCTTTGGCTGGTGCCTCCTGTTTGGAACAGCCTCTCAGCCCCTCTCAGACTTGAGACAGAGGTACCAAGCCCCTGCCCAGTCGACACCAGCAACCACCCCGCCCACCCCAAAGCTCTGCCTTGCGGGCCCCCTTCCAGGCGGCTGTTCAACCCACCCATGAGATTCACCACCCTAGCACTTAGCCAGTGGTTCCCACCTTGGCACCCTCGGCACGTCCCACCTGGGCTCTCACCAGTGTTTGCCCATACCTTACTCCCTTGCCCCCTCTTCCCCACGATTGTATATTCTGTCTTTTGCCATTATTATTTCCTCCCCTTGTTCCCTCTCCACTTTGCCTTGTGGCACCTTGAAACACTATTTTGTTGTACTGGCACCTAACAAATGCTCAATAAATAAATGGGGGCTATTTCTTCATTCTGCCTTACATTTTATTATCATTTGTCCTGCATGTATATATTTTATGGAATATTAACTATTTAAAGTGTCCAGATTTGAGAACAAAATGAACATTAAGACCGATACATAGATAATTGGTTTAATTAACTAAACTATTGATACTGGTTTAATTGTTAATATTCAGGATAAGTCTATCTTGATCAGAAAATCTGGTTTCTTGCCTTGCGTTTCTTCATTTCTCAGTTGCACCAATTAGCATATATTTTAACCGACCCAATAGGATGGTATACATGGTGAAATATCCATAAAGTTGTGGTTGGCAAATGAGGCTCAACTTTTTTTCAAACTTCCCTCTACTACCTTCTGTTACTGAATGTAGTTATTGTATGGCTAGCAGTGTACTGGTGTAGTCTCTAACATTTTGTCTCTCTGACACTTTTTGTATTAGTTTATCAGACTGATTTGCTTAACAGGACTGCACTCTTATCTCTCACACGCACATATTTATCGATGCATAACATCATATCATGGCAGTAAAAGAAGGGCCGTTGAAAGTAATGCACTGTTTATGGGTATATGCATAATAGGTTGTTTCATATGTGACCACTGGACGGAGTTTGTAGATTTGAAAGTGTAAGCAGTGCCCTTTCACATGGAATTAATTGCGATGTGATTGCCATATTGACCCTCGCTATTGAACCTCAGCTTCTCCAGCATGGGGTCTGGCATGGATTCACATGCTCATGAATATTCCCCGTCGTCAGGCTGGGAATCCTCGGTAAAGAAAAAACCAGTATCAGTTTCGTTTCTGATCTGTCTTTCGTAGTAGTAACCAATCGCTGATCTCTGCGTCATACTGACCACAGCCAATGACTGCCCTCTACCCAAGCCCCGCCTCTGGCAGCCATCTTCAGATTTTTACCGCACGTTCATGTGTTGGGATCCTCGTGCTATTGCTCTCGAGCGTTAGTGCTATTTTTTCACGTTTTTTCTCAAAAACTTCGTTTTTTTCGGTCAAAAGAGCCTCAAGCTCCACCGACTCTCCATCCGATCAACGGGGACCCGTGTCGGATTCGTCTCTACGCCCCTCAAGGGTGAAGATTCGTCGAGCTACGCTTTTGGAGGACTCCAGAAGTTTCTCAGGCCCATCTCGGTCATGGCCCAGGAGAAGGAAAGCTCGACGCCCGGAAAGCTGTTCAGGGTCTGCCCTGGATGCAAGCTGCAGAATGTCTTTAAGGAAGACGAACACTCCTTTTGTCTTTACTGCCTACATAAAGACAAGACGCACGTGGAGAAGGACTGTGCGTTTTGCGGCAACATGTCGGAGCGGACCATGAAGGACCGCCATCAACGTCTCGCCAACTGGCTGGAAGGGAAGAGCCCGTCCGGCGAGAAGAGGAAGAAATCCGAGCGGTCTTCTAAGACCTTTGAGGACGCCCCGGCGACGGGGGTCCAACATAAGGCCAAGCACCGCGAGTCCGCTGGCACCGGGAGCGCCGAACGGTCGGGCTCTACGGGCGCCAGGCAGGGCGCACCCTCCCCGGCTCCATCAACCACGAGCCAACGCTATGGGTCGGGTAAGAGGAAGGCCGAGCACCCGGCGAAGCTCCTGGAGAGGCTCCGGTCGAGCTCGAAGGCGGAGGGGGAGCGAGGCAGTGTCCCCCCCCCCCCCCTCAAGGAGAAGGCGGTGAGCGCACCAAGGATGGTGAAAGCCTTAATCCATCCGGCCAAGGCCTCTATCGAGACAGTCGCGGCGGCCCTGGCTCAGCCTGTGGAGGCTACGCCTGTGGTGGCGACCTCGGGGCTCAGAGTCTCCCTGCCACCGCGGAGGGAGTCCTCTTTTATGCCCATCGACAGGACCCCCGTGAAACCTCCGACGGAGAAGAAAAAGGGGGGGCAGGAGGTCGCCGTGGATTCGGCCTCAACCTCTGAGGAAGAACTGATCGAGGTCTTAAGCCACGGCGTTGGCGTGGAAGAAGACCAGCCCGTCGGGAGGGATCCCGACGCAGGAGACGACCGCCCGTCGGATTCCCCTCTGCCAGTGCCGCAAGACAACTCGGCGGCCATTTTGTTGGCTATACAGTCCTTATGCTCAGAGATAAGGACGAGACTGCCGTTACCAGTGGAGGAACCACTCCCGTCAGGGAACCCGGAACCAGGCCCTTCGGGCAGCCCCCCTCCTAAGAAAAGAAGGATTCACCCTCCACCTCCTTTTCAGCCGTCGTGCCCCGTTCAGCCCTCCTCCCCGTCTCGAGGGGATGATACAGGGACTGACACGGCCGCGACGGGTACGGGCGACGAGGTGTACGACGAGGATCTGCCGTCGTCTCCTCCCACCCGGGCTTCCCCGCCCGACGAGATTGGATCTTTTCACTCCATGATCGCCAGGGCATCCGAGCTCTTCCAGCTCTGCCCTGAGGAGAAGGAAGGTTTCCTTTATCAGCGGCGCGAGGCCAAGAGGAAGACGGTCCTTGCGGTACCTCTACTGGACGATATTGGGATGAGGGCCTCGCCCTCCTCAAGAACCCATCCACGACGCCGGCTAGAAGAGACCGGTACGAGAAGAAGTACCGGGTCCCGGACGCGGCCCCCTTATGCCTCCGGGCACAGCCTACCCCGGACTCTGTCGTCTCCGCGGCGGCCAGGAAGAAAGCGGGGGGGGGGTGTGGCCTCCACATCGACTTCCCCGCCGGACGGCGAGGGAAAGAAATTGGACACGATGGGGCGCAGGGTCATCTCGTCTGCAGCGACGACGATTAAGGCGGCTAACGCCTTGGCTATCGTAGCCTGGTACGACAGGGAGCTGTGGTACAAGCTGGCTCCCCTGCTGGACTTCCTACCGGACGACAAGAGGGCGGATGCCGTGGAGATCTTGCAGGAAGGTGACTATTGCGACGGACATCGCCGACACTGGATTTCGCCAGTTGGGCAATGGCGTGTGCCTTAGGCGGCGTGGATGGCTCAAGGCTACTGACTTCCGTCAAGACGTACAGACCAGAGTCCTGGACATGCCGTTCGATGGGAGCAACCTGTTTGGGAAAACAGTGGACGATTCCCTTCAAGCCATTAAAGCAGTCGGCCCGGGCTCTCGGGGTTCTCCAGCAACGGCGGCCGCCCTTTCGGAGCGGCGGAGGAGAGGGCGCCTCCAAAGGTTCCGGCGGCGGATTTTCCACCTACCGTCAAGCGGCCCGTTCGTCGTCTCAGGAAGCTTACAGGGGACGAGGCAAGTCAGGCGGACCCCGCCGTCGTCGCCAAGGAGGTCAAGGCGGCAAAGCCTCGTCTAAGCAGGATTGAACCGGCCGTGGGGTCAGGCCCCCACCGAAGCACCCCGGTGGGAGGCCGGCTGGCGAGCTTCGTCAGCGTGTGAGAGTCCATCTCCACCGACCGTTGGGTGCTGGACGCCCTAGCCCAGGGCCACGCGCTCGAGTTTCAAAGAAGGTGCCCGCGCATCCCCCCGGTGGCCAGGAAAGAGCTTCACGTCCCTTAGCTTCTCCGGGAGGTAAGGGCGATGCTAAGGAAGGGCGCCATCGAACTCGTCCCAAAGAGGCTTCGGGGCTCCGGAGTTTACTCAAGATACTTCCTCGTGAAGAAGAAGACGGGAGGATGGCGCCCCATCCTAGACCTACGACGGCTGAACAAGTTCATCAAGGCACAGAAGTTCCGGATGGTCACCCTCCAGCACGTCCTGGGTCAGCTGGAGGAGGGCGACTTCCTGTCGTCGTTGGATTTGGAGGATGCCTACTTCCATATTCCCATCCTAAAGGGGCACCAAAAATTCCTCAGGTTCGTGGTCCAAGGGCGTCACTATCAGTTCAGAGCCCTTCCCTTCGGTCTACGGTCGGCACCCAGGGTATTCACCAAGTGCCTTGCACCAGTGGCGGCGCAGCTGCGCCGAGAGGGGATCCACGTCTACCCCTACCTGGACGACTGGCTCATCCGAGCCAAGACGAGGGAGCTCGCGGTGGAGCACACGGCAAGGACCGTCCAACTTCTCACGGACCTGGGATTCTCCGTGAACTACGCCAAGTCCCACCTGGTACCCGCGCAAGACGCACTGTTTCTGGGAGCGAAGCTCGACACAGTGTCCCTTCTGGCCTCCCCGTCGGAGGAAAGGACCAGGGCCATCCTGGGCAAGGTACAGCGGATGTTGGTTTCCGACGCGGCCAAGGTGAGGTCCATCAAGTCCCTCCTCGGAATGATGTCTTCTTGCATCTACCTCATTCCATGTGCAGGCTCCGGATGCGCCCGTTGCAGGAGTTCCTGGAGGCGCGCTGGATCCAAACGACGGGCGGCTTCGAGGAGAGGATCACACTCGATGAGAGTTTCCGACGAGCGATCCGGTGGTGGGGCACCCGCGCGCATCTGACGGCGGGCATGGACTTCCAGGCCACCAGGAGACCGTGACCACGGATGCCTCCCTGGAAGGGTGGGGAGCGCACACCGAAAATCTGCACGCGAGAGGCCTTTGGCTCCCGACGGAGAAGTCCCTCCATATCAACGTCCTGGAGCTCCGTGCAGTGTTTTGGGCCCTCAGGTCCTTCCTTCCGCCCCTCAAGGGCAAGGTGGTGAGGATCTTCACCGACAACACCACCACCATGTTTTACATCAGGAAACAGGGCGGAACCAGGTCCCCAGCACTGTCCAAGGAGGCGCAGGACCTGTGGCATTGGGCCGTCGCCCAAAGGATGTTTCTGGTGCCGTTTCATCTGGCAGGGATAAAAAACACCATCGCCGACTCACTCAGCAGGGAGCTGCGCTCGTGCCACGAGTGGGAACTATGGCAGGATCTAGTGGATCGCCTCTTCCGACGGTGGGGCACACCCCAGATCGACCTGTTCGCGACGGCGACGAACTCCAAGTGCCGGAGGTTCGCCAGCAGGTTTCCCCAGCCGAGGAGCATGGGCGATGCTTTCTCGTTCCCCTGGGAGGGCCTGTTCCTATACGCGTTCCCTCCATTGCCACTACTGATCCGGCTCATCAACCAGCTCAAGAGGTCACGGTGCAGGATGATCCTCGTCGCACCTGCGTGGCCGAGGCAGATATGATTCCCGGACCTTATGGACTTGTCAGCGTCCCCGTCAACCAAGCTGCCAGTGGACGCGGATCTGCTCTCCAGGGAAGGAGGCGCCATCCTCCACCACGACCCGAAGTCGCTGAACTTGCAGGCCTGGCTCCTGCAGCGCTAGAGTTTGGAGGATACGACATACCGGCCGACTGCAGAGAGGTTCTTGCAAAGGCCAGGGCGTCCTCAACTCTTAAATGCTACGGACACAAATGGAAGAGGTTCTCTGTCTGGTGCCACGCACAGAAGATTAACCCTCTAAGGATTACGGCTCCCCAAGTACTGCCGTACGTGTTGACGCTGGCCAAAGCTGGACTGGCACATGCGTCCATCAAGATTCATCTTGCTGCGATCTCCCGATACACCAGAACCATGGGGCGGACGTCCTTGTGGGCTCATCGTCTGGTGAAAGAGTTCATGAAGGGACTGTTCAGATCGTTCCCGCCGGTGAAGGCTCCGGCCCCGGCGTGGGAGCTCAACGTGGTGCTGACCAAGCTCATGGGACCTCCGTTCGAACCTCTGCACTCGGCCCTGTTGAAGTTCCTGTCGTGGAAAACAGCGTTTCTTGTGGCCATCACCTCCGCACGACGGGTGGGAGAGATCCAGGCCCTTTCCTGCAAGGCCCCGTACTTGACTTTTCACGACACGAGGGTGGTGCTCAGGACGCACCCCTCCTTCATGCCCAAGGTGCCGTCGGACATCCATCTCAACGAACCCTTGGTGTTGCCTGTGTTTTTCCCATCGCCTTCGTCGCCGGCTGAGAGGACTTTGCACTCGCTGGATGTGGCTAGAGCGCTGAAGTTCTACGTGGACCGCACAAAGTGTTTTCGGAAGACGTCACAACTCTTTGTGAACTTTGGACCTGTCAATCAGGGGAAGGCTCTCTCGAAGGCTTCCATTTCCAGATGGCTCTCCAGCTCTATCATGTACTGTCACCGGTTGGCAAACCGACCGCTGCCTGGCCGTCCGAGAGCACATTCCACCAGAGCGATCGCAGCTACCACGGCGTTCCTATCTGGTGTGCCCCTGCTGGACATTTGCAGGGCTGCTACGTGGAGGTCGACGCACACCTTCACGAAATTCTACTGCGTCGACCGGGATTCCAGGGAGGAGTCCAGGGTCGGCCAAGCAGTGCTGCGCAACCTGTTCGCCTGAGGTGAGCCTGGTGAGGAGGTAAGATTGCTTAATGTTGAGTTTGATGTGATGCTTAATGTTGAGCCTTTGCCACCTCCCGTGGTTGTGCATGTGAGTACTGCTATGTATTCTTTATTCATGAGCATGTGAATCCATGCCAGACCCCATGCTGGAGAAGGAACAAGTTACTTACCTGTAACTGTTGTTCTCCAGCATGGGTCTGGCATGGATTCACATGCGGACCCTCCCGCCTACCCCTCTGCGGCTCTTCACTTGGTCATACTGCCACTTCACGTTCTTCCAAATCTGAAGATGGCTGCCAGAGGCGGGGCTTGGGTAGAGGACAGTCATTGGCTGTGGTCAGTATGACGCAGAGACCAGTGATTGGTTACTACTACGAAAGACAGATCAGAAACGAAACTGATACTGGTTTTTTCTTTACTGAGGATTCCCAGCCTGACGACGGGGAATATTCATGAGAATGTGAATCCATGCCAGACCCATGCTGGAGAACAACAGTTACAGGTAAGTAACTTGTTCCATCTACTGCCAACACACCATTAATTAAGAATAACTCGCTTCCAGCTACTGAAGCAGAATTCCCTGGAATTATTCATATCCGTCAAGTTTTGAAGGTGGGAACATAAATTGCTGTAACATAGCTATATCCGATTTTTAGTGCCGCTGGTGTTTGATAATGAACATGGATTATTTTGGATCATAGAGTTGCTGTCGGTTTGTCTGCACAGCCCTTGCTTTCATACGCTGTTTACAAAAGCAAAAATAAACTTTTATTTTTTCAAATATTTTTTACAGTTGAATTGACCTTCGCTTAAACAAAAAAATGGCAATGCTTACAACAAGTGGTATAGAACAGTTTTAAGAGCCACAATACATTTACGGCAGTGACTGATCAAGTTTTATATTCGCTGGGAGGAATTGTATGAAGTGAATTTCCTCCTTTCCTCCTTTCTTGCATCTTGCACGTAACTTGATAGATGATTCCAACCTAAATGGCAGAGCTTTGCAGTAATTAATGGCTGCTGGTGTTTCAGGGTGGTTTCCAAAGTAGAATTGCAGTGGTAAACACACATGGCTGGTCAAGGTGCTGACCCTCTGCAACTGCCACACAGATTCCTAAATTTCTAAATGAATTTGGAAATGCCCTTATCTGAGTTCAGATCCCCAACTTGTCATGTCTTTCCCTCTTGCCTTCCTCTGAGAGAGGACTTGCTTTCCCAATCGGAAGGCATGGATCTCCTCCATGCCTGATCAGTCTCAGCCTTCATACGTGACTGCTAAAAGGCTGAGGTACAGGGTATATCTGCCTGAAGAGGGTCCCGGATGGGTAGCATGTCAATCTACTTTTATATGTGGTGGAACTTCTTTTCTTCAAACCACAAAGTAGATGGCATGAAGTTACCAGGAAATTCGTATTAAAAATTCCAAGTTTAATACAAAAATGTAGAAAATGCACAGTACACTGACATCCGGTGCAGGTCAATAACATCTGAGACATTTCACCTGTTCAGGGGTTGTAACTGTAACTGTGGTGGCCATCTTGGACTCAATGTGTTCTTGCCACCATACATATTCATGATATATCAGAATTCATTATTCAAATGGATTGTGTCCTCCAACGTATTCCACATCTTTGACATGTAATGTCCACAGCTGTGCTGCTTCGGAAATTTTTCGGCAGAAGGCGTCCTACTTCGATGGCGTCGGTTCGATGTCCCTCGAAGGCCTCCGTCGAGGGTGACGCCATCGGATGTTATAAGTAGGACGCACGGCGCTCGTAGCCTCAGTTCAGTTTTTTCCGCAAATATGTTTGCTTCGAGAACTCGGCTTGCCTCGTGTTATCAACTTCGATCATGTCTTCTTCGACCCCTCCGACCCCGCGGTCCGGCTTTAAAAAGTGCAGGGACTGTAAGTCCAAGATGTTCATCACGGACCTGCACCGTAACTACTTGTGGTGTCTGGGTGAGAGCCACGACACCGACGACTGCGCGAAGTGCTGGTTGTTGACTGTCAAGGCACTGCCTGAGTGTAAGGGGAAGTTGCAGGTAGGTCGGTTATCCAAACCCTGTAAATCTAAGAAGTCTACTGGTCTTTCCACCGACGACTTGAGGGGTGACTCTCCCCGTTGGAAGGAGTCCATGGGATCTCGGTCCCAGAGTGGTTCTCGCCACTCATCCTTGTCGAGGCACTCCCGGAAGCAGCGTCAACGGTCGCCTTCCCAGTCCTAGTCGGATGATGGCTCCGTGAGGAAAGTGGCTTGTCCCACTAAATCCTCTACTCCAGAGGAGTGCGAGGCATTCAGGGAGAAAATGTTGGAGATTTTTCAATCTCAGGGCACTGGCCCGTCTGCGCCTTCGGTTGAAGTTGGTGGGGAACGGTCTTGGTCCGACGTTTGCGCACCTTCGGGCCCGGGTGGTCGGCCCGATAAGCATTGGGAACTGTTGAGGACCCATTCGGACAAGGCTCCGGTAGATCGCCAGAGACTTGGCAGATCCAGGTCGAGATCCTCATTCCCGGCGAGACAGTCGAAGCCTGGGAAGGCGTTGAGGAAGGTGGCTGCCCCATTGGCACCGTGCCTATCGAGTGCAGCTGTCGGGTCCTTGCCCTCGACCAGGCCCTCGGAGCCCTCTGCGATGCCGAAGCCGTTGGCGCCCTCAATGCCATTGGGGCCTACAGGTCTGAATTTCCTGCTGGAGGCCCCTAGAGCTGTGGATCCTCCGAGAAAGGCTCTGGCTAAGACTGTGAGGCCCCCTGTGGACACCAGGTCTACTCCTGTACCTAGGAGGGAGTTCTTTCACTCTACAAGATATTTATGAGGATGAGGAGAGGTCTGATGTGGAGTTGGAGCCTTTTGATGCTCTTGGCGCTCCTGAAGCTCCTGACATGGTTTCCTCTGAGGACAGTCAATTGGAGGATCTGCGTCAGTCTTTACATGACACCAGTGGCCTGTACACCTCTCCTGAGATGGAGTTTGGCAGGCCAGAGCCTGGGGCTCATGCTGAGTCCTCCTATAGGAGGTTGATGTCGAGGGTTACGGATTACCTGGGGTGGTCTGGCCCTCCAGTTGAATTTGATCAGCATGACCTGACCAATGTTCCCTCTAAGCTGTGCGCATGTGCGCTTGCCCAGCTTCCTTCTGGGTGCCGCTCAGAAGATTTTTAGAAGCGCACACAGACAAATCTCACCTATCCAAAAAGATTTAATAAGGCACAAGCCACAGGAATTACTTGAAATTGTCTCTCTTAAAATAAGCAACTAGTCTTGATATTCTGCTAATTTGCATTACACTACTATGCACCTAAAATCCCTAACAGCAAAATATAAAACAAGAGGTTAAAAACTAATATGAAAAACTGGCTCCATGAACAGAAAAATCTAACCAAGATATGCTTGCACAAATTAACCAAAAATGTTCCCTCCCCACCCATGACTCCTAAACCAGACTCACACTTTTACCTTCTGACTCTAACTTCTGCCCCAGAGGACATTAAAATTCTACCAGGCAACTTGACTTTCCCTCTCTTGGCTCTGCTTAAGGTTAGCAAACGTGTACTTACATTCACTTATTTTAGGTTTGTTGTAACATGAATAACGTTCACATTTCAGAATTTCTGTTACTCATTGTGCCCTACCAAAAGCGTCACCCACACTATATAATCGAACTACCAGCTCAAATATCGGATACTGACTGTAAGCAGGCTACTTGAATGTGTAACCAAATTCCATACTTCCTCTTCTTTGTACATATGTCACGCAAGTGCTTTGAAGTGGCCACCTTGTAAGTTAACGCATTATAAAACTATATTAATTTGCCCTCTAAAGATTTGAAAAGACAAATGTGATGCTCAGCATCTCCTACTTAAGCATTACTAACATTTCGCTATAAGTGGAGAGCAACATTGCAATATCATTTACTTAGCCTACAAGGGATAATGGGTATGGACTATGACTGGGATTACTCATTCATAGTTTCATGGCACCGGATATTCAGAAGGAGAATGCTTTTCAAACAATCTGCATCATTTCCAAGTGTTAAGATTTCCTTTGGACATAGACCGTCACACATTATATGGTGACTCGCTTCTGTACAAAAACAGTTTCACTGAGCACTTGTGTAATCCTACACAATGAATAATGGTGGGGTATGTTGGAAACAATCTTGTATGCACTGCAAAAGAATTGTGTACATGCAGAGTCATGACATTCTTAAAATGCAAATCATATGTTGAGGCATTTAAATATGTCTTGCTTGCAAAGTATTGTGGGTCTGCAAATATTCCAGCAAGTGTTTACTGCTACAATCCCTCACTTTTTACAGTGCTCTATCAACTAGTATTGGAGGCAAGGACAGGGGCCGGGGAAGGGTATGGGTGGAAGCATCACTCCTTGTGGGTGTTGAATGAAGCAGCAAATTTCAAAGACCAAGTCCGACGTTTCAGTAGTACACTGAAGGAAATGTGTTGTGTGTTTGCTAAAGGATAGGAAACTCTAGTACCCATCTGCCCTGTCCCTGATCGCCACTCATCTATCTAGCTCATACATGCAGACGAGCTGCATGACTACTCCTAATCACCAACGTGCATGCGTCCAGTTATGCCTTTGCCCAACCCAAAGCAACCCAGCCTGCCGCTCTTAACAATCCACCTTGGGTTCCCTCCCGCTGCACCCACGCCTGTATTAACCTACGAACCCATATCAGATCCAATGAATGCATGCAACTTTAGTTAGTGACTGTCGATACTCGCTAGATCCCCACTTTTATCTTAATATCGGTATTATGTTCCTACACCTTTGCGCCTACCCGAGGCTAATGCTCCCTTCACTGAGACTATCACTCTCGCTGTGGGCATCTACCCTTGTGATCCTTTTACCATCAGCTAGCTTAGCTGCAACCACCAATCTGCGCCTTGGAACTATGGCCCCTACCTGCAGGCCTTCGGCCATCTACCAACCTAAAAAGATAGCAGCTCTGCGCAATGACTTGAGACTCAACACGGCACCTACTCTTCACAACAATAACTTGCCTCACTTGAACGCCGAGCCTCCCAACATCTACCTTAATGCCCCTGCCTTATGGTTAGATCACTTCACCAAAAAACCCACACCTAACCAACCATGTTCTACTTACCTAAGAAATAAGAGATTAGGAACTAGATTTCTGGGCATGACTAGGCACTCTAAGCATCCTAGCTCTTGGCTGAAACGCTTGACGGCTAGCCCGTGCACCCCCCCCCCGCCCCAAGACTCCTATCACCTACACCTAAGCTCCCTCAGTTGACCCCAGTCCTACCAGGCAAAGCCATACAGATCAAGGCCGCTCTGGTCAACGCAAGGTCCCTCGCAGCTCATGCACTCGACATCGCTGACCTTATCAAGACACAGGAGCTTGACTTCATTGCCATCTCTGAGACCTGGCTACATCCCGCTTCGGGCCCGGCACTTTCTCTGGCAATTCCCCCTGAGTACTCCATCTCTAGATGCAACCGCACCTCCAGAGGTGGCGGAGTTGCCTTCATCCATAAAAACACACTAGGATTTAGAACACTACCTAGTACAAATTTGGAATCTGCCGAGCTACTCTCTGTCAAACTTCCACTATCTGCCAATCAAACGGCCACTGCACACCTAATTTACAGACCACCTGGTCCTCCCACTTCATTTGTGGATGACATTACCTCCTTAGTACTTGACAAAGCTAAAACCAGCTCACACACTATCATCCTTGGAAACCTCAATCTAGGTTACCAAGACCCCAGTGACCCCACGGCCATTGACTTCGCCAACACCCTAACTGATTTAGGATTCTCCAATCATATACAAGAACCTACCCACATCAAAGGAGGGTCCTTAGATTGGCTAAGCGACACTAACTGCAACATCAGTCTTCTCTCGAACTCACTGTGCGCGCTTGGTCGGATCACCATATCATCACCGCCAACACTGAAGCAGTTCACCTACCTGCGCCATCCGACCCACCTGCCATCCCTACCAGAAACAAAAAGGAAATAACTTCCGAAAATCTACTCCCCCCTCATCCTTCCTACTCTCAACAACGTCATTGATCCTTGCTCGGACCCCACCACCTTAGCTGACACTTATAACCAGGTGGTGCTTTCAGCTACAAACTCCATCGCCCCTCTCAAACTCAGGAAACAGTATGCGCACCTCAATTTGTGGTCCACACCACAGTTTAGAGTGCTTCGCAAAGAGAAACGCAGCGCGTAAACACGCTGGAAAAGTCACCCGTCTGATGCCCACAAGGACGGACTCTTTCTACCTACTCTTAACTACAAAGAAGCCATATTCCAGGCCAAAAAAGAGTCCTACAATAATCGCATCTTGTCAGCACAATCCAATACTAAGGAACTATTCAAAATTCTTAAGGAACTGGAGTCTCCTGCAGTACCTCCAGACTCCTACACCAAAGACAGCAATTGGTGTACCAATATACAGACAGCAATTCTGGACAAAATTGCATCCCTCCAAACCAAAATCAGAGGTAAACAAAACTCACTACAGTCTGACAATCCTCCGACCAATCCCACGTCTGGTACCTGCCAGGCCAACTTGAATTTTAAACAGTTCGCCTTCTCCCTTCTTACTATTTCTGAAGTAGAAGGAATTATAAACAATCTTGTCAAGGCGACCCTTGCCCGGCTGCGATCATCAAGGAAGCCTCTCACGATCTAGCCCCCTTTATCACGATCTTCATAAACGCCTCTTTCAAAATGGGCATAGTCCCTGACAACCTCAAGGACGCCTGGGTGATCCCACTACTCAAAAAACCATCCCTTGACCCCAAAATACCAACTAATTTTAGACCCATCACTACGGTCCCTTTCCTGCTCAAGATTCTAGATTGTGCAGCCTATCTGCAGATCCAATAATATCTTGAATCCAACAATCTCTTTGGGCTAAGACAATCCGGCTTCCGCCCTAAACACGGATCTGAAACAGCCTTGATCGATCTGAAAACTCAAATGGAGATTCTAAAAGATAATGGGAAATTAGCGTTACTCTTACTTCTTGATCTCGCCGCGGCATTCGATCTGGTCAACCACCAAATACTCTGCCAACATCTTAAATCTGCGGCCCATTTTTCGGACTCTGCCAATGCGTGGATCCACTCTTTCCTAAGTAACAGATCCACGCAGGTTTTCTCTCTTACAGCATCCGCGGACCCTTCTCCGATACACTGCAGCGTCCCACAAGGTTCTTGTGTGTCGCCGACTGTTAACGTGTTCACCAAACCTCTCTTTGATGTGCTTGATTATTTGGGTGTCTCCTACACTAACTATGCGGATGACACCCAGATACTCATCCCCATTACTGGTGATCACACAGCCGATACCAAATCCGTGAAAGACATCTACCTGGTTATTCAGGCCTGGATGGCACAACACAAACTCAGCCTCAATGACGACAAGACTGAGCTCCTCTTACTATGCTCAACTCAACGTCTTAATAAACTAGACCAGGCCTTCAAGTCTTTCAATATTGATGGCAATGACATTAAGGTCTGCAAGGACACTAAAACTCTAGGCGTCTATATGGACTCTGCTCTTTCACTGAACAGAGAAACGAATGCAGTAAGGTCGGCCTCGGCCTATACCTGCAAACTCATCACTGCCTGCAGACCCTTCCTGAACTCCCACAACTGCATTACCTGGCAAGAACGCTCATTATGTCCAAGATCGACTACTGCATTGCCCTTTATTTGGGGACTAGTCAGTCCAACCTCAACAAACTGCAAACAACCCAGAATAATGCCATCAGGGCGGCTCTCAATATCCCCAGGCACTCCCATATTTCCAACGTCAGATCAGATCTACGCTGGCTCCCAGTAAAATAAAGAATCGCCTTAAAAACCCTAGCCTTGACACACAAATGCTTGGACAACAAGGCCCCACCCTACCTTTCCATCCGTCTCACTCTCCATACCTCCACACAACCCACTAGAACTCCACAAATTCACAGCCTCATTTTGCCCAGATTTAAACCCCAAAAAGCCGGAGGAGTGAGCTTCCCTGTCCTATCCTCGAAGCTCTGAAACTCCCTTCCTGTCCCCATCAGAACTGAGCCTTCTTTTCAAACCTTCAAGAATAAAACCAAATCTTGGCTCTTCACGCAGAACACATGATGCACCACATATAAGGTCTGGCCTTAAAAGATAGTTCCGGGACTTTTTTTTATTGTTCCTATGGTTCGGCCATGTGTTTTTAAGCATAAATCGGTAGATCGTAGAAAACTTTCCTATGGACCTTACCCGACTTTTCGTCCATTAACGCACTCGAAAACATCCGCCATTTTATGATCCTATCATTTCCCCCCATCGCCCTGGCTCACCTGCTTTTGCGGCACTAAATCAAATCCCCCGCCCCTGAGCCTGACATCAGCAGACGCGTACCACCCATTTCCCGTTTCGTGTCAACAATCGCTGCGCCTCAGCTAATGAAGTGTCGCCATGGAAATGGCAGGATGCCTCTTTCCTCAATAAGTATAAACAGACCGTTTCACAACACACAGCAGCAGATTTTCGAATCCATTCCTCTCTCTGTGTTACTTTGAGTATTCTGTGACTCGTTTCTGTGCTCTGGTCAGCTACCTTCGTTGATTGTAGCCCGTGTGAACAGATACCAGTACCACCGCTATAAATTATTTTACTTTCTTTACCACATAATGGCTACAATAATGCCGTATATGTACGAGCCCGAGTACACTGAGGAAGAACTACTGGAAAGGCAAGCACGCGAAAACGATGGGGATTCAGACGGCAGTTGGGAGGACCAGTCAACGGATGAAGAGCCTGGACCATGTCGCATGGACGGCGTCTCCACCTGGTGCACGTGCAATCGGTGCGAGCTAATGCCAACTGAGGAGGAGAACTGCTGCTGCCGAGAAAACTCGGGATGCCTGGCCTACATTTCAGAAGGCGAGCCAAGTCCGCAATGCATCACCGAGCTGCCAGAGTTCAGGGAAGCCTGCCTCTCACGGACCGTGTTGAGGATGATGATGGTGCTTATGCACGAACTTCGCGGCACTGTTCGTCCGCGTAATCCGAGTAACGAGTAAGTATACTCTGGTTGTGATGTCAGTGATGCCACTACTATGTCATGGTTGTCTCCCACATATAAAATTACATCTACATATCATTCGAATGCATGTAAATTGGTTCCATATTGTGCATTTTCTAGAAAGAATTTTTTTCAAAGCAGAATGACATTTTTTACCTGAATCGACAGTGATAAGAAAGTTTTGTCATTTTAATACAGTTTGCATCTTTCATTTTCACAGGTGGTACAGGCTGGTGGCCTATCGTTGCTTCACTTGGTGGCTTCACGGGAGGCTCGGACACCGCGTTCGGAGAGTAATACCTGCCTGTGCGGTACTTGCCATTAGACAACATTTCCCCAGCGACAGTGGACAATACCGCGGATTTTCCCTGGATGTGCTGCAACCGCAAATTTACAATGTGTAATGTTTATTATTTATGTTCAATTGAAATTAAGATCCAAAATAAAACCGAATATATATTTTAACAATGGTTGTTTTGATTTGTTCAAGCGTTGGCAATAAAAGGAAGGCCGTTGTATTTTATTGATACAAAACATGGTTATAGGTAAATATGGTTGATCATAATAAATCATCCTTTTGGGCACCGGGTACAGAGATGACCACCTCTGGCCCGTGCCGCCTTGCCACCACAGGCCAGCCTGCTGCTGACTAACTGCCTAGGCATCCAGGGTCTCCAGGGTGAACTGCACCCATATATTCTCCTGGGAGGGTGAGGTATTTATAAACTCACCCCCTGCCTTCCATGTACTAGATCCTGCAGCCAGCCTCTTACATGCAGTTAGATGGCCTCTCCTTGGTGAGGCCCTGCGGCAAACGAGTCTTGTGTGCACGACCACCGCCCCAATCCACCCTCCGCCCTATCAAAGGCAATTTGCACCGGGGTACTTGTGCTGGCAACTGGAGCAGTCAGGGAGCGATAAAGGCCAAGAGGTGCCAAAGACCATGTACACTTCAAAGTGGTCTATAGAGCATGGGTTGTTGTTCCCATGTCTACCTCCAGACCCCGTGTCTCCTGCCAAGCATCCCCCCTCACGCTGGACGGCCCCCTGCAATCCACATAAGTGTGTCTCCATTCACGAGTCTTCCTGTGTCTTGTCTGCACGACCACCGCCCCAATCCACCCCCCGCCCTATCAAAGGCAGTTGGCACCGGGTTACTTGTGCTGGCAACTGAAGCAGTCAGGGAGCGATAAAGGCCAAGAGGTGCCAAAGACCATGTACACTTCAAAGTGGTCTATAGAGCATGGGTTGTTGTTCCCATGTCTACCTCCAGACCCCGTGTCTCCTGCCAAGCATCCCCCCTCACGCTGGACGGCCCCCTGCAATCCACATAATGCCACGACATATACACGTCATTCATTCACAAACACACCCCTGTTTCGAATTCTTTATAACCCACTTCATATTTCTAATGAGCACTTCTTTGCGCTTTGCTAGTCAACCCGTGAAGGTGCTGGTTATCTGCTCTTCGTCTCTGTGAACTTCCGTGACCACTTCGAGGAAACTCGTCAGTTTGCAACCTGTGAACTGCTCCCTGTTCTACGACAAGAAACTACTCTGATCCCTGCATCTGTTTGTTCGTCAAGGTAAGGCCATGTACCATAATCATTTTGCGTCCAATTTCTTTTCGTTCAAGACAGTACATGCAAGGAACTAGTCACATGTTCTGAGTTTACATTGGTATTCATAGAGAATTGTTGATCTTTACTTTTCAGAACTTTCCACAATGCCTGCCTGTTCCATTGGCGGTTGCCCTTCGAAGACCCATAATAAATCTGAAGGTACTATAATGCATGTTTTCCCTAAGACAATAGATCAGATAAGAGAATGGGTCCGATATTGCGGATATCCACCGTCTGAGCTTGAAAGTAGAGTCCTAGAGGTCTTTGCGGACAAGAGGGGTGATCGATACCGCATCTGCAGCAGGCACTTTACCTCTGACATGTACTCCACATCATTGCTAATAAAGAAGAACACACCGCGAGCGAGGCGAAAATTGCTCTCAACCGCTATTCCCACTCTATTCGTCCACATCCCTCCACTGGTGAGTCAAGTTTACGTATTTATCTCTTGGCCTTGCGGTAGTGTGTAGCATTAGCTAACAATAATTTCCCCATTTATGTATCCACTCAATATGAAGGCGGAAGATTCTACATCCGTGTCGTTATTGCAGTCATCAGCCACTTCAAGCGCCTATCGGGTAATCTTACTTGGCTATTCTGCCACTGACTTGTTTTAGGCATGTAAATCAATAGTTTTAATTTATCGTGTAATTATGTTACCTAATGGTACACCCTTGTACTCGTCCTCTAGTCTTTGTTTTCAGTTATAATTATTGTTATCCAAAATAATGCAAGTACTGTCTTTCAGGGAGATGCTGAGGAGTCCAACGTATTGACGACTACCGTTGATGTCACTCAGATGCTCGAAGTACGTTTCAGGACAGTTCCGTCGCCCACCTATGTGTCTTCTTTTTTCAATTTTGTGTTCATTACTAATGAAAGTCCTATGTTTCAGGGAGTCGATGGAGCATTAGTCCAAGAAGAAGGGGGAGCATGCAGTTACGGGTCGGCGCAACAGCTTGCAGAAGTGTGCACCGCAGTTACATCGTCCCTTGATGTTCTTATGCATTTCGAGGTATGGATACTGACAGTTCGATCAAGCGAAATCATATGACGTGATTACATCCGCTATACTTCCTTCTTTATTAACGCAAGTACTATGTTTCAGGGAGATGACGGAGCTTCTTCTACAAGAACATCACCCCTAGTAGTTGATGCAGATCTCTGGGTGGTGACACTTCCAACGATCACGCAAATCGAATCATATTTACATATCCATTATTTATTTTAGACAACTGATCATTTGTGCAGGTCTATTTAGATGAGCCGTTCACGCCTGCACAAAGTTTCTTTTCTTTTTATCAAAATAGAAAACCATACTAATGCAATTACTGTGTTTCAGGGAGTCACTGAAGCATCATCTTCAATAATATCATCAATGGAAGTCTATGAGGAGCCCGAGGTATGGATCTTGACAGTTCCATCTAACTAGATCAACAATGCGTGAATAATTGTCGTTTGAATGTTCTACACAAAGCGTTCATTCGTGTTTTGCTATTGAGATGTACGTGGGTATTGGTCCCCAAGTACATTTTGTGTTTTCGATATTATTATACATACTAATGAAAGTTCTATGTTTCAGGGAGTCGATGGAGCGTCAGTGGTTGATGGATGTGCTTATCATGAAAATGTAGTCGTTGCAGCGCAAGAGGAAGTGGAGACATGCACACAGTCGGAGCAACAGCGTCCTGATGTTGAAGTTCGAGGCAAGAAAGTTTCAAAGAAAAGAAAGCAAAAGAAGGTTAGTGTCCTGGTCACTATATTATGTTGTTTTCACTGTTAATAGTTCAATACTATAAGTTGTGTTTAAACTGAACATCCCTTTTCCAATCTGTCCTCTAGTTGCGAGTGGGTGTATGAACTAGATCTACACAGACAGTGAAGCGAACGAGAGATGTTGCTTGTCAAACCTTTTGGCAGGATCTTGAGACTGGAGATGCATCGTGCCAATGGGAAGAATATGAAGTGATTGACAACGGAGCTATACCACCACCAGCCATTGATAGTGAATGTCCTCCTGGTAGTTCGGATGCAGTTGGAGATAAATTCACAGAATCCACACCCGCAAAAACTAAGACCGCGAGAAAGTTGAAGAAATTGTCCTATTCACCCATTGCCGGAGAAGGAACAGATGTTGCAATGGAAGAGAATGAAGTGGACTACAATGAAACACCTTCAATATCACTGAACATAGCGGAAGACGATATCAGAGATTCTACCTTTCATGTGAGTGACATGTCCTCAACGTTACAGGCCGAACCAGCTGGGATGCAGAGTGACAGTATAAGGAAAGAGGCCAAATTCATTGTATTCGATAGTTGTTTGATTGATATTATTATTCGGTTGAAATGTGGGCATTCGGTAGGTGGGGAAGTATGTGGGGAGCCATTGATTAATGTGACTCGTGCAATTCGAGGCACTAACCTTAAAATACATGCCACCTGTACAAAATATCATCCTTTCTCATGGTCTGCACAACCCATGCTGGGACAACTGCCAGCAGGCAATCTACTTTGTGCAGCGGCTGCACTTTTTAGTGGTTCAAGTTTTAAAAAATTAGAGTCTTTCTTTCAGTTTGTGGGAATCCGTTTCTTTGCGAAAACTCAGTTCTACAAATACCAAACCGATTATCTATTTCCAGCCATTAGCGAAGCTTGGAGAATGGAAAAAATGTCTATTGATAGTACATTCGCGGGCAAACGGTTCAGGCTAGCCGGTGATGGACAGTGCGACAGCCCAGGATTTTCAGCCAAGTACTGCACCTACCACTTTCAGGACATGGAAAGTAAGAAAATTGTGAGTTCGGTGGTCGTGCAGGTGTCACAAAGTACATCCTCAGTGGCCATGGAGAAAGTTGGCTTTGTAGCATCATTGCAAGAACTACAATCGCCGGGATGGTGATCGACCTGATAGCCACGGACAGACACGTTTCAATTGCCAAGACAATGAGAGAAGAGTACAAAAATATAAATCACCAATTTGACGTTTGGCATCTTGCAAAAACAATCAATAAAAAATTGTCGGCTGCAGGTAAAAAAAAAGATATGCAAGGTATTTCACAGTGGTCCAAGTCAATCAGCAACCATCTTTGGTGGAGCTCAAAAACATGTGGAGGGTCGTTGGAAATTCTACTGGAAAAATGGCGGTCAGTAATGCTACACTGTACAAACGTGCACAGCTGGAACACGAACCAACATTTCCACAATTGTGAACATGGCCATTTGTCCACAGAGGAGGCACGGAAGAAGTGGTTGATTCCTTCATCACCCACTCACAAAGCCATTGAAAAGATTGTATTTGATAAAACTATAACAAAAGCTTTGAGGGGACTCACGGAATTCTGCCACACAGGAGATTTGGAGGTGTTCCGCAATATGTGCCTAAAGTACAGGCCAAAACGATTGCATTTTGGCATGGAGGGCATGATAAATCGGACTCTTTTAGCGGTCTTGGCACATAACCATAATGTCGGCCGTCAACAAAGTAGGACGACCGGAACTTTAGGGACGCTTCGCTACAATAAGGCCTTCACTAAAAGAAGTAAACAATGGGTGATCAAACCAGTGTTTGAGGATATGCAATATGAGTTTATTGAGAGACTTATTGTTGACGTCCTAGATAGGCACATAAATGGAGTTGTGAACAAACCTGTGCAGGTGACAACTGCATTGCCACCCAACATTGCCTCTGTTCCATGTCCACCTAAAGAAGAGCTCATTGAGAAATACACATCACGCTTTAAATGATTGTAATTTGATTGTCTGTTCTCTCGAGTCTCCTCATGTCGCAGGCCCATTGAATATGTTTATCTATCCAACCTTGTTCATTTGCGCATTAAATTAAACCAAACAGTAATATAAATGATTTTTCCAAAAATATATAATGTCTCCGTATTTATGGTTCTGTGGGGCAGCAAAGCACGCAGACAAAATGCAAAGATGGAGTGTAAATTTCAAGTCCTGTAAGACGGCCTTACACTGAATGTAGCTAACTAGGAATGTGTGTTCGTTCAAAGTGAAGGTCAGCTGCTTTGATTTTTTCTCGGGTGCCAGAATGGCCCACGACTCAGTATAAGGTTCTATTGTTATTTGACCTTGACAGGCCGGGACCACGTAAGAAACGATAATGAATATAATTTCAGAAATGAAAGCCATTTCATGTTCGTTCATTAGAAGAAATAAAACGTCGGCATAGAAGGAGTTGTATTTCGGGCTGCCCTACGCACAGACACAATGGAAAATGCAAATATAATGTAAGTAACTCTTTAGATGAGTTTATACCGCAATTTAATTACTATACAGTAGCTTTAAAGACGGGTTAAGTTGTACTTGTTCATTCTATGTGGCATATTGTTTTGTACCGCGCACTATCTTGGGGAGAACCGTCTCCTTTTACGGAAGCACCTCCAAACCTTCCTCTTTGCTTCTGCTTTCTCTCTCCCTCTCCCCTGCTACAACTTGTCCACTGTCTGCGACCTCGGTCCTGGGCCCTTCCACTCTCCACCTGCACTCCCTGTCAACCCCTGCACTGGGGGACTGTCTCAGTATCCTACAGCCCCCCCTTGACGTATAAAACCCAGTTGCACTGTCCTAGCTATGAAATAATTTCCAGACCTAATATATAAAATGAATAATTTTAATAAAGATCTGATGGTGAGACTAATTTCCTTTTTTTATGTTTTTCAAATAGATACATCATCCATTATTGTCTGTGTCACAAGTACCAGACACCGGCGGATGGCTTCTATAATCGCCAGTTGCTTCTCCGCGTGAACAACGTTAGCACCCTGACCATTTTGTGGGACGATCGCCAAGTACAAGTATGCCCTTACGCGGTACTAACGGCTAGATGCAACATACAGACCGTTGTGGTGCCCTAGTGCCTCGTTGTTGGAATAGCCATGCGATTATCAGTGCGACCGAAGAGCTTATTTTATCGTAAACCAACACCCTGTCTACTGCACATGAACATCGCTTGCCTCAAGACGAAATATTTTGGATCGAGAGCAAATAAAAATTCATTGATCTAAGACCCTGTGTACAGCAAAGGAACATCGTGTGCCTCGAAACGAACTTTTCGGAACGTGAGCAAATAAAAATGCAAATCGCTGAATATTCTCAAAACATTTGATGTCAAATAAATGTACTTTGCCAAATGTACAATCTTGCCGTTTGCTTTTAAACCACTGTTTCATATTCCGAATTGTGGCGCTGTATTGTGAGATGATCAAAGAACCTGTGTACAGCAAAGGAACACCGTGTGCCTCGAAACGAACTTTTTGGAACGTGAGCAAATAAAAATGCTAATCGCTGAATATTCTCAAAACATTTGATGTCAAATAAATGTACTTTACCAAATTTACAATCTTGCGGTTTAATTTAAAAGTACAGTTTCATATTCCCAATTGTGGCGCGCTGTGTTGTTTGAGCTCATCTGTGTTGATTTCCTGGTTCTGTGTGGAGTCGCGTAGAAGACGCCTGGGCGCGTTTGCCTACGCAGCACAGTCACGTCACGGATAGAGGCGGGGAATATGAATGTTTTGATCAAGTCTGTTTCAGGGGCGGGGGATTTGATTTAGTGCCGCAAAAGCAGGTGAGCCAGGGCGATGCGGCAAGTGAGAGGATTATCATAAAATGGCGGATGTTTTCGAGTGCGTTAATGGACGAAAAGTCGGGTAAGGTCCATAGGAAAGTTTTCTACGATCTTCCGATTTATGTTTAAAAACACATGGCCGAACCATAGGAACAATAAAAAAAAAAGTCCCGGAACTATCCTTTAACCCCAGGGTCGCTCTGCTTTCTTGTATATTTTGTTTATTTACCTGCTTAGTTTATTGATTATGTCTGTATATTGTGTATAGTTACCTGCTTATCTTTATTGCCTTTGTCTGTACATTATTGTATTCATGATTCCTCTATGAGACTTCTGTTCCCTGTATCTTCTTGTAAAGTGGAGGAGCTTGAATTTTTTGCCATTTGACCCTTACTGCGCTTTACAAATAAACTAAATACAAATCCATCTAGACAACAGCACCTTCTTTTTCTTTCTATGCTCAACTGCTGATGGCCTTTCAATATAGCCATGTGTTCTGCATGTGCAGTCTCTAGCATCTGCCTGCATCTTATTTAACGGATCACAAAGAATTATAGAAGAGGGATCCATAGTTACAGAAGAGGCACTCAAACACTTGTATCTCTGATGAATTGATGCAATTAACTTAAAAGGCATATGTGTGTGATTTTCTTCAACAGGGCTCCATAATAAACCTCAGTAAAGGTATTGTTTAATTTTATCTAGGCTGTGGTGCGGAAGGGTGGGCAAAACTATACACTTTATTTATGTGCCCTGTCATTTCACTTCCTATGCCAGGGGTACAAGCAGGGCTCTAATCAGATTTTGCTCCCTACTGGAGTCAAATGATTTTTCAGGGAGTAAAAAAGTCATTCGTTTTGCCAATAGGGATACCTTCTGCTTATTAAAAGATGTTCTTTACCCATACAATTCCTTTTGAGATCGGGCATTAATATTATTAGAGTTCCTTCCTTCCTATGCCATTGCTCTACTGATCAATAATTCGAAAAAATATCAGTGGAGCTTTGTGGGTTGAAGCAATGATATGTTCATTATTTCTCGTATTTGTTAGGCACATTTTCCTTTTTTAGGGATTAAGCATGCATGGTGCATATGTCTCTTAGCTCTAAGGCTGGTGTTATCACTACACACAGGAGAGCGTAATGTGGATAGTAAGCAGAGGCACAGCAATTTTGGATCATCATATTCTAAGGTGCAGTTATTCTGATGTAATAATCATCATTACACAAATTATTAGAGGCATGCTCTCCTGGCCCTTGAATTACTTAATTAAAGCGGCACTTGAACTCCTTTCAGCATGTTTTGGACACATCCATCGGCAAATGTATTCTGAGTTTGACAGCTACATCAGTTATGACAAGAGATATTTGTGTTTTGTAATATAAATTAGTAATTTTCCAGTGGCATACAACATACATTGCCTCGTTACGACTTGGGGCAGTATTGCGGCGTAAATGCGCCAGAATACCGCCCAAACTAATTACTGTTACCGCCACTTGGTACAGAGGAATTTCCGACAGATTACACCTGGTAGTGGCGGTGTAATTCCCCATTCATATTGAGTCCATATTGAGTCTATTGGACTCAACGTGTTTTTTTTGGCGGAATTATTGCTGCAGAAATTCTTACGATTTAAGCTTTGAGTTGTAGGATTTACCTCCAGGATTTTCCTGGAGGCATATTCTCCACTCCAGGCCCGAAATCGCATTTTGGCGTAGTGGTAAAGTTGGCGGTAATGGAGTTACCTCCAACTTTACCACTTACCACCAAACTCCTAATGAGGCCGACATTTTTCTCTGTGCAGAAGTACGTTTGCAAGGTACTGTGGCAGATAGCAAAGTCTTAGACTGGTTGATGAGTTTTCTGTATAATCACATATGACATATTTTATTTTAGCCTGTGTGTTTGGAAAAAGTGCTGTAAGATTTGAAAAGAATTGCAGTGGCTGGGAAGAGGAAATTCCTTTCCAAACTCGCTTCTGTGACGGTAGCTCACAAAGTGGCTTACCTCATTAGTCAGTTGCGGACATGGAAAATAATGTGCGCACAACAACCAACTGGTTCCGCATATAGAGAAAAATAATTAGAGGGAACATTGGACCTGACTAACATTTTAGATCAAGGTCCGTCAAGGTCTTTGCTGTTAAAACGTGTTAAAAAAGGAGTCATTTTTGCTCATGTAATTGTATATTGTTTTATGTACATTGTATACATTTTATGGAATCTCCTAGGTCTCTTTTACTTGAAGATGTACCTGCAGTCTAAGCTCTGATGTATTAAATTTCAATTACATACAGCAGCCATTGGCACTATTTGTTTTGTCCATTGATTGTCAGGAGTAGTGTATCTCCTTTTGTGGGTTCCGTTTTCAATGCTCAACTGTATTATTTAAATGTTCATTTACCTGGATAGAGCAGGTACGCAACCAGGCGCCCTTTTGTATAAACCATTCTGTGTATTCTGTACTGTTCTCTTCTCTGGCCCAGATCTGTTCCCATCTTCCAACCATAAAGTTGGCATATGATGGGGCAAAGAATAGCCCATGGGTCAACCCCTTCTTTGAAAGCGACAGGAAGTTCTTATGGATTTCCATCATGTGATGCAAGATTTCATTGTGTCGAATGGATCTCGCAAAGCGCATTTCAACAAACGATTCATGGTCTCAATGCCATCTGTCTAATTGATGTATGTAACAACGGGATATCTGTTACCATCAGATACCTTTTGTCCCACGTTATCACATTTATCTGTGACAAAGTCACAAATGTGTTTTGCAAATTCAGGTTATGTTGATATGCATGGGGTCTGGAATCAATTCACATAGGTGGACAGCTGTTCATAAATCAAGCCTATCAGAGAAACAATAGGTCTCCTAGGTGATGGTTTCAGCGGCATATGCACCTTCAGTAGTGTGTACAAGCAGGTTATTGTGTGACGTGCAACTGTTAAACATTGTTTTTCTTCATCACATTGCATCCCCTCTTTATACTATCTTAAATAGATGCCTTTATCATTTTTTCTGATTATTTCATTTTAATGATATTGTTAGTCTAGAAAATACCCTACCACAGCATAGACAGTTTATTATGTTGGCCGAAAACCAACCGCATCATATGCCCAGCATCGTCAGTACAGAATTGTCTGCATAACAATAGTAGCCATTTTGTAACAGAATCTGCCATTTTGCTTCCTCTTGCTTTTCCTGTTCAAACACTTTGCAAAAATGAAATTAATTTTGTTCTGCTCCAGCACGGAGCGAGGCCACAAGTTATACATGATAGACCAGCCCAGACAGAAATACATTGTTTTCCTCCATCACGAGTCCTTGAAGGCGAGCAGAGAGGCATTTAATCACCAAGCCAGGTGCCAGCTGGTCTCGCTGAAACTGCAGAAACTGGAGAAATAGACAGTTAAAGACATGAATTATACTCTCTTTCACGCCCCCCCTTACTGGGCCCCTTTAGATCGAGCTGACCTCTAGCTCACGTATAGGACCTAGAAGATAGCAGGTCTTGGAATGTGTCTCTCCTACGAACACAGTTTGCTCACTGAACAAGAGCATTATGATCACTGTAACAAAGAATAGTGTCTGCGCCTTTGCAGATTGCAACTGTTGCTAAATTAATGTATTAGAAGGTGTCATACTCGTCATTATCAATCACCAAACCCTTGCTCAGGAATGATATGATATGGTATTTGTAACGCGCCTATACACAAGATACATTATGGGCGGTTTTGATGTGTCACAAGCTGATAATATGATGGTCTTATTGTATATATGTCACTGTTGTAGCATGCTCGCTCTCTTGCGTCTCACGAGGTCTGGGTGACACACGTTGCGAGACGTGAGATCCAGTCGGCCGACTATTTGCTTTGCAATATTCCCTAGATTTTGGGAATTGAACCTCGTGTCTGCCATATCAATTCGTGTATGGTGATTGTGCCTTGTTTCCATACGTGAGGGTCTTCAGGGCCCGTCAAAAAATGGCGAATAGGGACCCTCCCCCATTTGCTCCATCGTGTACATTGAAATTTGAAGAAGGCTGAAAAAACGAGACGAGGCCATCCAGCCAGGATCAAGAGGTGTTTGGGGCGCCCCTGTGAAAGTGATGAGACTCCTTTGCAGATCTGTACACATCCGGCCCCTGATCGACGCGCCCGCCCAGAGAGCAAGAAGGCGAGGGTCCCGAAACGAGGCAGATTGAGCCAGATACGCAGTCACAACGATCCTTGGTTGCGTGTCTATACGGACAAATTGCGTCTTGAGAGACAAGCTGATTGATCAGGTGAGTCGTGCCCCGATTCTTAAACAGCCCTGATATTGGTTAAGAGTTGCTCTTGCAAGATCAAACGCCCAGGGTAAGGTACGAATAAGATAGAAAATGCCTGGGAAATTGTCTTCCTGTCTATTGGGGTTTTTCCACTGCGGTAGACAATCTTTGGAAACTGGCCAGGCTGCGCCACCGGTAGGAACGCCAGCGTTTGAGATTTATGTGAAGTATGGAATAGGGACAATAATATTTTGTGAAATTTCGCATAGGCAAACCAGACACGTAGAAGATTTAAAATGGCCAAAAGATGGTAGTTTTGAGATGCCGCGAATAGAACATTTGGAATCAGTATTGCTGCGCAAGAAAGCAGACCCTGCGACATTTGACGTCTTTAGCGACTAGAGGAAGGAAGCTAACCTCTGTTTAAGAAGTAGAGAGAAACATGCGCGTAGGCACAAATCTAATGCAGACAGAGCGCTAGAACGGGAAGAAAAACAATGGGATGAGGATATCAGAAGGGCAGACAGGAGTCTTCAATTAGGCATAGACAAAATATATCCTCAACAAGATGGGCATGCATCAGACAAACTAATCAATAATATTTTAAATGAAAAAATGCAAGAACGCCCTAAAAGTAAAATTGACACAATTACATCAGTGCCCATTGCTCAACCGGAGCCCAGTGTTACGCTCACCTGGCTCCCACAGAGGCGTCAATCTGAACTGGACAGCTGCGGTCTCCACCAATGTGACCCGTAGGGCCGAGATGACGGACTGGACTGGCCCACCTAGCTTAGTTTGCTTGGCCTGTAGGAATATTCTTCTGCAAATGGAGAAAGGGAATTAACCACCCGTGGAGTTGAGTGTAAATACCCCCAAGCACCCGCTGTTCTCCCCACGGATCACCTTTGATGTCCCCTCTTATAGTCTCACCTGATGGTTTGAAAAGATGATCTCTCCATCCTGCATTGAGCGCAGGGGCACGTTGATAACCAGTTGCTTCACTGGCTTGAAGGAATTGGTGAGTTCCAGAACAATATTGACTCCGAAAAGTATGTAGTTCGTAAGAGTTCAAATGCCTGACTTTCACTCTTGTCCGATTCTTGCAGATTGCAGCTTGACCCTGGTCAAGAGTTCCTCGTGGCAACCGGTAATATTCTGTAAGGATTTGTATTTCCAACACAGTTCGATAAATAATGTCAATATGTAACCTGTTGCTTTCTCCCTTATTCAGGCACTTGGAGAAAGTGTGAAGTCTCGGGGAATAATACCTCCGGCGGTAAAATCAGGTAAGTCTAATGTGGTGAGGAGGGTTCCCCTTGATAGTCCCTTTGTTTCACCTTGCTGTCCTTTTGTTTCCCATTAGGGGCCGGGGTTCGGCAAAGATGCAGTGGAAGCTGCGCCGACCCATGAAGAGGAATAGTACCCCCGGTGGTAAAATCAGGTAAGTCTATGGGGGGGTTACTAATATTCCTCTGTGTATCCCCTTGGCTCACCTTGCTGTTCTTGTCTAATGCCGGAATGCGGTGGTAACATGCAGTAGGATGCGGTGGAATCTGAAGATGCTGCGAAGGCCGGTGAGTTCAGCGCGGCGCTGCAGCAGGCGAGGCGACGCGCATAAAATAACTTCTTTCTTCCAGCTCGAAGGCACGATGGATCAGGAATTCAGGTAAGGATCAAAGGTATTGCTCTTTTTCTAACCTTTTCTCCTTCTTTCTCCCTTTTTTCTAGGAGCTCCAAACCCAAGGCGGCCGTGGCAGAAGGCTGGATGTAGACTTGCAGGTACGGTGAGAGTTACGCTGCTGGATGCAGAATAACACGAAGCATGTGCTGCTCTTTGGGCGTGGTTTAAATAGCCTCCAAAGTAGTCCCATGTAAGTATTCCTCCCCAGCCCCGCCCGAGTAAAAAATAGTCCCTAGGTAAAATAGTCCCTTCCAAGCCTCATTTGGCTTGGAGCTCTTGCAGCATGGTCTGCATCAGGTAAGCTTGCAGCATGGTCTGCATCAGGTAAGTTCTACTCTATGAGCCTGGCGCCTATGGCACCAGGACTGACTCTCCATATGAGCCTGGCGCCATAGGCGCCAGGACCGCACCCAAACAGCCCCTAGCAGGGGTTTTTGCGCTTGCCCAAAATAACTTGATGCCTGCTTCCGGGTTGCTAGACCTGGTCTGGATCCCCGGGGGTAGGCATCATGACACCCAGGTTGCCACCCACCCTTCCAGTTGTTCCATCTGCGCCAGCCCCTCCTGAACACGTGATCCCATTCCCCCCTCCACCTACCGAGCTTGAATCTGCAGCTATCAGAGAAGTCCACGCTGGAGAGGTGGGGCCTGCACAGAGGGGGAACGCTAGAATAACCCGTAGTGCGGTCAGCAGGGAGAGAAAGAGAGAGCTGAAAGAACAGGCAAAAATGTATATTGAAGGCAATGACGAGGTATCGACGCTGAGTTCAATGTATGATTACAAGAAGCTCAGCGCAAAACAGGTACTGTTGGAATGCATGGGAGAGTATCTTATGATAAGATAGAAGCAATTAACTGGTATGGTACCACCGCAGAAGTTGCGGGATTTGAATGCCTTTTCACGGTTGAGGGAAAGTGATTCAGAGATGAAGGAACACGTGGACAGGCTATTTGAGTTTAAAGATGAACTTGACAAATTATATTCAGAGATCTTTTCTGCTCCTGGGTTTCGGTACAAGGAGGTGAAAAGAGGGAGAAAACATATGTACAGCAGCGATTTTGCCCGCCATCAAAACCGGTTAGTGAAGAAATGAAAATATGTACGCGAGAAGCGCTTAGATGGATTATGGATGCTAGTATTCCTATAATGGAGGTGTATGATACGTTTGAACTGTATACGATAGAGATGCAAAGGAAAGCATTGCAAGTAATGGTTGACTATTGGCAAGATAAATATGTTGAGAGAAATGACTGCTGTCCCTCTGAATTAATGCCTAGCATTTCGGTGCTGGACTGCCCCAGGGCAGGACAAAGACTGATATGTTTGGGATATTTCTTCTCTGTGAAAAATAGTGAGCTAAAGACTCTGGGTAAGTCTCTTGTAACCAGGACTAATGTCTGGCAGAGGGACTCCCAGGACCCCCTTGTGAATTTGCATTTTTAAGTAACTTTGGGTCTCACCCTAAATTACTAGGGGAATCCAGACGTGGACCCCTTGCTCACTATTCTTAGAGAGGCACAGCTCCTCCCTACTGATGAGGTCCAACCAGACCGAAACACGTGTCTGGGGATGCTGTTGGTACTCTTGTTCAGAGGAGAATTGCCTAGCATTTCGGTGCTGGACTGCCACAGGGCAGGACAAAGACTGATATGTTTGGGATATTTCTTCTCTGTGAAAGATAGTGAGCTAAAGACTCTGGGTAAGTCTCTCGTAACCAGGACTAATGTCTGTCAGAGGGACTCCCAGGACCCCCCTTGTGAATTTGCCTCTGAATTAATGACAGTATATAAGAGAGCGTGTTAATCTGAAACTGGAAAGACTGCTCTATCCCTTGATCTAGCTATAGTGCTTAATAAGAGGGAGGGACGGCCTGTGGATATTTCCAATCAGAGAAGTCCCTCCCACTTTTGTGCCGAAAACAGAAATCCCTGGTGTGAATGGACAACCAGCGCAGGTAACAGAAGCACATTACACAGCACAATATGAACATGTCCCTTTCTCTAGACAAGAGGTGAATAATATAAAACAAACGATCCCTGATATAAGAAAGAATCCGGCGGGATTCTATAAAGAAATTGAATCCTATTTGAATTCGTCCATTTTTAATATGAGATATTGACCTATTATTCCCTGTAATCCTCCCAGTTGATATATGGAAGCAAATCAGGAATGTAGATGATCATTAAAGTTTGGGTGCTACATGGGAAAATTTAATAAAAGAAGATACGGACAGAAACGCAGGTGAAAAGCCATCGTCAAATATGTTCGCATTACCGACACACATAGTACAGAAATTAAAGGTTATAGTACCTGAAAGAAGAATTATATGGGACAACCTACTGCATGCGTGCAAGGCAAAGATGAATTGGCGACTGACTATTTTAATAGATTTGAAGAAGTGTTTGCAGACTTTAGTGGTCAAGACTTAAGTAGTGAACCTGGGAAAAGACTATTTGTTAACAAATATGTGAGAGGGTTGTTCGAAAATCCAAAATTTGATAATGACATCTGAAAGTGCGTGGCAAGCAAAATCACAGTATGAAGTATTACACATGGCATAATACTATGAGAATAGAGTAAATTCAGAGAAAGTGAAAGAGGTAAGGGATAGAGTGAATTTAAAAAGGAGAGTGCTACTACAGCAGGTAGCGAGTAATAGGGGCAGAGGAAATGCACAAGGAAGGGGGAATTACTCCAACATGCACGGAGGTCCAATTGGACTAAATCAATGTGCGTATTGTAAAGAAGAGGGACACTGGCGAGCACAGTGCCCACATTTGCAGAATAGAAATGGGAATGCCCCGAGAAGACAGAACAGAGGTCGCCCGGGAACACAGGGGCAAAAGAGAAACACTGGTATGCCACAAAATCAGAATAACCAAGGAAACAACCAGAATCGGAGCCAGAATCAAAATCAGCAGAATGGAGCAGGCGATGGAAATGTTTTTGATACTCAATCAAATACATAATATTCTGGTGACTTTACGTCAGATGATGTATTGTTACGCTAGGACAGCCCAAGACAGGGGTCGGAACCAGTGTCTATTCCAGTTGATCAGAACGGACCCTACGAATTGGGGCATGGGGGCGCTGTTGAGCAGCCGACAAAATGGCTGCCTAGCTTTCCAGCTCCATGTGCTGCCGCTTTATATCTGCTTCTATCTGCGGTTTAACATCTTGCCCCATCTTCAAACCCGGCTCCTGCCTCCCAGACACTTGGAGCTACCTACCTGTGAAATTTCGGCCCAAACCGGTCCTTCTGAGCCTGGGTTGGTCCGTCGGCACTGCCCCCCGTAGTGGGCCGACTGGGCCGGGCTCGCTGCGGCCCTGCGGCTCACGTGATCCTACTAACCGCCTCCCTCGCTTGCACTCTGGCCTACCGTCGCCTGGGGGCTGGGGCTGATCTGGAGCGCGAGGGCCGCCTTCACCGCCCTGCTACACGTGGGTGGATCCTGCGTCGAACTTCACCGCCTGGGATCTCCCGTGGCCGGCTGCCGCTCTGCGCTCTCGTGGCGCCGCTGCCTGGCTCACTCCCTCCCGCGGGACCTCCGAGGACATCTCCCCCGCTGGGCCTGCGGCCGGGGAACTCTGCGGTGCACTGCTGTGCCGCCAGACGCGTGTGACACCCGCGGGGGACGAGTGGAATCGCTGGGGACCCTGTCATCTGGATTGATCACTGGCTTGAGGTGAGGAGCCGGGGTGGCTGCCGTGCGCGGGCCTCCCTGTGATCCCTCCCCTCCGCTTGCGGCCCTCGCGCCCTCACCCGTGTTATAGACCCCTGGGGCCTCGCGACGCCAGCCCGCTCTCCTGTGACCTATTGAGGCATCTCCCCTGCCACAGCCTCCCCCGATAGCTCCGGATGACTCTGTGAGTTACTGCGACACCATTTAGAAGAGAGTGGGTTCCTCCATTTGGCCTTCACTCTACATAGCCCCAGGTCATAAATCACATAATGTCCAACAGATCCAGGAATACCAGCAAGACTGGGGCTATGGATAAATTTGCAAACGCCACCTCGAGATCTGAATCAGCCCATTCTTCATGCGATCAGACCGACACACCGCTCCCTGCGGAGGGGCCTCAGGCGGACCTGACGGTCATGATGGAAACTATGGCCAGAAACTTTGCTGCATTTCATGAAAAGCTCGACGACATCAATGCAAATGTGGCATCTCTTAGGGCCAAGTTGGATCAACAGGGGACGCGACTCACTGAGGCTGAAAATAGAATTGGTGCCAGCGAAGACACTGTAGCCACACTGCAGAGTACAGTGGCCACCCTTGTCACGGACATGAAGTCAGTGAAGGCTAAGTGTGATGACCTCGAATCCAGATCGAGGAGGAATAATATACGCATTATTGGGGTCCCGGAAAACGCGCTGAAGGGCCGACTCGAACTGGCTGTCGAGAACCTCTTGAAGGATCTATTGGGCAACCCGGTTTTGTCCCCTTTTTTCACGATCGAGAGGCCCCACGTCCCAGGCCTGGGGACTTTCCAAGACCCATCATTGCGAAGATCCTGAGTTTTAAAGATCGCGACCAGATCCTCCGCCTCGCACGTGAGAAGGGTGAGCTCAGAATGGACTCACAGGTGATCCGAATGTTCCCTGACTTCTCGACTGGAGTCCAGCAGGAATGTCGCCAATTCCTTGGAGTTAAGAAACTGCTCAGGGAAAGGAACATTCCTTATGCCATACTATTCCCTGCACGTTTGAAATTCACATTCAACAACAAACTTTACTTCTTTACGGTGCCTTCGGAGGCGGTGAAATTCATAGAGGCACACATTCCCCCTCATCATATCCGCTGAGGATATGATGCAGAATGACTGAACTCCATCTGAGGCTTGCTCCCTCTGATCGCCCTATGGCCGGGCGTCCTTATGGCTATACAAGTATCTGGTTGTTCTATTTACATTTTCTAAGTAGCCCTGGCTGTACTCACTGCACCTAATCTCTTGATTACCATAATACTGAACCTCTCATCTTGTCCATGTTGACTTCCTATTGTTGTTTAGTGTAACGTTCCTCTGTTCCACACGCAGGCCCGGCATAGATGCAGCGACATGCATTTTTATACCGGAAACACTGCTTGTTTTCTCAAGGATCCCACCGGGCTCCAAGCGTGCTAGCGCACAGCAATAGCGCACCCCATTGCGATTGCACTGTTTGTTATACTGTTGTTATGGGTTAGCCCCTGTTGGCCTCCTGCACCAGCTGGCTCAGATTGGGGTCGATCCGGCGGTGCACAGGGAGGGTGGGTTGGCGCTTACACTACTAAATTTGGGTTTGTGGTGAGGGAGGTGGGTGGGAATGGGGTGTTATCTAAAAAAGGCACACAAGGTTGCATGGTGCGAGCATTAAAGGCCCATGAATGCATGTTCGACTTCAAACGTTGGGACACACACCACTGCCGGGTCTGGGATGTCCACTAAAAATGTGTGCAGCATGTTAGGATATTTACTACTGCAATGTCTACCGTCATAATGTCCTGGAATGTCCGTGGGCTAAGCAACCACACCAAGGCCCGTAAAATCATAGCGTATGCTAACAGACACAACTGCAAGTTACTGCTCCTACAGGAGACGCACTCCAATGGCCTCATACCAAGAACCATGGCCCCTGCATGGGGACCGGCGTGATTCTTCACCTCCTATTCCACTCAATCCAGGGGTGTTCTAACGATGATTCACAAATCCATGAAGTTTACACTGCACAAAAACTACACCGACCCCGAAGGTCGTTATGTAATACTGCACTGCACTCTGGCTAACAAAGAATATTTACTTGTTAATACCTACTGCCCTAATGTGGATTCCCCCGAATTTTTCGACAATATCACCACCATACTACTGGGATTTGTGGGCATACCGATCCTGTGGGGTGGGGACTTCAATCTTATCCTCGACACGGTCCTGGACAGAACTGGAATTGCTCCTTGTTCCTTGTCCGGTGCTGCACACAGACTGCAAGCCCACATTATGACACTTGACATCTGTGACGCTTGGAGAAAGCTACACCCCCAACGGAGAGACTACACCTACTACTCATCAGTGCACGATAGCTCCTCTAGAATAGACCTATTTCTTGTATCAAAAGGAGTCATGGGTGGGGTGGTGGAAGCCCAGATTTTACCTCGCACACTGTCTGATCATGCCCCAATTACACTCTCGGCGAGGCTGGGGATACCTGTCCCGACGTTCACCACCTGGCGTTTCAAATCCGAGGCCCTTAGGGATGTTGTATTTAGGGCTGACATACTTGCTGACATTCTGTCTTTCTTTGAACACAACTCTCTTTCGGACACCTCGGCTGCAGTCAGGTGGGACGCCTTCAAAGTGTATATTAGGGGTATGTCTATCTCCCGGGAAGCCGGGGTGTTGAAATCGATCAGAGCCGCACTGGATCGATCTGAAACCAAACTGAAGCAATTGGAACTGCAATGTGCCACTAGGGCTGACCCTGCCATACTTGCTCAGGTCGCCGATGAACTCCAGGCATACAACAAGCTTGCCGGCCGTCAGTGAAACACAATACTTTACCCGCCCGCAGGCAGCCAGGAAATATGGAGAGGGAGACAGGCCTGGGAGAACATTAGCGATGCTATTAAAATGGGAATCTGGCCAGACGCAGATCACCTGTATTAAAGATAAACATGGCAACGCACAATGGGCCAACCAACAAATCCTAGATGCGTTCGCTGAGTTCTACAGGTCCCTCTACTCTCAACCCACTGAACACACAGAACAACATATGCGTGAACTCCTCGACCAGATCCCCACCACAGAGATCTCCTCCGCTACTCGTGACGAATTGGACTCCCCAATCACACTAGATGAAATTGTAACAGCCATTTCTGACCTGCCCAAAGGCAAGGCCCCGGGACCTGACGGCCTAACTGCCGATTTCTACCAGGAGCACGTCGCCATAATCGCCCCCAGGCTGCTTGAGGTCTGGGACGAATCGCTCCGTGCCTCTATCCTCTATCCTCTCCATGCGCGAAGCGGCCATTACAGTGCTGCTCAAGCCTGGCAAACCTGACAATGAATGTGGGTCCTATAGACCCCTCTCCCTTATGAATCTCGACACAAAGATTTTTGCAAAAATGATAGCCAACCGATTCCTGCCCATTATGACGTATTTAGTCCACGAAGACCAGGCCGGCTTTGTACCCGGTACGTCTATCTCCCACAATATCAGGAGACTGTTTAACGTGATGTCCCGCATTGATCAAGATGTACAGGCTGTGGCGGTTACGCTTGATGCCCAGAAGGCCTTTGATATGGTCTCCTGGAAATAGACATGGCTAGTGCTGGAGACCATGGGCATAGGCCCAAACATGATTAGGTTCATCAAATTACTGTACACTTCTCCTGTGGCGCGGGTTAGGACCAATACACGGACATCTGACCTTTTCACACTCTTCAGGGGCACCCGACAGGGATGCCCCTTCTCTCCTATTCTGTTTGCCCTAGCAATAGAACCGATGGCAGACTTTGTCCGTGCTCATCACGCCCGCAAGCGAATAAGACTGAAAGACAGTCCTGAAATTATATCTTTATATGCGGATGATGTTTTACTATACATCAGAGACCCCGCAACACACCTTGACCCCATACTAAGGGACATCACCCGCATTGGCACCCACTCCGGTTTCACTATTAACTACTCCAAATCAGAGATCTTCCCACTCACTAAGTCCACCCGACAACCCACCACTGAATACCCCCTCCGCTGGTCACCGAATGGTATAAGATATCTGGGTGTGCAAATATCGCTAGACAAATCCACCCTCATCACCGACAACTATTCCGCGATATCACAAATAGCTGAGACTAAACTTCTACGGTGGCGTGCCCTCCCACTATCCATTGCTGGACGGCTTTCCCTCATAAAAATGATCCTACTCCCCAAACTGTTATATACGTTTAGCAACATACCCGTATGGCCCGGGAGGCGATATTTTACTAGACTACACACACTATGTGCACAGTTTCTCTGGCACTCTGGCACAGTACGCAAAAAGTGGACGGACATGGCACTCCCATATAAACAAGGGGGATTCACGGGTCCAGATCTGTCACTTTATTGGTCCGCGGCCCAGGCCGAACACGCCACCCACTGGTACCCTGGCACCCCGGTGCGTCCCCATATCATACTGGAACGAATGGCAGCTGCTGGTATCAATCTAATGTCCCTCATACTACATCGGCACTACACACCAGGCTCTCCCATTGACCCAATCAGCACGACCCTTCAAGCCTGGCTCGCTTGCTATTTCAGACACCTGAAGCCTCTCCATACTACAAGTGGCTTCCTGTATGGGCCTTTCCCGGCTTGGAACCCACTCATGATGCGGCACTGGCCCGACACTGGGGGATGCTGGGATACCAAGCACTGACGGACTTCTACCCCGAGGGCAGGTTCATCGACCCCCAAACTTGGAAACCGGGGCACACCGGGTCCGCCTTGGAGACCCTCCAATACTACAGACTGCGAGCTGCGTTTCGCACCAAATGGCCCACATTCCCCGATGAGCCCCCAGACAACTCAGCCATTGCATATATTGCCAATTCTGGAGGTGCCCATGGAGTAGTCTCATCACTTTACAAGATCCTACAGGAGGCTACCCCTACTCCCACTCTCAAGGCACGTGCTGAATGGGCTGGCAAACTAGATCTAGAAATATCAGATAGGGTTTGGGGGGATATGTGCCTACACACTCGGAAAGTCTCCCTCAATTTCCGTTTTCACGCCATGCAGTACAAACTTCTAAATATACTTTACTACACTCCACACAGGACTTTGAGGTTCGCCCGTGATACGGCGCACCCCTGCCCCCGCTTCGGACCGACGGCAGCTGACCACTTACACATGTTCTGGTCTTGTGATAAATTGCTGAGGTTCTGGGAAAGCATCCTAGAAACGCTCACGGCTGTCACTGACAGTGATTGACCCTGATCCTTTAGCCGTCCTCTTTGGAGCCTGGAAAACGGATGACACCAGACGTTTGGCCAAGTTTCTTAATATTGGGTGCATGATAGCCAAAAAATGCATACTTCAGAACTGGAAAAGTCCCATCCCCCCGGTCCACCAGAAATGGCTCCATATGCTTACTTGGGCACGGAACTGTGAGGAGGAATTTATATCCATGCTCCCCGTCACTTCTCGACCCAAGAATATCTGGGTGGAATTTGATTCGTACCTTAACAGTCGTAGTGAAGACACACCCGGCTCTGGATCGTCCCCCACCCCTTCAGTGTCCACTGCTACAACATAAACTCGTACTCATATGTATCTTGTATGATTATTGTCTGACATTATTGTGATTTTGTACAACTGCTCATGCATTGCTCCACCTAATGTTTCTTACTTGTGCTTGTTGCCTTGATGTATGTACCACGTAACCTTTGCCGCCAAAAATAAAAGTTTAAAAAAAAAAAAAGAAAGGACCCTACGTAGAAATGAAAGTTGGGAATAGAGAGCACACCTTTAGTGGACGCAGGTGCACAGAAGTGCACAATAGACCATCACTTGGTTCCAGAGACACCACTGTCAGGGCAAAAGAATGTTTCAGTAGGGTTCGCAGGCACCCCAGTAATTAGTTCCGTGTCACAGTCGGTGCCTATAACACTAGGTCCATTCACAGAGTCAGAGTCTTGCCCGTTCCTTTTGACACAAAATTTCGGCGAGAATCTAGTAGGTTTAAATGTGTTGAAAAATCTAAGGTTATTCATTGTTCTCCTGATGGAGTGTTTTTGACGATTTCACCACAGAAAATGCCAGTGTCCCAATTCTTGTCCAAACCCCTGCCAACAGAGTTAAGGTACCGACTTGCATATGGGCGATGAATGATAATGATGTTGGTTGTTTGAAAACGGAGCCGGTGAAAGTTGTTTTGAAAGAGGGAGTAACGTTGCAGCGTATTCCACAGTATAACATTTCGGTGGAAGGTGAGAAAGCATTGAAATGCATTGTTTCAGATTTGGTTAAAAGAAATGTGATTGAAGAGATTACTGGTAGCACCTGCAATAGCCCGATTCTCCCAGTTTATAAGAAAGGAGGTAATGAGATACCATATCGTTTCATAATTGATCTACATGCTTTGAATAAAGTAGTTGACCCCCAATTTCCATTGGTCCCAGATGTCGCCACCATTTTGACAAGGATTCCGCTTCTGCAACACATTTTAGTGTTGTAGATCTTAAGAATTTCAGAACATCCCGATAGCAGATATCTATTTGCCTTCACGCTAGGAGGACGTTCTTTCACATTCACACGAATTCCACAAGGTTACACTGAGAGCCCAAGTATTTATAGCAGAGCATTGAAAGAAAAACTAGACATGTTAGACCTACCAGCGGGGTGTGTACTACTGCAGTATATTGATGACCTGTTAATTGCTGCAGACTCAGAAGACATTTGCAAAGAGGGTACAGTCATGTTATTAACACATTTAGCAGTGCATGGACATAAAGCTTCATTGAAAAAAATTCCAGTATTGTCGAAAGGAGGTGGCCTATTTGGGCTACCTACTTTCGAAAGAGGGAAGAAGACTGACACCAGAAAGAATAGAGAGCATCTCTGGTATGCCTATTCCAAAGACACTGAAGGGGGTCAGAGCCATAATAGGCATGGCTTCATATTGCCGGCAGTGGATAGCGAATTTCGCCATGATTGTGAAACCAATGGTGGCATTGACAAAAAAGGATGTTGCCTTGCCTTTACCATGGAGTAAGGAATGTCGGAATGCATTTGATCTGCTCAAAGCTGCTTTGTGCTCAGCTCCAGTTCTGGGCGCACCAAATTATGAAAAGGATTTTAAATTGTTTGTGCATGAGAATGACAGTTGCACGCTGGCTGTATTGACCCAGGAACAAGGCGGAAGAAATAGACCAGGCAGTTATTTTTCTTCCGCGCTGGACCCTGTAGCATGCGCTTTGGTGCGTTGTTTACGAGCTGTCGCGCCGGCTGCCGCGTCAGTAAAACAAACTGAGGGAATGGTTTTGGGTCACGCCTTAACTTTGATGGTGCCCCACACAGTAAACGTTCTTTTAAACAGAACACAGACGCAACATCTTACATCAGCTAGATTGACTAGATATGAAATTGTCCTGTTTGCATCACATATTCAAATTCGGAGGTGTTGCACTTTGAATCCTGCAGAGTTAATGCCCCCTCCCAATGAAGGAACGGGTAAGAATGAAGCACCACCCCATGATTGTTTAATGGTTACTGAAGAAGAGACGAAAGGGAGAATTGATCTAACAGACACCCCACAGAAAGAGCCAGGTGGAGAACTGTTTTGTGATGGTTCCGGTTTTAAATTACCCAATGGCACGTAACTGCTGTCTACGCCATCACGACACTAAAGAGTATTGTAGAGAGCAAAAGAATTCCATACAATTCAGCGCAGGCTGCAGAGATAATAGCATTGACAAGAGCATGTTAAATTTCTGAAAATCTGAATGTAAACATATATACTGACAGTCAGTATGCATTCGGGGTGGTCCACAATTTTGGCCGACTGTGGGCTGAGAGGTTTTCTAACATCCCATGGAACCAAAATTCAACATGGCCCTTTGATAGCGCGATTGTTCTCTGCACTCACGTGTCCGAAGCGACTAGCAATAATGAAATAACATGTAACGTGGGAAAAGGAAACGCGTTTGCAGACAAAATCGTGAAACAAACTGCCACTGATTTGCACACAAAATGGTTGATGGTACAGTCAGAAGAAGTGCCCTGCATGATAGAAAATGGGATTGCCACAGTCAAAGAGATGCAGGCGGAAGCAACTGTTGATGAAATAAAAGGGTGGGCTGAGGGTTCCGCAGAATTAGACGTAGAAGGTTGCTGGGTGGACAAAGAGAGTAGAAAATGGATGCTGCCCAACTCCCCCATCCCCAATTTCTACAATACACACACTGCACTGCACACCATTGGTACCACTCTATGATGTACCTCACCTTGTCTAAGCTCTGCCACCACCACTTCCAAACACTCTGCTCTGTCTTCTTTACCTATAGCTCCTACTGGATCCTCACCTGTACAACCCACTTTCTGCCTTTCTTGCTGCTTGTTCTTACACTGCTGGGCGGGTAGTACAGTGTCCTTTTTATCAACTGCCACTTGGCTGCAGGGCTCACCTGACCACCTGCACCAATCAGTGCCTGTACTTTCCCCGGGAGGTGCTCTTCACAGCTGGAAGGCTTTAAAAAAAAAACTAAGTCCCTTCCCCAGCATGGTTTTGCACACAGTCTGATGTTTCTCTGTTATGCTGTGGTTTGAAAATACATTTTTCTCTCTGAATGGTGAGTTTTCTGCTTTTCTGGCGTGCTTGCTGCTTTTGGGTTATTCTGCTGATTCGTTTCATCTGTATAGTTTCTCTTTTCCCTTCTCTGGATTCCGGTTCAAGTTTTTGTGGCTGCTTCCAGGGAGATACTGGGAGTTGTAGTTCTACAGAGAAAGAAAACTGGCCAGCAACTGTACTGTGAGGTGTTGAGATTGAAAGAGTGGTATCAGGGTGTGACATGGGAGCAGGGTATTCTTTGGGGACCGGAGACCCCCGCAACTCCCACTTTGCAAATATGAGACCGGGCTGGCTTGGGCTTTTGTTCAGGTGGGCCACCTGCCCAGGTTGAGCGGGTTCCCCAAACCCACTCCCGAGGGTCATGCCCCTGGCCCAGTCACAAAACATCATGGCACTGTTTCTAGTAGAGCTGTGAATTTGACATTTTTTGTGGTGTTCAACCCCCACAATACTAGGTTGCCACACTTGTCGGATGGTCTGTGAGCTTTTAATTCTTTACTAAAGATTATGTCTAATTCATGTGCCATTGTATTGTTTTGTGCATTGGGTCCGATTTCACTGGCTCCTGTGTCGCCACATCTTGCAAAACTGTTGTCCTTTTGAAGATGCTCACCCGTAAGGGGATTTTCCTGGTTGGTTTTGCTTCCACACGGCGGGTGAATCTAAGGCGGCTGCAGATTTGGTCTTTCATGGCTCTCACTTGTTGATTGCCTTGAATGAAACAGTGACTAGTGGAAGTGTTAAAATGCACATTTTGAGCAATGAGCTTGCTGCTCAGTCACAGGTCATCGCTTTGAAAATCGTCCTCGACCTGCATTATTTTGGAACCACATGGCATGGGCATCATGATCCCTCACTGCGATCAGTCATAAAAGTTTGTTTTGATAACGCTTTATCCCATTAAAAGGGAGAAAAGTCACTCATGTGGTCTGAAAGCCCATGTCATTGTTTCTTTTGTCAAAATGTCATAGCCAACACACACTCACCGAAAGGTTGCATATTGATGAAATCACTATAGCTCGTTTCTCCAGCATGGGGTCTGGCATGGATTCACATGCTCATGAATATTCCCCGTCGTCAGGCTGGGAATCCTCGGTAAAGAAAAAACCAGTATCAGTTTCGTTTCTGATCTGTCTTTCGTAGCAATAACCAATCACTGGTCTCTGCGTCATACTGACCACAGCCAATGACTGCCCTCTACCTAAGCACCGCCTCTGGCAGCCATCTTCAGATTTTTACCGCACGTTCATGTGTTGGGATCCTCGTGCTATTGCTCTCGAGCGTTAGTGCTATTTTTTCGCGCTTTTCACAAAAAACTTCGATTCTTCGGTCAAAAGAGCCTCAAGCTCCACCGATCCTACATCCGATCAACGGGGACCCGTGTCGGATTCGTCTGTGCCCCTCAAGGGTGAAGATTTCGTCGAGCTACACTTCGGAGGACTCCAGAAGCTTCTCAGGCCCGGTCTCGGAGATGGCCCAGGAGAAGGGAAGCTCGACGCCCGGAAAGCTGTTCAGGGTCTGCCCTGGATGCCAGCTGCAGAACGTCTTTAAGGAGGACGAACACTCTTTCTGCCTTTACTGCCTTCATGAGGACAAAACGCACGTGGAAAAGGACTGTGCGTTTTGCGGCAACATGTCGGAACGGACCATGAAGGACCGTCATCAACGTCTCGCCAACTGGCTGGAGGGTAAGAGCCCGTCTGGCGAGAAGAAGAAGAAATCCGAGCGGTCTTCTAAGACCTTTGAGGGCGCCCTGGCGACGGGGGCCCAACATAAGGCCAAGCACCGCGAGTCCGCTGGCACCGGGAGCGCCGAACGGTCGGGCTCTACGGGCGCCAGGCAGGGCGCACCCTCCCCGGCGCCATCAACCACGAGCCAACGCTCTGGGTCGGGTAAGAGGAAGGCCGAGCACCCGGCGAAGCTCCTGGAGAGGCCCCGGTCGAGCTCTAAGGCAGAGGAGGAGCGTGGCAGTGCCCCCTCCCTCAAGGATAAGGCGGTGAGCGCACCTAAGGTGGTGAAGGCCTTGATCCATCCGACCAAGCCCTCTATTGAAACGGTCGCGGCGGCCCTGGCCCAGCCTGTGGAGGCTGCACCAGTGGTGGCGACCTCAGGGCCCAGAATCTCCCTGCCTCCTCGGAGGGAGTCTTCTTTTGTGCCCATCGATAGGACCCCCGTGAAACCCTCCGTGGGGAAGAAGGGGGGGCAGGGCGTCGTCGTAGATTCGGCCTCAACCTCAGAAGAGGAGCTGATCGAGGTCTTAAGCCACGGCCTTGGCGTGGAACAAGACCAGCCCGTCGGAATGGGCCCCGACGCAGGTGACGACGACGACATCGTCGAGGATACCGACGGGGCCCCTGCTCGCCCGTCGGATTCCCCTCTGCCAACGCCGCGAGACAACTCGGCGGCCATTTTGTTGGCCATACAGTCCTTATGCACTGAGATAAGGACGAGGCTACCGTTACCGACGGAGGAACCTCTCCCGTCGGGGGATCCAGAACCGGGACCTTCTGGTGTTCCCCCTACCAAGAAAAGAAGGATCCATCCTCCACCTCCTTTTCAACCGTCGCGCCCCGTCCAGCCCTCCTCCCCATCCACCCGAGGGGATGATACGGGGACTGACACGGCAGCGACGGGTACGGACGACGAGGCATACGACGAGGATTTTCCGTCGTCGCCTCCCACCAGGGCTTCTCCGCCCGACGAGATCGGATCTTTCCACTCCATGATCTCCAGGGCTTCCGAGCTTTTCCAACTCTGCCCTGAGGAGAAGAAAAAGGAAGGCTTCCTTTATCAGCGGCGCGAGGCCAAGAGGAAGACGGTCCTCGCAGTGCCTCTGTTGGACGACATTTGGGATGAGGGCCTTTCCCTCCTCAAGAACCCTTCCACGACGCCAGCTAGAAGAGACCGGTACGAGAAGAAGTACCGGGTCCCAGACACGGCCCCCCTATGCCTCCGGGCGCAGCCTACCCCGGACTCCGTCGTCTCCGCGGCAGCCAGGAAGAAAGCAGGGGGGGGTGCGGCCTCCACATCGACTTCCCCGCCGGACGGCGAGGGAAAGAAATTGGATACTATGGGACGTAGAGTCATCTCGTCGGCAGCGACGACGATTAAAGCGGCCAACGCCTTGGCTATCGTGGCCCGCTACGACAGAGAGCTCTGGTACAAGATGGCTCCCCTGCTGGATTTTCTGCCGGACGACAAGAGGGCGGAGGCCCTTGAGATCCTCCAGGAAGGTGAAGTGGCTTCGGACCACGCTATCACCGTGGCGACGGACATCGCCGACGCGGGGTTCCGCCAGCTGGGCAACGGCGTTTGCCTTCGACGTCGTGGATGGCTCAAAGCTACGGACTTTCGGCAGGACGTCCAGACCAGAGTCCTGGACATGCCCTTCGACGGGAACAACCTGTTTGGGAAGACGGTGGACGATTCCCTCCAGGCCATCAAGGCGGATACTGAGACGGCCCGGGCCCTTGGAGTCCTGCAGCAACGACGGACGCCCTTTCGGAGCGGCGGAGGCAAGGGCGCCTCCAAAGGTTCCGGCGGCGGTTTCTCTTCCTACCGTCAAGCGGCCCGCTCGTCGTCGCAAGAGGCCTACAGAGGACGAGGCAAGTCTAGCGGACCCCGCCGTCGTCGCCAAGGAGGTCAAGGCGGCAAGGCCGCGTCCAAGCAGGATTGAACCGGCCGTGGGGTCGGGCCCCCACCGAAGCACCCCGGTGGGAGGCCGGCTGGCGGGCTTCGTCAGCGTGTGGGAGTCCATCTCCACCGACGGTTGGGTGCTGGACGCCCTGGCCCGGGGCCACGCGCTCAAGTTTCAAAAAAGGTGCCCGCGCGTCCCCCCCGTGGCCAGGAAAGAACTTCACGTCCCTCAACTTCTCCTGGAGGTAAAGGCGATGCTCAGGAAGGGCGCCATCGAACTCGTCCCAAAGAGGCTTCGGGGCTCCGGAGTCTACTCGCGATACTTCCTCGTGAAGAAGAAGACTGGAGGATGGCGCCCCATCCTAGACCTGCGACGGCTGAACAAGTTCATCAAGGCGCAGAAGTTCCGGATGGTCACCCTACAGCACGTCCTGGGTCAACTGGAGGAAGGAGACTTCCTATCGTCGTTGGATTTGGAGGATGCCTACTTCCACATTCCAATCCTAAAGGGGCACCGAAAATTCCTCAGGTTCGTGGTTCAAGGGCGTCATTACCAGTTCAAAGCCCTTCCCTTCGGACTACGGTCGGCACCCAGGGTATTCACCAAGTGCCTCGCACCGGTGGCGGCGCAGCTGCGCCGCGAGGGGATTCACGTCTACCCCTACCTGGACGACTGGCTCATCCGCGCCAAGACGAAGGAGCTCGCCGTGGTCCACACAGCAAGGACCGTCCAACTCCTCACGGACCTGGGATTCTCCGTGAACTACGCCAAATCCCACCTGGTGCCCGCGCAAGTCGCACTGTTTCTGGGAGCGAGGCTCGACACAGTGTCCCTTCTGGCCTCCCCGTCGGAGGAGAGGACCAGGACCATCTTGGGCAAAGTGCAACGGATGTTGGTGGCCGACGCGGCCAAAGTGAGATCCATCAAGTCCCTCCTCGGGATGATGTCTTCCTGCATCTACCTCATTCCCATGTGCAGGCTCCGGATGCGCCCGTTGCAAGAATTCCTGGATGCGCGCTGGATCCAGACGACGGGCAGCTTCGAAGAAAGGATCAAGCTCGACGAGAGTTTCCGACGAGCGATACGGTGGTGGGGCACCCGCGCGCATCTGACGGCGGGCATGGACTTCCAGACCCCAGCCCACCAGGAGACTGTGACCACGGATGCCTCCCTGGAAGGGTGGGGAGCGCACACCGAAAATCTGCACGCGAGGGGACTCTGGCTCCCGACGGAGAAGTCCCTGCATATCAACGTCCTGGAGCTCCGTGCAGTGTTTTGGGCCCTCAGGTCCTTCCTTCCGTCCCTGAAGGGCAAGGTGGTGAGGATCTTCACCGACAACACCACCACCATGTTTTACATCAGGAAACAGGCCGGAACCAGGTCCCCAGCGCTGTCCAAGGAGGCGCAGGACCTGTGGCATTGGGCCGTCGCCCAAGGGATTTTTCTGGTGCCGTTTCATCTGGCAGGGATAAAAAACACCATCGCCGACTCACTCAGCAGGGAGCTGCGCTCGTGCCACGAGTGGGAACTACGGCAGGATCTGGTGGATCGCCTCTTCCGACGGTGGGGCACACCCCAGATCGACCTGTTCGCGACGGCTACGAACACCAAGTGCCGGAGGTTCGCCAGCAGGTTTCCCCAGACGAGGAGCATGGGCGATGCTTTCTCGTTCCCCTGGGAGGGCCTGTTCCTCTACGCGTTCCCTCCCTTGCCTCTGCTAATCCGGCTCGTCAACCAGCTCAAGAGGTCACGGTGCAGGATGATCCTCGTCGCACCTGCGTGGCCGAGGCAGATATGGTTCCCGGACCTTCTGGACTTGTCAGCGTCCCCGCCGATCAAGCTGCCGGCGGACGCGGATCTACTCTCCAGGGAAGGAGGCGCCATCCTCCACCACGACCCGAAGTCGCTGAACTTGCAGGCCTGGCTCCTGCAGCGCTAGAGTTTGGAGGATACGACATACCGGCCGATTGCAGAGAGGTTCTTGCAAAGGCCAGGGCGTCCTCGACTCTTAAATGCTACGGACACAAATGGAAGAGGTTCTCTGTCTGGTGCCACGCACAGAAGATTAACCCTCTACGGATTACGGCTCCCCAAGTACTGCCGTACCTGCTGACGCTGGCCAAAGCTGGACTGGCACACGCGTCCATCAAGATTCATCTTGCTGCGATCTCCCGATACACCAGAACCACGGGGCGGACGTCCTTGTGGTCTCATCGTCTGGTGAAAGAGTTCATGAAGGGACTATTCAGATCGTTCCCGCCGGTGAAGGCTCCGGCCCCGGCGTGGGAGCTCAACGTGGTGCTGACCAAGCTCATGGGACCTCCGTTCGAGCCTCTGCACTCGGCACCGTTGAAGTTTCTATCGTGGAAAACAGCTTTTCTTGTGGCCATCACCTCCGCACGACGAGTGGGAGAGATCCAGGCCCTTTCCTGCAAGGCCCCGTACTTGACTTTCCACGACACGAGGGTAGTGCTCAGGACGCACCCCTCCTTCATGCCCAAGGTACCGTCGGACTTCCATCTCAACGAACCCTTGGTGTTACCTGTGTTCTTCCCGTCGCCTTCGTCGCCGGCTGAGAGGACTTTGCACTCGCTGGATGTAGCTAGAGCGCTGAAGTTCTACGTGGACCGCACGAAGGGTTTTCGGAAGACGTCACAACTCTTTGTGAACTTTGGACCTGTCAATCAGGGGAAGGCTCTCTCGAAGGCTTCCATCTCCAGATGGCTCTCCGGCTGTATCATGTACTGTCACCGGTTGGCAAACCGACCGCTGCCTGGCCGTCCGAGAGCCCATTCCACCAGAGCGATCGCAGCTACCACGGCGTTCCTATCTGGTGTGCCCCTGCTGGACATATGCAGGGCTGCTACGTGGAGGTCGACGCACACCTTCACGAAATTCTACTGCGTCGACCGGGATTCCAGGGAGGAGTCCAGGGTCGGCCAAGCAGTGCTGCGCAACCTGTTCGCCTGAGGTGGGCCTGGTGAGGAGGTAAGATGCTTAATGTTGAGTTGATGTGATGCTTAATGTTGAGCCTTCGCCACCTCCCGTGGTTGTGCATGTGTGTACTGCTATGTATTCTTTATTCATGAGCATGTAAATCCATGCCAGACCCCATGCTGGAGAAGGAACAAGTTACTTACCTGTAACTGTTGTTCTCCAGCATGGGTCTGGCATGGATTCACATGCGAACCCTCCCGCCTACCCCTCTGCGGCTCTTCACTTGGTCATACTGCCACTTCACGTGCTTCCAAATCTGAAGATGGCTGCCAGAGGCGGTGCTTAGGTAGAGGGCAGTCATTGGCTGTGGTCAGTATGACGCAGAGACCAGTGATTGGTTATTGCTACGAAAGACAGATCAGAAACGAAACTGATACTGGTTTTTTCTTTACCGAGGATTCCCAGCCTGACGACGGGGAATATTCATGAGCATGTGAATCCATGCCAGACCCATGCTGGAGAACAACAGTTACAGGTAAGTAACTTGTTCCTTACCATCTGCCTGGTGTATTATAAAGATCTGATGTTTGAGTCACCACTGACCATGTAATCCTAACAGGACAGCGTTCAGTGGGCGTTGTTGATTTCTTTCAATACATGTTCATTTACCTTCTTAAAGATAGTGGCACAAAAACTTTTTGAAAATGACAAAGTTAAAATACATATTGGCACAAATATGGCCTAGACCACCACCTCACCACAGCCCCGTCATTACCATTTTCCCCAGTTCTGAGCGCATTAGGACCCTTGTCATGTGAGTTGAGACGGAGGAATGCTTTCATGGATGGTGTCACAAATCGAGGATAGACCGGAGATAAATCTCACTACCATTTCTCTGGATACTTCAAATTGAATGTAGAATCTGTCCTGCCTGCTTGAGTCCAATGCCATATGCAGAAGGCAGGTGAAAGGATCAAGTGAAGCAACAACTCTAGTGCCAATGGGCAAATCCACATGGAGGACAGTGGGTGGGGGGGGTGGCAGTTTATATACTAGCACAAAGCACTGATAGGCCCAGTGTTCATACAGTCTACAGAGCTAACGTCTTTTGTGGACATGCATCAGAAGGGCATCCAGTTTATTCCCCCATTTGAATTCTGGGATGTGTAGTTCCCCATCTTTACAATTGGGGTGAAAAATACAAATTGGCTGATCTTTAACCCGACTCTACTGATCAGAGAAAAAGTGGTCACAGCATCAAAGCTGCATTTACTAATGTGGCCTCACTTTCTCTATGCTCTTGTCTGCCAAATAAGGCCCCCTTGGCAGACGCCACATCCCACAGTGCAAGATCCAGACTGCGCAGCACTTGCTTACTGCAGCCTTTCCAAATCAGATTAAAAAGCTCACTTAATAGCTGTAGGCCCTAAAAAGGTATACCGGTATAAACAATGTGACAGTTATTATAGTTCAATTAAGCTGTTCACTGTATCTATAATGATATACCGTTACACCCCTAGTGTGTGTGTGCATGTATATGTGTGTATATGGAATTCTGGGGCTTGTGAATCTGCTTAGAATTGCATGCTTTTCATAGGCTGACATCTAGTGGTCGGTGCAGAGTTCTGCATGACTTATTTTCAAGGGACGTCGACTGGGCACGTTTGTAATACTATCCCTAGTGTGACATGTATTATACCCATGACACCTTGCACGTCAAGGTCCTTCAGATTGTTTTTCTCCAAAATCGTGGTCGGTCGCTGTATGCAGAGTTTCTTGACTAACACCATTATTAAAGTATTAATGTAGACTTATTTACTGACTACCGCCATCAACTCTTCAGTGGCTTTCAGGCTAACATCACCAACTGCTGGAGCTCTTCGGCGACCGTTCTCTTCAACTTGATGACTCCCTGGGTTTGGCCTACACCGGTCTCTGGCATGTTACATTAGGGAGAGTGAGGGGATTCCCATGCTTTAAAACATTTCTGAGAATATCTTTTCTCAGATTTCGCCTTTACACTCAATGTCGTGCTGCCCTTTTAAAAACCATGGAAAATACTCCTTTTAAATTCTGTCCATCCTGTAATAGCAAGTATCCCTGGAAAGACACGCATTGTGTGTGCAATCGCTGCCTTCTGAGGGATCACTCAGAAAAACTGTGTCTGTCCTGTAAATTGTTACAACTCAAAACTCTAAAAGACAGGCGTACCAAACGTTGGTCAGCCTACGCCATGCAGACCGAGGCTTACACAGATCACCCGGCAGGCGCAGAAGAATCAAAGAAAGATCAGGGCAGCTGCAGTGCACAAAGTGATGCCGAAGACATTATGGGTTCCACTGAATCCAACGTGCCAGTCCCTGCCTCCGAGAAACGGACTTGCAGTCCTGGGATGGAGACTACACTCAGCAGCAAGGGCACACACAAACACTTCTACACTAAACCCACAACCATAGCCGTTCAACTAAAAAGTTAAAACAAGTCAACGCAGTATCAGGAAAAAGCATCACCGCTGATTGACTTCAAGCGCCTTTTGTCCTGTGGGCCCTCGTCTTCACGTTCGCCACAAGACAAACTCTAAACAGACGTCGAGCGAAACAACTCCCATTACCGCACATAAAGATTTGGTTCACTCGTGTACCGAATGACAAGTGTCGAAACATAAGTCTTCAACGCCCTCTGGAGGTATGTCGAAAAGCACACAACATAAAGGAGTTTCAAAACAAGTTTCCTCGTCCTTAAAAAGTACTGCGAGAAACACACCATATACATCTGCTTCATCTCCATTTTCAGAGGCTTTACGTTCTCAACACAATTTTCAAGCTGTAGATGATTCTATAGCTTTTGACTTCCAGAACGCCCCTTTTACAGGCTATTGAACTAAAGAAAAATTCAAAAAGGCTATGGATAAAATGTCATGTTTTGTAAACTTTCTAGAAAAGAACCCTCTGAAACAAAAATAATTTGATTAAGGAGAGGGAGAACCTCCTGCTAAATTATAATCTTTAGTCCAACCACACCAGTCATCTCTATACCAGATGATGACACAACATCATGATGATCAATGTTTAGGGGATGCTGTTTACGCAAGTAATGGTCAAGCGCAGTTTGATGATCAATATACTCTGCATCAAGATGATGATGATCCTGACATTTATGTGTTGCCATCCCCTTAAGATCAAGATCAGCCTGTGGTAGATTCCCCAATACACAACCAAATTCAATGCAATGATCTGGTCATCAAATTTCATATCCAAGAAGCCCTGCAAGAGACAGATTTTGTCCACAACATCTTGGTGGGAAAAGAAGTCTGTTGGTGAGTGCATTATTTTACTTCAATTGGTTGCAAAACGTATTGAGCCTTGCTTATCGACTTCCTCCCTAACCAGAGCAATCAATCCCCATGTCGAGAAAACCTTTAAACTGGTGCCTACTAACGCCCTCTACATTAGTGGACAGCTAAAACCAGATTCCTAGTGGTCACAACCAACAGGAAAAGGGCTGGCACTCCATTAGTGTCTGCGGAGGCACCATCTGAAAAGGAGAGCAAAAAATGATATGAAGTGTCCACTTCAGTAGCTTATCAAATACGCATCGCTAACAATACAACATTATTAGCCAGCTACGATAGCTAACTTTGGGACAGTGTCCATGACCACTTTGATGCTGTTCCTGGACCATTACGTAAACACAAATTCGCAAAACGGTGTCTGAAGGCAAACAAGTTGCCAACTGCATTATTAAAAATAATTTAGATGCAACAGACACTGCTGGTCAAATCATAGCTGAGGGTACTCTTTTAAAGTGTCATTCTTGGTTACAGCATTCAGGTTTTAAACTTGAGACACGAGCAACACTACTAAAAAGAACAATTATAATTATAAAAATATGCCCACTGAACCCAATGTCTGATTCGATAAGGCATTGGATGATGCTCTTAAAAATGTGAAAGAAGAGCATGAAACCCTTAAAACTCTGAGGCAGATCTCTAATAAGCCCCATATCCAACGGGGCATCTTCAACACACGCTGCTCCTATCGAGGACAAGGATACCCACATACATCAGGCAGGTTATAATTTGGGACCTTCCACACCATGGTATACCTCCCAGGCCCAATCATCCAGTTATCAGCCCACCTTTCAATGGGCTACAAAAGGGGAACAGGTAGAGGTAGGACTGCCGCCGCAAGAGGCTCTGCAGCGCCTAAGCAATGGCACACCCATTCAGGTTCCCTCCCATGTTTTCCTAGAAGGGGGTTGCATTTCTCTATTCACCCACACAGTTGGTGCTGTCGACTGTGTCCAAGGGTTACTTCATCGAGTTTATAGAAAACCCCAACATCATACACCAAGACACAGGAAGATTTTGCAAGAACATCAGCAAATTCTACAAACAGAAATCAAGACTCTAATACAGAAAGGCACAATAGAGCGGGTCCCACCTCACGAGGTAAACAAGGGTATCTATTCAGTGTACTTCCTAGTTCCAAAGAAGGGCTGAACTATGTGCCCTGCTTTAGGCCTGCGTCCAGCCAACTCATATGCCAAACCACAAATGTTTCAGATGACAACTCTTCAAGAAGTAATCCCTCAAGTAAAAGAGGGAGATTACATGGCGGCATGGGATATGAAAAATGCATACTTTCATATATCAATGTTGCCAGCACCAATATTTCCTCTAATTATTTTTCTCTGTGCGGAACCAGTTGATTGTTGTGCGCACATTATTTTCCATGTGCGCAACTGACTAATGAGGTAAGCCACTTTGTGAGCTACCGTTGCAGAAGAGAGTTTGGAAAGGAATTTCCTCTTCCCAGCCACTGCAATTCTTTTCAAATCTTACAGCACTTTTTCCAAACACACAGGCTAAAATAAAATATGTTGTATGTGATTATACAGAAAACTCATCAATCAGTCCAAGACTTTGCTATCTGCCACAGTACCTTGCAAACGTACTTCTGCACAGAGAAAAATGTCGGCCTCATTAGGAGTTTGGTGGTAAGTTGTAAAGTTGGCGGTAACTCCATTACCGCCAACTTGGCCACTACGCCAAAATGCGATTTCGGGCCTGGAGTGGAGAATATGCCTCCAGGAAAATACTGGAGGTAAATCCTACAACTCAAAGCTGAAATCGTACGAATTTCTGCAGCAGTAATTCCGCCCCAAAAAACACATTGTCCAATAGACTCAATATGAATGGGGAATTACACCGCCACTACCAGTTGTAATCTGTCGGAAATTCCTCTGTACCAAGTGGCGGTAACAGTAATTAGTTTTGGTGGTATTCTGGCTGATTTACGCTGCGATACTGCCCCAAGTCGTAACGAGGCAATGTATGTTTTATGCCACTGGAAAATTACTCATTTATATTAGAAAACACAACTATCTCTTGTCATAACTGATGTAGCTGTCAAACTCAGAATACATTTGCTGATGGATGTGTCAAAAACATGCTGAAAGGAGTTCAAGTGCCGCTTTAATTAAGTAATTCAAGGGCCAGGAGAACATGCTTCTAATAATTTGTGTAATAATTGCATCAGAATAACTGCACCTTAAAATATGATGATCCAAAATTCCTGTGCCTCTGCTTAGTATCCACATTACGCTCTCCTGTGTGTAGTGATAACACCAGCCTTAGAGCTAAGAGACATATGCACCATGCATGTTTAATCCCTAAAAAAGGAAAATGTGCCTAACAAAAACGAGAAATAATTAACATATCATTGCTTCAACCCACAAAGCTCCACTGATATTTTTTCGAATTAGTGATCAGTAGAGCAATGGCGTAGGAAGGAAGGAACTGTAATAATATTAATGCCCGATCTCAAAAGGAATTGTATGGGTAAAGAACATCTTTTAATAAGCAGAAAGTATCCCTATTGGCAAAACTAATTACTTTTTTTACTCCCTGAAAAATCATTCGACTCCAAGTAGGGAGCAAAATCTGATTAGAGCCCTGCTTGTACCCCTGACATAGGAAGTGAAATGACAGGGCACATAAATAAAGTGTATAGTTTTGCCCACCCTTCCGCACCACAGCCTAGATAAAATTAAACAAGAACTTTACTGAGGTTTATTATGGAGCCCTGTTGAAGAAAATCACACACATATGCCTTTTAAGTTAATTGCATCAATTCATCAGACATACAAGTGTTTGAGTGCCTCTTCTGTAACTATGGTTCTCCAGCATGGGGTCTGGCATGGATTCACATGCTCATGAATATTCCCCGTCGTCAGGCTGGGAATCCTCGGTAAAGAAAAAACCAGTATCAGTTTCGTTTCTGATCTGTCTTTCGTAGTAATAACCAATCACTGGTCTCTGCGTCATACTGACCACAGCCAATGACTGCCCTCTACCTAAGCACCGCCTCTGGCAGCCATCTTCAGATTTTTACCGCACGTTCATGTGTTGGGATCCTCGTGCTATTGCTCTCGAGCGTTAGTGCTATTTTTCGCGCTTTTTCACAAAAAACTTCGATTCTTTCGGTCAAAAGAGCCTCAAGCTCCACCGATCCTACATCCGATCAACGGGGACCCGTGTCGGATTCATCTGTGCCTCAAGGGTGAAGATTTCGTCGAGCTACACTTCGGAGGACTCCAGAAGCTTCTCAGGCCCGGTCTCGGAGATGGCCCAGGAGAAGGGAAGCTCGACGCCCGGAAAGCTGTTCAGGGTCTGCCCTGGATGCCAGCTGCAGAACGTCTTCAAGGAGGACGAACACTCTTTCTGCCTTTACTGCCTTCATGAGGACAAGACGCACGTGGAGAAGGACTGTGCGTTTTGCGGCAACATGTCGGAACGGACCATGAAGGACCGCCATCAACGTCTCGCCAACTGGCTGGAGGGTAAGAGCCCGTCTGGCGAGAAGAAGAAGAAATCCGAGCGGTCTTCTAAGACCTTTGAGGGCGCCCCGGCGACGGGGGCCCAACATAAGGCCAAGCACCGCGAGTCCGCTGGCACCGGGAGCGCCGAACGGTCTGGCTCTACGGGCGCCAGGCAGGGCGCACCCTCCCCGGCACCATCAACCACGAGCCAACGCTCTGGGTCGGGTAAGAGGAAGGCCGAGCACCCGGCGAAGCTCCTGGAGAGGCCCCGGTCGAGCTCTAAGGCAGAGGAGGAGCGTGGCAGTGCCCCCTCCCTCAAGGATAAGGCGGTGAGCGCACCTAAGGTGGTGAAGGCCTTGATCCATCCGACCAAGCCCTCTATCGAAACGGTCGCGGCGGCCCTGGCTCAGCCTGTGGTGGGTACACCAGTGGTGGCGACCTCAGGGCCCAGAATCTCCCTGCCTCCGCGGAGGGAGTCTTCCTTTGTGCCCATCGATAGGACCCCCGTGAAACCCTCTGTGGGGAAGAAGGGGGGCAGGGCGTCGTCGTAGATTCGGCCTCAACCTCAGAAGAGGAGCTGATCGAGGTCTTAAGCCACGGCCTAGGCGTGGAAGAAGGCCAGCCCGTCGGAATGGACCCCGACGCAGGTGACGACGACGACATCGTCGAGGATACCGACGGGGCCCCTGCTCGCCCGTCGGATTCCCCTCTGCCAGCGCCGCAAGACAACTCGGCGGCCATTTTGTTGGCCATACAGTCCTTATGCTCCGAGATAAGGACGAGGCTACCGTTACCGACGGAGGAACCTCTCCCGTCGGGGGATCCAGAACCGGGACCTTCTGGTGTTCCCCCCACCAAGAAAAGAAGGATCCATCCACCACCTCCTTTTCAACCGTCGCGCCCCGTCCAGCCCTCCTCCCCGTCCACCCGAGGGGATGATACGGGGACTGACACGGCAGCGACGGGTACGGACGACGAGGCATACGACGAGGATTTTCCGTCGTCGCCTCCCACCAGGGCTTCTCCGCCCGACGAGATCGGATCTTTCCACTCCATGATCTCCAGGGCTTCCGAGCTTTTCCAACTCTGCCCTGAGGAGAAGAAAAAGGAAGGCTTCCTTTATCAGCGGCGCGAGGCCAAGAGGAAGACGGTCCTCGCAGTGCCTCTGTTGGACGACATTTGGGATGAGGGCCTTTCCCTCCTCAAGAACCCTTCCACGACGCCAGCTAGAAGAGACCGGTACGAGAAAAAGTACCGGGTCCCGGACACGGCCCCCCTATGCCTCCGGGCGCAGCCTACCCCGGACTCCGTCGTCTCCGCGGCAGCCAGGAAGAAAGCGGGGGGGGGTGCGGCCTCCACATCAACTTCCCCGCCGGACGGCGAGGGAAAGAAATTGGATGCTATGGGACGTAGAGTCATCTCGTCGGCAGCGACGACGATTAAAGCGGCCAACGCCTTGGCTATCGTGGCCCGCTACGACAGGGAGCTCTGGTACAAGATAGCTCCCCTGCTGGATTTTCTGCCGGACGACAAGAGGGCAGAGGCCCTTGAGATCCTGCAGGAAGGTGAGGTGGCGTCGGACCACGCCATCACCGTGGCGACGGACATCGCCGACACTGGGTTCCGCCAGCTGGGCAACGGCGTTTGCCTTCGACGTCGTGGATGGCTCAAAGCTACAGACTTTCGGCAGGACGTCCAGACCAGAGTCCTGGACATGCCCTTCGACGGGAACAACCTGTTTGGGAAGACAGTGGACGATTCCCTTCTGGCCATCAAGGCGGATACTGAGACGGCCAGGGCCCTTGGAGTCCTGCAGCAACGACGAACGCCCTTTCGGAGCGGCGGAGGCAAGGGCGCCTCCAAAGGTTCCGGCGGCGGTTTCGCTTCCTACCGTCAAGCGGCCCGCTCGTCGTCGCAAGAGGCCTACAGAGGACGAGGCAAGTCTAGCGGACCCCGCCGTCGTCGCCAAGGAGGTCAAGGCGGCAAGACCGCGTCCAAGCAGGATTGAACCGGCCGTGGGGTCGGGCCCCCACCGAAGCACCCCGGTGGGAGGCCGGCTGGCGGGCTTCGTCAGCGTGTGGGAGTCCATCTCCACCGACCGTTGGGTGCTGGACGCCCTGGCCCGGGGCCACGCGCTCGAGTTTCAAAGAAGGTGCCCGCGCGTCCCCCCCGTGGCCAGGAAAGAACTTCACGTCCCTCAACTTCTCCTGGAGGTAAAGGCGATGCTCAGAAAGGGCGCCATCGAACTCGTCCCAAAGAGGCTTCGGGGCTCCGGAGTCTACTCGCGATACTTCCTCGTGAAGAAGAAGACGGGAGGATGGCGCCCCATCCTAGACCTGCGACGTCTGAACAAGTTCATCAAGGCGCAGAAGTTCCGGATGGTCACCCTCCAGCACGTCCTGGGTCAGCTGGAGGAAGGAGACTTCCTATCGTCGTTGGATTTGGAGGATGCCTACTTCCACATTCCCATCCTAAAGGGGCACCGAAAATTCCTCAGATTCGTGGTCCAGGGGCGTCATTACCAGTTCAAAGCCCTTCCCTTCGGACTACGGTCGGCACCCAGGGTATTCACCAAGTGCCTCGCACCGGTGGCGGCGCAGCTGCGCCGCGAGGGGATTCACGTCTACCCCTACCTGGACGACTGGCTCATCCGCGCCAAGACGAGGGAGCTCGCCGTGGTCCACACGGCAAGGACCGTCCAACTCCTCACGGACCTGGGATTCTCCGTGAACTACGCCAAATCCCACCTGGTGCCCGCGCAAGTCGCACTGTTTCTGGGAGCGAGGCTCGACACAGTGTCCCTTCTGGCCTCCCCGTCGGAGGAGAGGACCAGGACCATCTTGGGCAAGGTGCAACGGATGTTGGTGGCCGACGCGGCCAAGGTGAGGTCCATCAAGTCCCTCCTCGGGATGATGTCTTCCTGCATCTACCTCATTCCCATGTGCAGGCTCCGGATGCGCCCGTTGCAAGAATTCCTGGATGCGCACTGGATCCAGACGACGGGCAGCTTCGAGGAAAGGATCAAGCTCGACGAGAGTTTCCGACGAGCGATACGGTGGTGGGGCACCCGCGCGCATCTGACGGCGGGCATGGACTTCCAGACCCCAGCCCACCAGGAGACTGTGACCACGGATGCCTCCCTGGAAGAGTGGGGAGCGCACACCGAAAATCTGCACGCAAGGGGACTCTGGCTCCCGACGGAGAAGTCCCTGCATATCAACGTCCTGGAGCTCCGTGCAGTGTTTTGGGCCCTCAGGTCCTTCCTTCCGTCCCTCAAGGGCAAGGTGGTGAGGATCTTCACCGACAACACCACCACCATGTTTTACATCAGGAAACAGGGCGGAACCAGGTCCCCAGCGCTGTCCAAGGAGGCGCAGGACCTGTGGCATTGGGCCGTCGCCCAAGGGATTTTTCTGGTGCCGTTTCATCTGGCAGGGATAAAAAACACCATCGCCGACTCACTCAGCAGGGAGCTGCACTCGTGCCACGAGTGGGAACTACGGCAGGATCTGGTGGATCGCCTCTTCCGACGGTGGGGCACACCCCAGATCGACCTGTTCGCGACGGCGACGAACACCAAGTGCCGGAGGTTCGCCAGCAGGTTTCCCCAGACGAGGAGCATGGGCGATGCTTTCTCGTTCCCCTGGGAGGGCCTGTTCCTCTACGCGTTCCCTCCCTTGCCTCTGCTAATCCGGCTCGTCAACCAGCTCAAGAGGTCACGGTGCAGGATGATCCTCGTCGCACCTGCGTGGCCGAGGCAGATATGGTTCCCGGACCTTCTGGACTTGTCAGCGTCCCCGCCGATCAAGCTGCCGGCGGACGCGGATCTACTCTCCAGGGAAGGAGGCGCCATCCTCCACCACGACCCGAAGTCGCTGAACTTGCAGGCCTGGCTCCTGCAGCGCTAGAGTTTGGAGGATACGACATACCGGCCGATTGCAGAGAGGTTCTTGCAAAGGCCAGGGCGTCCTCGACTCTTAAATGCTACGGACACAAATGGAAGAGGTTCTCTGTCTGGTGCCACGCACAGAAGATTAACCCTCTACGGATTACGGCTCCCCAAGTACTGCCGTACCTGCTGACGCTGGCCAAAGCTGGTCTGGCACACGCGTCCATCAAGATTCATCATGCTGCGATCTCCCGATACACCAGAACCACGGGGCGGACGTCCTTGTGGTCTCATCGTCTGGTGAAAGAGTTCATGAAGGGACTGTTCAGATCGTTCCCGCCGGTGAAGGCTCCGGCCCCGGCGTGGGAGCTCAACGTGGTGCTGACCAAGCTCATGGGACCTCCGTTCGAGCCTCTGCACTCGGCCCCATTGAAGTTTCTATCGTGGAAAACAGCTTTTCTTGTGGCCATCACCTCCGCACGACGAGTGGGAGAGATCCAGGCCCTTTCCTGCAAGGCCCCGTACTTGACTTTCCACGACACGAGGGTAGTGCTCAGGACGCACCCCTCCTTCATGCCCAAGGTGCCGTCGGACTTCCATCTCAACGAACCCTTGGTGTTGCCTGTGTTCTTCCCGTCGCCTTCGTCGCCGGCTGAGAGGACTTTGCACTCGCTGGATGTGGCTAGAGCGCTGAAGTTCTACGTAGACCGCACGAAGTGTTTTCGGAAGACGTCACAACTCTTTGTGAACTTTGGACCTGTCAATCAGGGGAAGGCTCTCTCGAAAGCTTCCATTTCCAGATGGCTCTCCGGCTGTATCATGTACTGTCATCGGTTGGCAAACCGACCGCTGCCTGGCCGTCCGAGAGCCCATTCCACCAGAGCGATCGCAGCTACCACGGCGTTCCTATCTGGTGTGCCCCTGCTGGACATATGCAGGGCTGCTACGTGGAGGTCGACGCACACCTTCACGAAATTCTACTGCGTCGACCGGGATTCCAGGGAGGAGTCCAGGGTCGGCCAAGCAGTGCTGCGCAACCTGTTCGCCTGAGGTGAGCCTGGTGAGGAGGTAAGATGCTTAATGTTGAGTTTATGTGATGCTTAATGTTGAGCCTTTGCCACCTCCCGTGGTTGTGCATGTGTGTACTGCTATGTATTCTTTATTCATGAGCATGTGAATCCATGCCAGACCCCATGCTGGAGAAGGAACAAGTTACTTACCTGTAACTGTTGTTCTCCAGCATGGGTCTGGCATGGATTCACATGCGAACCCTCCCGCCTACCCCTCTGCGGCTCTTCACTTGGTCATACTGCCACTTCACGTGCTTCCAAATCTGAAGATGGCTGCCAGAGGCGGTGCTTAGGTAGAGGGCAGTCATTGGCTGTGGTCAGTATGACGCAGAGACCAGTGATTGGTTATTACTACGAAAGACAGATCAGAAACGAAACTGATACTGGTTTTTTCTTTACCGAGGATTCCCAGCCTGACGACGGGGAATATTCATGAGCATGTGAATCCATGCCAGACCCATGCTGGAGAACAACAGTTACAGGTAAGTAACTTGTTCCATCCCTCTTCTATAATTCTTTGTGATCAGTTAAATAATATGCAGGCAGATGCTAGAGACTGCACATGCAGAACACATGGCTATATTGAAAGGCCCTCAGCAGTTGAGCATAGAAAGAAAAAGAAGGTGCTGTTGTCTAGATGGATTTGTATTTAGTTTATTTGTAAAGCGCAGTAAGGGTCAAATGGCAAAACATTCAAGCTCCTCCACTTTACAAGAAGATACGGGGAACAGAAGTCTCGCAGAGGAATCATGAATACAATAATGTACAGACAAAGGCAATAAAGATAAGCAGGTAATTATACAAAATATATGGACATAATCAATAAAGTAAGCAGGTAAATAAACAAAATATACAAGAAAGCAGAGCGACCCTGGAGTTAAGGCCAGACCTTGTATGTGGTGCATCATGTGTTCTGCGTGAAGAGCCAAGATTTGGTTTTATTCTTGAAGGTTTGAAAAGAAGGCTCAATTCTGATGGGGACAGGAAGGGAGTTGCAGAGCTTCGAGGCTAGGACAGGGAAGCCCACTCCTCCGGCTTTTTGGGGTTTAAATCTGGGCAAAATGAGGCTGTGAATTTGTGGAGTTCTAGTGGGTCGTGTGGAGGTATGGAGAGTGAGATGGGTGGAAAGGTAGGGTGGGACCTTGTTGTCCAAGCATTTGTGCGTCAAGGCAGGGTTTTTAAGGCGATTCTTTATTTTACTGGGAGCCAGCGTAGATCTGATCTGACGTTGGAAATATGGGAGTGCCTGGGGATATTGAGAGCCGCCCTGATGGCATTATTATGGGTTGTTTGCAGTTTGTTGAGGTTGGACTGACTAGTCCCCAAGTAAAGGGCAATGCAGTAGTCGATCTTAGACATAATGAGCGTTCTTGCCAAGTTAATGCAGTTGTGGGAGTTCAGGAAGGGTCTGCAGGCAGTGATGAGTTTGCAGGTATAGGCCGAGGCCGACCTTACTGCATTCGTTTCTCTGTTCAGTGAAAGAGCAGAGTCCAGATAGATGCCTAGAGTTTTAGTGTCCTTGCAGACCTTAATGTCATTGCCATCGATATTGAAAGACTTGAAGGCCTGGTCTAGTTTATTAAGTCGTTGAGTTGAGCATAGTAAGAGGAGCTCAGTATTGTCGTCATTGAGGCAGAGGTCGGGTTGTGCCATCCAGGCCTGAATAACCAGGTAGATGTCATTCACGGATTTGGTATCGGCTGTGTGATCACCAGTAATGGGGATGAATATCTGGGTGTCATCCGCATAGTTAGTGTAGGAGACACCCAAATAATCAAGCACATCGAAGAGAGGTTTGGTGAACACGTTGTAAACAGTCGGCGACACACAAGAACCTTGTGGGACGCTGCAGTGTATCGGAGAAGGGTCCGCGGATGCTGTAGGAGAGAAAACCTGCATGGATCTGTTACTTAGGAAAGAGTGGATCCACGCATTGGCAGAGTCCGAAAAATGGGCCGCAGATTTAAGATGTTGGCAGAGTATTTGGTGGTTGACCAGATCGAATGCCGCGGAGAGATCATGAAGTAAGAGTAACGCTCATTTCCCATTATCTTTTAGAATCTCCATTTGAGTTTTCAGATCGATCAAGGCTGTTTCAGTTCCGTGTTTGGGGCGGAAGCCGGATTGTCTTAGCCCAAGGAGATTGTTGGATTCAAGATATTATTAGATCTGCAGATAGGCTGCACAATCTAGAATCTTGAGCAGGAAAGGGACCGTAGTGATAGGTCTAAAATTAGTTGGTATTTTGGGGTCAAGGGATGGTTTTTTGAGTAGTGGGATCACCCAGGCGTCCTTGAGGTTGTCAGGGACTATGCCCATTTTGAAAGAGGCGTTTATGAAGATCGTGATAAAGGGGGCTAGATCGTGAGAGGCTTCCTTGATGATCACAGCTGGGCAAGGGTCGCCTTGACAGTTGGAAGGTTTAAGATTGTTTATAATTCCTTCTACTTCAGAAATAGTAAGAAGGGAGAAGGCGAACGGTTTAAAATTCAAGTTGGCCTGGCCAGGTACCAGACGTGGGAATGGTCAGAGGATTGTCGGACTGTAGTGAGTTTTGTTTACCTCTGATTTTGGTTTGGAAGGATGCAATTTTGTCCAGAAGTGATGTCTGTATATTGGTACACCAATTGCTGTCTTTGGTGCAGTAGTCTGGAGGTACTTTGAATAGGTATTTTGAATAGTATTGGATTGTGCTGACAAGATGCGATTATTGTAGGACTCTTTTTTTTGGCCTGGAATATGGCTTCTTTCTAGGTAAGAGTAGGTAGGAAGAGGCCGTCCTTGTGGGCATCAGACGTTTGACTTTTCCAGCGTGTTTCTGCGCTGCGTTTCTCTTTGCGACGCACTCTAAGCTGTGGTGTGAACCACAAATTGAGGTGCGTATGCTGTTTGGGTTTCCTGAGTTTGAGAGGGGCGATGGAGTTTATAGCTGAAAGCGCCACCTGGTTATAAGTGTCAGCTAAGGTGGTGGGGTCCGAGCAAGAATCAATGACGTTGTTGAGAGTAGGAAGGATGAGGGGGGAGTAGCTTTTCAGAAGTTATGTCCTTTTTGTTTCTGGTAGGGATGGCAGGTGCTACGGATGGCGCAGGTAGGTGAACTGCTTCAATGTTGGAGGTGGTGATATGGTGATCCGACCAAGTGCGCACGGTGAGTTCGAGAGAAGACTGATGTTGCAGTTAGTGTTGCTTAGCCAATCTAAGGAGACCCCCCTTTGATGTGGGTAGGTTCTTGCATATGATGGGAGAATCCTAAATCAGTTAGGGTGTTGGAGAAGTCAATGGCCGTGGGGTCATTGGGGTTTTGGAAACCTAGATTGAGGTCTCCAAGGATGATAGTTTGTGAGTTGGTTTTAGCTTTGTCAAGTACTAAGGAGATAGTCATCCACAAATGAAGTGGGAGGACCAGGTGGTCTGTAAATTAGGTGTACAGTGGCCGTTTGATTGGCAGATAGTGGAAGTTTGACAGAGAGTAGCTCGGCAGATTCCAAATTTGAACTAGGTAGTGTTTTAATTCTTAGTGTGTTTTATGGATGAAGGCAACTCTGCCACCTCTGGAGGTGCGGTTGCATCTAGAGATGGAGTACTCTGGGGGAATTGCCAGAGAAAGTGCCGGGCCCGAAGCGGGATGTAGCCAGGTCTCAGAGATGGCAATGTGTCTTGATAAGGTCAGCGATGTCGAGTGCTTGAGCTGCGAGGGACCTTGCGTTGACCAGAGCGTACTTGATATGTATGGCTTTGCCTGGTAGGGCTGGGGTCAACTGAGGGAGCTTAGGTGTAGATGAGATAGGAGTCTGGGTGGGGGGAAGAGGGCTAGGCGTCAAGCGTTTCAGCCAAGAGCTAGGATGCTTAGAGTGCCCAGTCATGCCCAGAAATCTAGTTCCTAATCTCTTGTTTCTTAGGTAAGTAGAACATGGTTGGTTAGATGTGGGTTTTTTGGTGAAGTGATCTAACCATAAGGCAGGGGCATTAAGGTAGATGTTGGGAGGCTCGGCGCTCAAGTGAGGCAAGTTATTGTGAAGAGCAGGTGCCGTGTTGAGTCTCAAGTCATTGCGCAGAGCTGCTATCTGTTTAGGTTGGTAGATGGCCGAAGGCCTGCAGGTAGGGGCCATAGTTCCAAGGCGCAGATTGCTGGTTGCAGCCAAGCTAGCTGATGGTAAAAGGATTACAAGGGTAGATGCCCACAACGAGAGTGATAGTCTCAGTGAAAGGAGCATTAGCCTCGGGTAGGCGCAAAGATGTAGGAACATGATACCGATATTAAGATAAAAGTGAGGATCTAGCGAGTATCGACAGTCACTAACTAAAGTTAAATGCATTCATTGGATTCTGATATGGGTTTGTAGGTTAATACAGGTGTGGGTGCAGCGGGAGGGAACCCAAGGTGGATCGTTAAGAGTGGCAGGCTGGGATGCTTTGGGTTGGGCAAAGGCATAACGGGACTCATGCACGTTGGTGATTAGGCGTAGTCATGCAGCTCGTCTGGATGTATGAGCTAGATAGATGAGTGGCGATCAGGGACAGGGCAGATGGGTACTAGAGTTCTCCAGCATTGGATCTTTCATGGATTCACATGCTTAGAATATTCCCCGTCGTCAGACTGGGACCCCTCGGTACACATATATAGCCTTTTCCAATAGGAAAACTTCCGACACTTTTGTGTCCTATCTACGTCCTTTTAGGACCCGCCTACGTATGCTCCGTAGGCTGTCCCCGTATAAGAGGCCCGCCCCCGCGGTTCCCCTTCAGATTTCAACCGTCTCCAAAGTAGTGGGATCTCCTCGCGTTGTCTTACTATTTTGTACAAGGTTGCATTACTGGAATTTCAGTACAGAAAATGTCCTCCATGTCAGGAAAAGCGCTGTTCCGCCCATGCGCGACGTGCAGCTTGAAAAAAGTTTACGAGGGGGACGGACATATGGATTGTATATATTGCCTCCACCCTCATCATTCGGCGGATAACTGCGACATATGCAAAGGGTTTTCTCAAAAAACCCTCAAAGACCGCAGTCGACTGGTGGCATGGCTGAATGAGGGGGCATACCCCCCTTCGGAGGTAGGATCCACACAATCGGCGAAAACATCACGCCGCGCTACCTCGTCGGAACCACCGGCGAAGAAATCTCGACCGACGGAAAAAGAGTCGTCTGGAAGTCACTCAACTAGAGACTCCTCATCAAAGAAATCATCTTCATCAAAAAAGCATGAAAAGGAAAGGAAATCCTCCTCGGGCGATCATCATAGATCGACCACGATTCGAGAGTCGAGTAAAAGCAAGCCAAGTGTGGAAAAGGCGGGACCGCCAAAACCACCTGCTAAGTCACCGTCGTCGACGGCGGCCCAGTCATTGGCCTCCACCCTGCCACTTACGCAGGTGGCATCCACCGTCCCAACGACGTCGACGATGACCTCGTCGACGGGGGTTCTACAGGAGGCCTGAAGTTTTTGATCCGATGCCCCGGATACTTTACTACAAGAACAGGCTGTGTTGCTGTCCTCGGAGGACGAGAATGAGAGAATAGCTGGCCCAGCAGACCTAGGGCTACGAGTGGCTGACAAGTCGTCGACGAGGGGATCCGTTATACCGGTATCTGCCCCTCTTCTCAATCCTCAATCTGTTTTGTCGTTGGAAATTCTGTCCACGCTTCAGTCGTTGTTACAGTCGTTGGACCAGAGACTACCTCAGGCAAACCTGCCACAGTCACCCGTCGACGAGCCGGGCCCGTCCCGTCAACCGACGCACCTACGCACGCCAATCTCAGCACTGGCACAAGAGGAAGGTGAGCTGCCAGATTCGGAGTCTGACGGGGGAGCCATGTCGGATATCTCATCATCCCCCTCTAGGGATCCAACCTGGGAGTCAGAGATGGAGTTGGAAACCCCTAGAAGCCCAGCTCACCCGCCCCCTCCGGACGACATTGCGTCATTCCATTCTATGATGGAGAAGGCATGCAAAGAATTTGGTTTGTCCCAGGAAGAACAGAAAAAGGACTGTTTTTTGTTCGACCACATGGGTAAGAGAAGGAGGTCTGTGTTCTCGATACCAATACTAGACCATGTATGGAAGGAGGGGTTGCAGACAATGCGTCACCCGTTTTCAGAGCCGGCAGTGAAAGGACGCCTGGAAAAAAAGTTTAAGGCTCCAGAGTCTACCCCCAAGTGTTTATCCTCCCAACCAACGCCAGACTCGGTGGTGTCGGCGGCAGCGGCGAGGAAGACGAAGGCCCAGCACAAGTGCACGACGACTCCTGAGAACGAAGCGAGACGCCAAGATGCCTTTGGCAAAAAAGTGCTATCCGTGGTAGCGACCACAGTAAAGGCTGCAAACTCTCTGGCAATTGTTGCCAGATACGATAGGGAGATGTGGCACAGGCTAGCTCCGTTGCTTGATCATCTTCCAGAAGAGCATAGGAAGGCAGCGATGTTACTCGTCCGAGAAGGTGAGGAAGCCTCAAATCACGCAATAAACATCGCAGTGGACCTCGCTGAGTCAGGCTTCAAGCAAGTCAATAATGGGGTCGTATTACGTCGACAGTCATGGCTTAAGTGTACCTACTTCAGGCCAGAAGTACAATACAAAGTTTTAGATATGCCCTTTGAGGGAGACCTTCTTTTCGGTGAGAAGGTGGACGAAGCCCTAAAGGGAATGAAAGAGGACTCGGACACGGCACGTTCATTGGGTGCCCTCCAGAGTGGCAGAAACTACAAGTCTTTTCGTCCCTTTAGAGGGGCTTCAGGTAATTCAAGATTCTCTGCATCTGGAGACAGATCCTTTGGCAGATCAGCTTACCCCTCCCAGGGATACAGACGTGCCTCCCAAACGGCAAACCGTCGCTGGAACTTCCAGACTTCCAGGAAAAGACCATCATATCCGTCGTCGTCGAGAGACGAGCAAAATAAAGATCAGCAGTGACATACAACACACCGTTCTGGGGGGAAGAGTTTCAGCATATGTCGACGAATGGGAACGAATAACGACGGATCAATGGGTGCTGGATACTATAAGAAACGGACACTCTCTACAATTCAAACATAGCCCTCCGCAAATTCCACCTGCGTTCACCGCTCATTCCCATCTGAAGATACTGCAACAAGAGGTAACACTCATGTTAGCAAAGGGCGTGATAGAATTAGTTCCAACATCACAGAGAGGTCAAGGAGTCTACTCAAGATATTTCGTCGTAAAAAAGCCGAACGGCAAATGGCGTCCCGTTTTAGACTTACGCGATCTCAACAAGTCTTTAAAGAGCCTAAAATTCAAGATGCTCACTCTGCAGGAAGTTATTCCCGCCGTTCAAGAGGGGGATTTTCTAGCGTCCCTGGATTTACAGGACGCGTATTTCCATATTCCAATGTGTCAGAAACACAGGAAATTCCTAAGATTTGTAATAGGGCGGACTCACTACCAATTCACGGTTCTTCCTTTTGGGCTCAAGACCTCCCCCAGAACGTTCACGAAATGCCTGGCTCCAGTAGCGGCCTGGCTAAGGAAGCAAGGCCACCATGTATACCCATACCTCGACGACTGGCTGGTAAGGGGATCCTCCCCAGCGTCGACCAACACAAGTTTACAAGCCACCATGCAGCTTCTACAACAGCTGGGATTCGCCATAAACTTCGAAAAATCCTCTCTGCAGCCATCGAGATCGCTGGTATTCCTGGGGGCACAGTTCGAGACCCAGTTAGGGCTAGTGAAACCTTCTCTCGACAGAACCACAAGACTCAATCAACAAGCATGCCGACTACGGCGAAACACCAAGATCTCAGTGAGAAAATAAGTTTCGGTCCTAGGGGCCATGGCATCCTGCATCCATCTGGTGGAAAACTGTCGCCTATTCATGAGGCCAGTCCCGGAATTCCTCGCGGACCGATGGACGCAGGCTCAAGGATCGTGGTCAGACAAGATAACCATCGACGACGACAAGCTGCTTCGGACCCTTCAGTAGTGGCAGAGTTTCCACAATCTGAACAACGGCGTACCCTTACAGGAGCCGGAGTTTCAACGAACCATAGTCACGGATGCGTCCCTAACCGGATGGGGAGCTCACATGGGTGCTCTACAAACGCAAGGTCGCTGGTCTCCAACGGAGTCACTCCTACACATAAACGTGTTAGAGCTCAGAGCAGTACGATGGGCCTTGAAGGCATTCCTACCACACATCAAGGGCTCGCGAGTACGAATACTGACCGACAATACAACGGCCATGTTTTATCTGAGGAAATGAGGAGGGACGCGATCAAGAACTCTTTCCATAGAAGCCCAGAAAACATGGCATTGGGCATTAAAGCACGAAATTTCCATCGTGGCTCATCACCTTCCAGGAGTGAGGAACTCCTAAGCAGACTCCCTCAGCAGAAGCATGGCCCAGATACACGAGTGCGAAATGGACACAGTTCACCTGATGAGTGTTCGAGAAATGGGGTCACCCCCCTCTGGACGCCTTTGCGACCAAAGACAACAAGAAATGCGAGCAATTTGCAAGCAGATGGCCTCAAGAGGGCTCCAGGGGGGAGGCATTCTCCTTCCCATGGACGGACATGTTCCTCTATGCTTTTCCCCCGTTCCCTCTCATACGGAGGACAATACAGTGGATACACAGATACAATTGCCGGGTAATTCTAGTGACACCATACTGGCCAAGGCAACCGTGGTTCTCCGACCTGCTTCACCTGTCGCTGGAACATCCCATAGGGTTTCCGAAAGTCCCGAACCTACTATCCCGGGACAAAGGCACGGTGTGGCATCACGACCCAGACAGTCTCAACCTTACAGCCTGGCTCCTGACTTTTCGGAGTTCAGTGCTTTAGACGTTTCGGAGGATTGTCAAAAAATTCTGCAGGCGGCTAGAGCCCCTTCTACAAACAAATCCTACTCCTATAAGTGGCGGAGGTTCTGTGAATGGTGTAGGGGACAACAGGGCCTACAACCGTTGTTGGTGACGCCGGAACAAGTTCTACCTTACCTGCTCCTCTTGGCGGAGAGGGGATTATCCTTCACATCGATAAAGGTGCACCTGGCGGCCATCTCGAGGTTCACAAGGAAAAGGCATTCGTCTCCTCTATTTAGCGACAGACTTGTAAAACACTTCATGAGGGGTTTATTTCGAGCTTTTCCCCCGGAAAAACGTTTCCCCCCGACTTGGAGTCTCAACACAGTGTTGGCAGGCTTAATGAAACCGCCTTTTGAGCCTATGGCCACGTCCGACATAAAATTCATTTCGTGGAAGTTGGCATTCTTGATTGCCATCACATCAGCTAGAAGAATCTCGGAACTGCAAGCGCTGGTCGTAGACCCGCCATACCGAAGATTCTTTAAGGACAAAGTAGTCCTGGCAACTAATCCTATGTTCGTCCCAAAAGTTCCGACAGTGTATCACAAACACTCGTCCATTGTTCTCCCTACTTTCTTCGCCACACCATCATCGGCAGCAGAAAAAGCTCTTCATACCCTGGACGTTAAGAGGGCTCTGAAATTTTACCTACATCGTACACAGGAATTCAGGTCTACTAGACAGCTGTTCGTCGCATATGGTCTGTCGACGAGAGGAAAAGCAATCTCTAAACAAGGATTGGCTCGATGGGTCTCATCGACGATTGCGTTTTGTCACTCTAAGGCCGGAAGGCCACTGCAAGGACATCCTAGAGCCCATTCTACAAGATCGATGTCCTCCTCAACAGCTTTATGAGCAGGAATTCCGTTGACGGACATATGCCAAGCTGCGGCATGGTCAGTGCCCCACACGTTTACCCGCCACTACTGCCTTGCCAGGCAGCATGCGGACGAGGTGCAGATGGGAAGAGCTGTCCTGCGCCATCTGTTTCAGTAAGGTAAGCTCCACGCTGTGGAGAATCTGTTGTCTACCTTTTTAATGACAGTTTATTTTATGTGGGTAACGTTATATGAGGTAACTTATTCGTACTGTACATATGCATTGTGTAGTATGTTGAGGGTATATTACATTACATTCTCACCGCCGTCTCAAGTGTTACTGCTATACAATCTATTCTAAGCATGTGAATCCATGAAAGATCCAATGCTGGAGAAGGGAATAGTTTCTTACCTGTAACTCCATTTCTCCAGCATTGGTATCTTTCATGGATTCAGATGCGCCCGCCAACCTCCCCGGAATGTAATGTATTTGATTGATAAATTTAACCCTTCCTACTTTGGAGGAGCCGAAATCTGAAGGGGAACCGCGGGGGCGGGCCTCTTATACGGGGACGGCCTACGGAGCATACGTAGGCGGGTCCTAAAAGGACATAGATAGGACACAAAAGTGTCGGAAGTTTTCCTATTGGAAAAGGCTATATATGTGTACCGAGGGGTCCCAGTCTGACGACGGGGAATATTCTAAGCATGTGAATCCATGAAAGATACCAATGCTGGAGAAATGGAGTTACAGGTAAGAAACTATTCCCTTTCCTATCCTTTAGCAAAAACACAACACGTTTCCTTCAGTGTACTGCTGAAACATCTGACTTGGTCTTGGAAATTTGCTGCTTCGTTCATCACCCACAAGGAGTGATGCATCCACCCATACCCTTTCCCGGCCCCTGTGCTTGCCTCTAATACTAGTTGATAGAGCACTGTAAAAAGTGAGGGATTGTAGCAGTAAACACTTGCTGGAATATTTGCAGACCCACAATACTTTGCAAGCAAGACATATTTAAATGCCTCAATATATGATTTGCATTTTAAGAATGTCATGACTCTGCATGTAAACAATTCTTTTGCAGTGCATACAAGATTGTTTCCAACATACCCCACCATTATTCATTGTGTAGGATTACACAAGTGCTCATTGAAACTGTTTTTGTATAGAAGCGCGTTACCATATAATGTGTGACGGTCTATGTCCAAAGGAACTCTAAACACTTGGAAATGATGCAGATTGTGTGAAAAGCATTCTCCTGTCTGAATATCCGGTGCCATGATACTATGGATGTGTAATCCCAGTCATAGACCCGGCCCATTATCCCTTGTAGGCTAAGTAAATGATATTGCAGTGTTGCTCTCCACTTATAGCGTAATGTTAGTAATGCTTAAGTAGGAGATGCTGAGCATCACATTTGTCTTTTCAAATCTTTAGAGGGCAAATTAATATAGTTTTACAATGCGTTAACTTACAAGGTGGCCACTTCAAAGCACTTGCGTGACATATGTACAAAGAAGAGGAAGTATAGGATTTGGTTACACATCCAAGTAGCCTGCTTACTTAGTCAGTATCCAATATTTTTGAGCTGGTAGTTCGATTATATAGTGTGGGTGACGCTTTTGGTAGGGCACAGTGAGTAACAGAAATTCTGAAACGTGAACGTTATTCATGTTACAACAAACATAAAATAAGTGAATGTAGGTACACGTTTGCTAACCTTTCACAGAGCCAAGAGAGGGAAAGTCAAGTTGCCTGGTAGAATCTTAATGTCCTCTGCGGCAGAAGTTGGAGTCAGAAGGTAAAAGTGAAATAGTCTGGTTTAGGAGTCATGGCTGGGGAGCGAACATTTTTGGTTAATGTGTGCAGGCATATCTTGGCTAGATTTTTGTGTTCATGGAGCCAGTTTTTCATATTAGTTTTTAACCTCTTGTGTTACATTTTGCTGTTAGGGATTTTAGGCGCATAGTAGTGTAATGCAAATTAGCAGAATATCAAGACTAGTTGCTTATTTTAAGAGAAAGACAATTTCAGGTAATTCCTGTGGCTTGTGCCTTATTAAATCTTTTTGAATAGGTGAGATTTGTCTGTGTCCGCTGCTAAAACTCTTCTGAGCGGCACCCAGAAGGAAGCTGGGCAAGCACACATGCGCACAGCTTCGAGGGAACATTGGCCAGCACACAATAAATACCTGTGCTTCCAGATAGGAAATGCTCACTACCTGTTCAAAGCCACCCCCTTTGGCATTTCTACAGCGCTGGCGGTGTTCGCCACAACGTACTGGAAGTAGTGGCGGCACACGTAACACGGCACTACACCCCAGTGTACCCTTATCTAGACGACCGGCTCATAACAGGAGACGCACCACAATTGTGTGAACAGCACACACAAGCCACAATCAACTCTTTGTTCCATTTAGGGTGCTCAATCAACGAGAAAAAATCAAATCTCGTGCCCAGCCAAGTAATACAATTCCTAGGTGCATTGATTTGATCCCAAGAAGGCTTAGTCTTCCCTTCCAACGAGAGAGTACAAAACATGCTGTTTCAGATCCCTCATTAGGTAGCCGGTCGTCAGAAAACCATACAAGGCAATGCGCCTACTCAGGATGATGGTTTCATGCATATACTTTATCCCACACACGTCTGTGTATGCGTCCAGTGCAAGAGTGGTTAGCGAAACATTTGTCTCAAGCAAGCGGTCAGCGGGACGATCTAGTGGTCATTTCACAGTCGCTAGTACAAGCACTACAATGCTGGTCAAAAGAAAACATGTTGCAGGGAAAACCCTTTTGCAACCTAGCAGTGCAAACCACTCTTACCACAGATGCCTCAATCTCAGGGTGGGGTGCAAATTATCTACAAGAAACTGCACACAGCATTTGGAGTCAGTCAATGTGAAAAAACCACATCAACGTGCTAGAGTTGCTGTCAGTCTTCAAAACACTTCAAGCTTTTCAACATCAACTAGCACGGAGAACAGTTCTAATCCTTACAGATTCCACTAATGCCATGTTCTATATAAACAAGCAGGGGGTAACACACCCGAAGTCTGGCCAAGTTAGCTCAGAGAATTTGGAACTGTTGCTCTGCCACAACATATTCCTCTGTTCTCAACACATTTCAGGAGAACAGAACTCTCTGGCAGACGAGGGCGCTAGAGAGCCCAGCCAAGATGGCTGCGGCCCCGTGAGCTCCCAGCACCACACCAATATTCGGAAAAGATCCTGCCATTTCCCTAACTGATTAACGTAATAAATCGCGGCGGCAAGCTCTGGGATGGTCCCCTGCACACTCGGATGAGCTCCCGAGTCTGTAGACCCCGGGGAAGTGGAGATTTACACAGTACAGATGGAGCCCCCTTCCATATCGCGGCTCTTGCGGTGTGAAGCTGGGTCATCTGGGGGAAGAGACGGCCCCCAAGCGGGAGGAGACTCTGTGCACACCAACACACGCAATGGAAGAAAAATAAACCAAGGGGTTGTGAGGGACACTACGCGACCCTCAGGAGCATAGAGCAAGACCTTGAGACCAGCGGCGGTACTCATCGGAGGCCCACCCGAACCAGAGTGGGCTAATCTCACCAACGGCCCAGCAGCGAAGGGTGCGACTGAGAGCTGCAACAGCGGGCTGCCTGGGCAACCTAGATGGCGGGAGCCTCAGTTGATCCGGGAGCAGCCTGAGCACTATGCAGAGGAACTAGGCTGGAGGCCACCTGCGTTTCACACGGATGAGATCCAGGAAGACTCCTGACACTCCATGATGGGGGACACAGTCCTTGCTGTAAGGGACATGCGCAAACGCAGAGAGGAGAGTGTCCACTCAGGACAAACAGACCAGGAGGCACACAGTGAGGTACGTGCTACATACCCAACAACTGGCCAATCTCAGACTGGAAAACCATACACGCTGGGGCGTGCCCCTCTCGCCCCCTCTTGCCCCTGTGAACTATTCCACTGGGGTAATATATATTATGGAAGAATTGAAGATCAGGGAGGGCAACTCGTGCTCGGATTAAGAGTTAATTAGTGACCAACATATATTATCACACAGATCTATAGTATCAAAAGTGTGGTTTATTCCACATGTGAGTACAGCAGTACAGCCGACACGTGTTTCGACCTCCTGGTCGTTTTCAAGGCTGTTCACAAATTACATTACATTGTAATTCTTTGAAGGAATTGTAACAGAACATGGACCACAGATGTTCCCATGGTCATACAATATCAATGTCCATAGTCCATGTATGTACATATATCCATGAATAAATGTATGCGAAATGAAAAATATATATATACAGAACACCCAAACATACTGCATTTCAGGATAGAGGTGGGTGGTGGATTCAGATATGCAATTCAAAAGAAAATGGAGAATACCATAATAAGCAATGGATCTGAATTCAGTATTACCTCATTCAAATCTACTTGAGTCAAATATCTTGATTATAACACATGTTAGGCGATAAAACATGCCATAAGGATGTGGAACCCAACGTGCTGTCCCTTAAATTAAATACCCTATAATGTGACAATCCTCATAGTTCTAATTTGGACTGAAACATGCTCTGATCTGTAATTAAATATATACCTATTATGATTAATAAATATGGGGTAGTGTTTATATGAGAGATTATATTGGGATAGTGCGCAAAATAATGGAATTTGTGCTAACCCTAGTCAGTAGTATCAGTGAAATTCACCTGGAAAATGATGAGTTAAATATATCAGTCCGAACAAGATTGTGGTGACCAAGTGTCATGAGACTACTAGTGGGTAGTGGTATGTTATAGACCACGTACCTTGTTAGAATGCTCTGTCACTAGATGGTGAATACAATGCTGTGTAGCGATGTCTTGTGGTTCGGGTTCAAATACCAGTCTCACCTATGACATGACCATTAATTACAGTCAAACTCCAGAACTGGCAAAGCCCAATGATTGATGTATTTATGTACTATGATCAAATCATATCTGAGAATAGTTTCAAACAATGTAAATTGTTGCAATCGACTACTGGAAATAGTTTGCTGCTGATAATGTGTTCCTGTCCCAATCTGAGAGCATAGATGCTTAAGCCATTCTATATAAACCTGCAATTCAAAACAAAAGGTGTGTTCAAATATGACTAAAATATTCCCAAGAGCACGCTTCTCCCATGCCAATCACATATAAATGATTGTCCATTATATATTAAATATACACTTCAAAATCCATTGGCTATGGATCACAAAAGTCTGATATTCTTCAAATCTAAGATGAATCAACATCTGAGCTGATCGCATGAAATAAATGGAACGTCCAGAGCCCCTCTGTAGCAGCTATTCCTGTCCTAGTGGCAATATTCTTTCTCTGTACCTGAAACTCCAATATTTCTTACCTATAATAGGCTGTCTTAAAGTATTCCTGGGGTCAATCCCGAACACAAATCTGGCGGCTCCCGGGTCTGCAGAGGCGGCAGATTAAGAAGCAAAATGCCCGAGCTATGGCCCGTTGAGTGCTGTTAATGTGATGACGTCACACGTTGTACTATGAGTGTCATCATGTGTAAACAAACCATAAACGTCATATCCTGACTAAAAACCAGTTACATTCGTAAATATAGAATTGTCACAAAGATGTAACAATATGTTGTCCAACAATATTGCTCCCAATGGTTGGAACATATAGAAATGGTTCGACAGGTGGGTGTCCTAATATTCGAATTAGGCGTGAATTAGAATAAAGTTGGTTAGGAATATCTAAATTGTCCACAGACCATATCTGGCATAGAAATGACGTTAAGTTGTATACTTATTTGCAATTCTCTGATACAAAATGTGTTAAATAATCTTCCGAGATTGGAATTGTCCTAAAATGACTTGCAACAGTGTATCATATGCTATTAGAAAGCATAGACGGTCCACTAGGTGTTAGACCAAACCCATTAACGATGTGCTTGATGCAGAGATATATATGCAAACATTCGAAGTGAGCCATAATTGTGACCTAGGTCAGGTTATATGTGATGTCACTGGATAAATCCATAAGGAATGTGCAATGCCTCCCCAGATCCACAAATAATTTCCAAATAACATTATCCATGTACATGATCTAATTAAAACGACCATATTGATCACATTGCAAAGTTATCAGGTCAATTCCATAAGCTTGCTTGGGTTTCACATTCTCAAGGCATGCCAATGTTCTCACACACAGACAGAAGTTAAATAGTGTATTACTGATTATAAGAACACATTCATCTCATGGTCACTGTTAAGACCATTAACCGTGCTTCTAAGGAAGCAAATGAGTTTACATTTGGACTGCCTCAATTTAAGTAGAGTGTCTCCCCCCTTTCTTGCCCCTCTTAGTTTTCATGAGTCCAATAAATCTCAAATCGTCTTTGTTAGCTCTAACTGATGTTCCTGTTGCCCAGTGTTAAGGCAAGTGTCAATTTTGGGTCAGCATGTTTCTGGCTCACCAAGTGTTTCCTAATCGCACTCTCAGCTGCCTGATAGTGCTGCCCACATACAACTTGCCGCACACACAAATAATGGCATAGACAACAAAACAGGTTTTACAGTTGAAATCCTTAATTTTCATAGTAACACCATGCTCGTCAGTAAAAGATTGGCAGTTTTCATGCGCATATTTACAAAAATTACAATTCCCACATTTGAAAAATCCTTTTGGAGTGCTCAACCAATTCTAGGTTCCTTGTTTAGTGGTATTTAGTGCAGGTCCGCCTTGACAAACATGGAGAGAGATTGGACGAAGCAGAAGGGAGGATTTCAGCCGTTGAAGATTAAGCAATGTCGACATCCAGGGATATGTTAGAAGTGAAACCGGCAATAAAAGAACTGAAAAACAGGATGACCTAGAATCAAGATCCTGGAGAAATAACCTGCGAATAACCGGGGTGCCTGAATCAGTGGATCACAGAAACATGGAACCCTTAGTTGAAGGGATCCTGAGAGAAGCACTGGGAGCAGAAGGTTTCTCCGCTATCTTCATCGTGAAAGAGCGCACAGAGTACCAAGTGGCAGAAGGCTGATACCCGGTACACCCTAGTGCCCGATCATACTGAAAATGTTGAACTATCGGGACAGAGATTTGGCCCTTCGGAAGGCGAGAGAAAAGGGGACACTATATAAAACTTTTTCCTGACTTTTCTGACAACGTACAAGCGTTGCATAGAACCTACATAGATGTGAAGAAAAGGATGAGGGAGAGAGGTGTTCGTTATGCTATGATGTTCCTGGCCAAACTACGAGTAGAGCACGGGGGTAACGCACACTGTTCTTCCATACCCCAGACGAGGCCAACGCATTCCTTGAACAACTGCTGCATAACCCAAGACCTAGGGGAAACCATGAATAATGCTGCAACTAATACACTTTTTAACTGTCTGTAACCATTAAACAACATGCAGAACGAGACAGCACTGAAACTGAGCGGGGAATGGACTTTCTCGCGACAAGGTGCTGTGTATGTCTTAGCTTCTGGTTGCCACTCAAGTGGAAGCACACGTTTATTACAGGGCAATGCTGACTAGTTGGGGTGGTCAGCCTGGGAGAGGGAGGGTAAACTGATTACTGACAGGTTGGGAGTGGGGACGAGAGCAAGACCGGGAGGATTTCTAGAAACCAGAAGGGGCAAGGTCCACACAACTGGGACATACAGATGTGGTTGGCTGGGGCAAAGGTGGGGCAGAAAAAGGGGTCAGAGTCTGCCCATCTAAATGTTGCACGTTCCTCCTTTGGGATACAGAGAATGTTTGGGCAGATATCAGCAGTGGGACAAGAGGACCAAGTAGTTGTAGCCTTACTAGATGCCACTAAGGTATTTGATTTGGTGGAATGCCCCTTCTTGTTCATTCATACGCAGGATGGGAATGGGAGAGCACTTTATAGCCATGGTATCACTATTATACACGTTGCCTGTCGCCAGGATATGGGGGAATGGCCAGCTCATGCCAATGATGCTGTTGGGTAGGGGCACCTGACAATAATGCCCCCTCTCACCACTACTATTCACATTGGCAACTGAGCCACTGGCAGAAAGGATAAGGGAGGTTCACCTACACAGAGGGATCCAACTTTTTTAACACCGGGTGGTTAGCTTGCTCTATGCCGATGACATGGTGCTATTCATTAACAACCCTAGACACAACCTAGACCCTATTATGGAAGATGTCCTCCAATTCGGGGTCTTCTCAGGAATTACGATCAACAGTGAAATCAGTTTTTGTTCCCACTGACAGACTGTATGATACAGTACTCAGATGGGTGGGGTTTTCAGTGGCACACAATACAGACTCGATACTTGGGGGTCAACATTGCCCAAAATGTAAACGTCCTGTATAAGAGCAATTATCAAAGAGTACTGGAACAAGCCATGACCAGATGGAGTAATCTACCCCTTAACCTCTATGGTAGAATCTCTGTACTCGCAATGGTGTTGCTGCCCCGGTTTCTGTATTTATTTCTTAATGTCCCAATTACAATACCGGCAGAATTCCTCTGAGACCTGAAATCCGCGATAACGCAGTTTGTTTGGGTGGGGAAATAAGCCAGAATATCTTGGGACAAGCTGACTGCTCCAATACACGAGGGGTGGGGGGTGTATTAGCTTTACCTGACTTTGAAACGTATTACAACGTGGCCCAAGCTGGGTTTATCCTTTATTGATTCGGAGACAAGGGGGACAGGAGGCATGTAGAGGTGGAGCGAGTGCTGACGTCACCATTCCTTCTACGATCTGTCATACTTGTAGCACGCGACAGGGCGTCCAGAGTGGGAAACATGATTGAACTAACCTGCAGGGCATGGGCCCATATCGAACACAAATCAAGAGGAGAGGTCCTCTACTCCCCGACATTGCCAGTTGTATACACACCAGGGATCCCGCTCACTTCTGAACTAGGCTTTGTCCATCTTATAAAAAGACTGGAGGTGAATTGTTATCATGATCTGTTTCCCAATGGGAGGTTCGTAACACTAGAAGAACTGAAAACCAGGGGGCGATTGAACGCTCTGGGTGTGTTTTTGTACTACTGATTGAGAACCTCACTGCCACAAATATTCCTGACATTCCCGGAGCAACCCGAGATAGCCCCCATGTTAGTCAAGATAATCCAAGGGGGGTATAATAGCAGGGTGGTCTCAGTTATCTGTGCTTCAAAGAAGAGAAAATATCCCCTAGGGAAAAATGGGTACTCTTATTAGGTCATTAGATATCAAGCGAGGAATGGAGGTACTGCTGTGAGGTGACGACGAGGGTGGCACTGAATCCAAGATTTAAACTAATTCACTGGAAGTATTTGCACCAGTTCTGTTCTACCCCAACTGAGACGGCTGACTTTCTACACGTGGACTGGAGGTGCTCTTCGTTTTTCTCGTTCTGGGAATCGGTGTTTGATAACATAGGGGATGTTATTGGGGAGAGACTAGATCCGAATCTGATGATGGCACTTCTGGGTTACACCAAATCGATCCCTCGCGGCAGGAGGAGATTGACTGGGTTACTCCTGCTTCTGACTAGAAGGTGTGTAGCGATGATGTTGGGAGGACCAAAACTCCCAAAAATTGAGAAATGGCACGCAGATGTACTGTAATGACATGAAGATGGGATACAATGGGTTGTCGATCCATCAAATTGATACAGGAGACATATGGGGTCCATATGTTCACTGCCCGATGACTCAATCACGAGATACAAATGACGACCCCCCGTGACCCTTCGGGGATTGAAGGAGGAAACACAATGTAGTGCGGACTCATTGGTATATCGGGAAGCAAGCAACCCCTGGCCTAACCACCGAATGTCGAAAGATATGGGCATGTGACTATAAACCATTCTACTACAAACCACGTTAAGAGGGCTATCCAGATACGTGTTATCCGTATGAACCGCCCTGTTTGAAATAAGGCCACTTTTGAACAGAGGGGAATGTTGGGAAATGTTTATGTTGGCATATTGATGCCAGTTTGTTGTGGTATGCCAATAAAAAGAATCTAAATAAATACGCTCTGGCAGACCCCTTAAGCAGAAATTTACAGCTACCCGCAATGCACGAGTGGCAAATACACGCAGATATTTTACACAACATTTTCACACAATGGAGGCAATCAGACCTAGATCTCTCTGCAAGACAAGAGAACGCATAATGCCCAGACTACGCATCCAGCTATCCCCAGACAGGGACAAAGGGGAACGCTCTATGGATGAATTAATCAGGGAGACTTGCGTAAACTACCCCCTTCCTCCCCACCTGCCCCAACACCACCTCTGAACAAAATAATCCACAAGATGCACCACAAACAAGTTGCGCTTATCCTCATAGCACCATTGTGGGCATGGCAGCCATGGTCTTCACACCTGCTCAAAATGTCTCTTTACAAACCAGTCAAACTACCGTGCCCTTACAACATGCTATCCCAACATCAAGAGGCAACACTCCACCCATGCCCTCAAACTCTGAACTTGGCAGCTTGGCTCCTGAAGTCATTGAGTTTGGACATTTAAACTTGCCACAAAGATGTATGGACATCTTGAAGGAGGCACATAAAACCAACACAAGAGATTGCTACTTCAACAAGGTGGAAACGCTTTGTCAATTTTTTAGAACACGCAGCATCAACCCCGTGGACTGCTCACCTTCTGATTTAGTACACTAACTACTTTACCTAGTCCATCTTGCAGCTCTTTCAACAGACATCACTCAAATAAGGTGTCATGGTGGAAAGTACCAGTATTTGTTAAAGTATTTGTGAAAGAGGTTAAAAGATTACAACCTCTGTTCCGCCCCCCTCACCCCCCACCCCATCCTATTTCAAAACCTACTACCGGATGGTACTTAAACGTTGCACTTAAACTCATGGGTCCCCCTTTTTTAGCCAATGCATAAAGCCAGTCTTAAACATCCTGCTTACAAGACTGCATTTCTTGTAGCCATTACTTCAGTTAGAAGGAGCAGTAACTATGTGTAACTGCTAGCACGTTAAACACATTATAAATTCAACTCCCACTGTACCACCCATACCACAACCAAAGACTCCCACAATATTGTGTAATATCCCCATGACTCTTGCCTGATAATCTTATCAGCCAAAACTACGAAAGAACTCCAGCATAAATACCATCGCCACCACTATTCCCGAAACTTTTGCTCTAACAAGGCAGCCACACAGATCTTTACATTTACAGGCCTGCGTTAGCGTATCTCAATGCACTGTCATGATTCCATGTTGTGTCGTAATATATACTCTGCCTCGATATTTTGCTTGATTAATGCAATCTTTTATCATGCCCTTGATGTTCTTTTTTCAAATATACTGCATTTGTGATCTGAAATAGCAATTCTGCTTGCCTCCCACAGCAGTATCCACGTCTACCTACCTTCGCGAATGTCAATACTTTGTTGCCTACCACAGCGGCTCTCTGCCGTATATACTAATGCATCTACTACCATGTTAATGCTACTATAGATCCGTAGTTCAGGCAACACCCTACCGTTACAGGTACCAGCAACTCTTGCTGCCGATCCCTCCCTTGTAGTTACCATATAAGTCACTTATCATATGACACATCCGCACTACACTAGTCAACCCATATCCTCGCCAGGACGTAAGCATTAGTCAGCCTACTGTTAATACACGGCTAGCTCCTCACCAATCGCAAGTCATGCGAGATTGGTTAATGATCATTATATTTAATTTTTGCATTGTTCCTTATGACCTGCCATGTACAGGTTCTCATTTCCAGCGTGCCCCCGTCATTGCCTTATCCCCTGCCCAACACCTTTCCTTCCATATAATATTCCTCCCCCCCCGCCCCCCAATCATCACCAGGTCAACACCCTTACGGACGCTAGTAATTGCCTAAAGCTTAAAACCACCTCTGTTATGCACTCTCACTGCTAAAAACTCACCTAAAAGGAGCACCTATCCGGACAAAGGCGCAACCACTTACAGCAGACTTAGATCACAGACTCACATCACCCTACCCCATCCAGACTTAGTCTACACCAAACCTATGCAACCTAAACTGATCCCCTTACAGGGTAGTATCAGAACCCAACGGCTCAGGGCACAGGCTATAAACTGTTCTGGCATAGATGCCCCTGCCACTCCTACCACGAGAGTTACCACATACACACCAGCCTACCAAGCCAAATCGCCTAAAACACCTACCTCAACCACTATTTAACAACATACCCCCCTCATGATGTTGTTAAGTCACGCTTAACACCTACAACTCAGACGCTACCCCCATGCAAATCAAAGCAGCCCTTATCAATACACGCTGTATAGCTGCTCATGCCTCAGAAATACACAACTACATTATTGAGCAGCAACTAGATTTACTCATAGTGACAGAAACTTGGCTCCACCAAGCTTCGGGACCAATACTTACTATTGCCATGCCTCCAGACTACACCATCCTTAGGACTGACAGAACTAAGTCAGTAGGTGGGGGAGTAGCCATTATTGCTAAAACCCAACTTAAAATAAGAGCTTGCCCCATTGATAACCCAGATGGGTATGAAATTCTACTAGCTAAACTAGCTACTAACCATAAAACTACTATTAATATAGTAATTATATTCAGAGCACCCAATAATAATTCACAGCCTGAAGTAGATATACCATTATTACCAACTCCACTCTTCTAACCGAAAACAAAATGCATCATTTTTGGCGACCTGAATCTTGGCTTTAATGATCCCCAAGATCACAAAGCAGAAGCTTTACACAACGCCCTGAAAGACATGTCATTGACACAACTCGTGAACGCACCTACCCATGTTAAAGGGAGGACACTTGACTGGATACCACCGCTCAATACCACAGTATCCATAGAATCCATCAACCCACTACTCTGGACAGATCACCATAGCGTTAACTTTTCCATCATCTGCAATGAACCTGGCTTACCTAACTCACTCACCCTGGATTCCTATGTAATCAGGAATATCTGCAAACTCTTAGCTGAAAACCTCAGCCCAATTCTAAAAAATACCCTCACGGACAAGATGATTATCAATGATAATCCGTGTTCTCTGGCAGATATTTACCATAATTGCCTTACAAACACAATAGATACTGTAGCACCTTGTGTCACTAAAAACAGACGAACTGACAAAAAATCCTCTTTCTGGTTTAATGATGAACTAGTAGCAATCAGGCGAAGCAAATATTTGCTGGAACATCTCTAACAAATCCCAAACCCTTGAGGCTGTGGACGCCATAAACACTGCAGACAAAATCTATAAAGCAGCCATCATTGCACATAAAGCAGACGCGCTCAATACCAGAATTAGCAATGCTTCCTCAGACTCAAAAGAATTGTTCTCTATCCTCAGAGTTGGAAAACCCAATCCCAATCGTTAACCCTTTTCAGCCGAGTAAAGAATGGTGTACTACTATTCAAGATGCTCTTGCCACCAAAATCAAACTCCTACAAAATAAAATCATCACCAAAAGAAAAGTATTGTCTGAAAAACACATCACTTCTAACCCAACGACTAAGCCCATAGGATGCATCACTCCAATATTCCATTTCTCCTCAGTCTCCCAAGAAACAGTGCTCAATACCATAGCCAAATTAAAAGCTTCTAATTGTCAAGGGGACAACTTCCCAGCACATCTAGTCAAATTATGTGCCCCCACCCTCACCCAATTTTTTTAACTCTTCTTTCAATTCTAATCTGCTCCCAGCCAGTATCAAAGAAGCTTGGGTCACGCCATTACTAAAAAAAAAAACCTACACTGGATCCACTAGTTCCTACCCGTTACCGGCCCATAACCACAGTCCCCTTCTCCAAATCATCTATAAAATAGCAATCAAATACAAACCCACCTTGAACAGAACAATCTCTTAGGAGCTAGACAATCTGGGTTCAGGCCCAACCACAGTACTGAGACAGCTCTCACTGATTTGAAAATCCAAATAGATGTTATCAGAGACTCAGGAAAAATTTCTATATTGCTGCTTCTGAACTTATCAGCAGCGTTCGACCTTGTAGATCATGACAAACTTTGTGAAACACTAACAAAAGACTTCAATTTCTCCAACAATGCCACACTCTGGATCAAATCATTCTTAGCTGAACGTACATCCAGAGTTGCCATTTGGAATGAACTCGCTGATCCCATAGCGGTCCCTATAGGAGTCCCCCAAGGATCATGCCTTTCCCCTACCCTCTATAATGCTTACACAAAACTCCTATTCTCAGCACTAGAAGATATGGGTGTCATCTGCACAAACTTTGCAGATGACACCCAGATCTTTATCCCCATCACTGGGGACTATGCCCAAGACACCCAGACAATTAACAAAGTTTTTTGCGCCATCATTCAAAACTGGATGGCAATGAACAGCCTTTGCCTCAATGATGAGAAGACGGAGGTCCTCATCGTGGGCTCCCAATCAAGAACAGGCACCCTTCACTCAGACTACTCACACATCACTATTGATGGTACTCTGATTCCAGTACTTAAGCAAGTCAAAACACTAAGGGTATATTTAAATGCCAACCTCACCATGAACAAACATATCTCACAAAGCCCTCTCATCTTCCACAGCATATACCGCCAAACTCATCGCCCTAAGCCGCCAATTCCTCACACCCACAAACTGTGTTACACTGGTCAGAGCTCTAATTCTAACCAAACTCGATTACTGTAACACCCTCCTACTAGGAACATCCAAAACAAATATCAGTAAATTACAACTTCTTCAGAATAAAGCCCTTCAAGCGGCACTAGGTATACAGAAATCAGAACACATCTCCAACATTAGACGAGTAAACCATTGGCTTCCTATCAAATCCAGAATCATCTTTAAAACATTGTGTTGTACACACATGTCTCAAGAATAAAGCCCCTAGTTACCTCAACAACACCATTAAGAAAAAAATATTCAGCAGTACCCTCAGGTCCAATAACCAGGCACTCTTGGAAATCCCACAATACAAATACATCAGAGCAGGAGGAAGTAGTTTCAGAGTCCTCGCCCCTACTCATTGGAATGCCTTACCACTTGGTATTAAGAACAAGGAACCATATTAGGTTTCAAAAAAGCTTTGAAAACTTGGCTGTTCAACCAATACTGATTTATTATGCTATACTGCCAGGTCCCAACTAACATTGGCTCTGGGTTGTTTTTCGGCCTGCTTCATCTTCAACAATAAATGTCTGTCTCACATTCTTTCATGTATGTTAACCTTGTACTATGCTGTAATGAGAGCTGTCGGGCGAAATGCCATTTTTTTTTCGATTGACTGTAACACTGTATAAGAAACATTACAAGCTGTCTGTAACCTTGCTGTGAAACCCAAGGGTCTGGGCGTGTAACAAATGTAATAAATAAATAAAAACTGCAAGCCCTCTCAGTTCAAGATTCATTTGTGGTTACTTATAAGGACAAAGTGGTTCTACGAACACACCCATGTTTTTCTCCTAAATGCATCTCAATGTTCCATGTCAACCAGTCCAGCGAACTTCCAGCTTTCTTCCAAAACCCATCTAATTCAGCAGAGAAAAGCCTACATTCAATAGATGTCAGGAAAGCTGTTATGTACTACCTGAAAAGAACAAAGCCACTAAGGAAAACAGATCAATATTTTGTTTCCATAACCATAGGAAGAGAATGGGATCTTGTCTCTAAATCGACTATTTACAGATGGATTGTCAAATGCATCCAAATGTTATCTGTCCAAGAAAACGTTGCCTTTCACTCCCAGAACACACCCAACTTGGGGCACAGGAGTTAGTCTAGCATTCATAGCAAATGTAGCTTTAGATGCCGTCATCAAGGCAGCTACTTGGAGTTCCATTCACACCTTCACACAGCACTACACATTCAAGAAGGGACTCCTAGGTGGGGCAAGCAGTGTTAAGACATCTTTTTACTGCTGTACCTTCTAACAACCCACCACCTTCTCCAGGTACTGCTTGCGAGTCTATGCAAAACGTGATTCTAAGCAGATCCATAAGCCATGCATTATGCCAAGTAATCATATTTCTGATGCTTGTATCTGCTTAGATTCACATGCGCCCATCCTTCCTCCCCTCTTGGAGTTGAAAGTACCTAGACATCTTACACCTTGTTTTCCTATACTAACACATACACACTATGCTCCCTCATGCCAGAAACCAAACAGTCTGAAGGACCTCGATGCATGGGGGGCCATGGGTACAATACACGTCACAATAGGGATAGTATTACAAACCCGCCCAGTCGACGTCCCTTTTCGAACTTCGAAAACAAGTCTTTCAAAGCATGTGTATATAATGTACGAAGGCATGGTATCACAAGTATGACACTGACACAATGGGTACAATTTGTAAAATCTTCATTGAATTTGTTGGGTCTGGAAAAATTCCAACTTTGCCCTATAATGGGAGTAGTCTCAACCATCAAATAATAAAATAAAGCCGGCCCACTGTAGAGTTCGTCAAATCAAAATGGCCTATGCTAACAAAACATAATGCCTGCCCTAGCTCTTGTACAAAAAAGTGTAAAAAGCAGAAATGTGTGCAAAAGGAAAAATCAGTGTTCAAATGATAATCTAGTTGAACCATCTTTCCTCCCCCACGTTAGTTCTCACGGAGTAAGGTGGTCCATGTAGGCAGAATGACAAACTTTGGCTCAGTTTCCAAAACAATACACAGTTCAAAACCATGGATCGAGGCCTGTCTGACCTACAACGCTAAAGTCTCTTTTCCTGACTTCCAAAATAATATTTCAACCAAATCGTTCACAAAGATCCCTCTCTGTTGGGTGCAGACCTCTCGCGATAAAGTTCAACACAAACTTGCAAGGGGGCTCCTTTCCCCAAACCTATTATACTTCGGGTCTCCCTCAGTTGAGCTTGGACCACTTTCAGAAGTCGAAGACTTTCGAATGTGCCTTGCTTTGTTTACAGACCCCCCCAGGACCACTTTGACTCAAAAGTTCACGGTTTAACTTTCACTCTTTCCCTTCTCTAAGAATGAAACTCTTTTATTTCACTTTGGCTGTTCATTTGCTTTATCGCTTTAAACAAAGTACCTTTCCCTGAGACTTTCGAGTGGACTACTTCCTTTCACTGGACCACTCCAATTCTTAGTATCGCTGATTTCACCACTGTCCTTTACATTAAAGTTCACTCACAGGTCAGCCTTTCTTCGCCTCTCACCCACACGCGTGCAGCCTTCACTTGCTGTGCAACATTTCTATTTCAAATTTTAACACACACCGGTCTCTCAGGTCGTTAGACAACTTACCGGCTGTGTGCCTCTTTTTCTGTGTTTTGTGATTTCTTTTTCACAAATCAAGGTTAGTACCACAGGCTTGGCCTCCCCGCTCCAACTCTGCCGTTCACCCGGGAGGGTCGCTGGCGTCCTTGAAACACAGTGCAGTCTTCATTTGTGAGATCTGGCCTTCTCCACGTGTCTTTCGCAGCCTGTCTGAGGCAACGATCTCCAGTAGGGAACTCTTGGAGTTTTCTACCCATAGCTCTTGTCCCTTGGTCCGTCGCTCTGCTCCAGTAGGTATGCCTTCATCTCAGAAATTCTGCTCTTAGTCGTGTTCCATCTTGCTCGGAGTGTGTCTTTAGGTGTTGCTTTTTATCCGTGTGAGGAGAGCTAATTGGTATCAGGTGTATGAACTTTTAGTCAAGTGCCTGACTTCGCCTCACCCGATTAACCGGACATGTCCAGTACAATGTATGAGAGTTAGTCTTGTTACTCTGTCACCCTCTTCCTCGGCACAGTGTTTTTGTAAAAAGGGGAATTGGGGGTCTTGGGACCTCAGAGTATCCTAAACAATAGGATGGAGTAGATGAACAAAAAAGCGGGGAATACCGCGTCTCACCATCTGCTGCCTCATCCCCACTCTCCGAAGACCCCTCACCCAGGTAATCCTCCCGCACTGGTCCACCCCCAGGGTCTGGATCCAAAGGCGATGACTGTTCCCTGGCCACCTGAGAGAGAGATCCCCTGGGACTAGCGGGTGAGACACCCTCTGCTTTCTCACACTAAGCAGATTAGAAGCATCAGAAATACGATTACAGTAAATAATGTATGATATATATATATATATATATATATATCTCTCTCGAGGCACCACGCCACATGACCTCTGTTCCTTTTTTCCATGCCCTCAGTTTGCTTCGGGAATGCCATTTCTTTTTAAATTCTAAGACCTGCATTAAACCAGTAAGGCCTCAGGCTTCAAGCCCTTCACTTATTGTGGGCGACAGATGTCGGTCTCTGATCCCCATAGGATCTGTGTTTACTGCCTGAGGAGGAAAGGGATCTTTGGTAAGTGTGACATGAGGCAAAGGTGGTCAGGTCACTACCCGATAGTCCGCCTCTGGGTGGATCTCATGGGAGGGGAAACCCCCTGTAGGACCAGTGACGACCATATCTGAGAACGTGGTATCCCCACCAATCACCTGATCCTAGAGCCCCCTTCCCGAATAGGGTCATGAGTTATTGTCACCCTACCATTTCCCTAGAAAGTACTGGGATTATGAAGAGCATAACCGACCCAAAGGAAATAAAGGGTAGAAATACTGAGACGAGGAAGAATGGGGAGGAGTTGAAAGATATTCTGCTGACGTGACGACGAAGAAGCGCGGAAGCATGTGCATCACCTTTCAGAACCACTAGGAACAGTCTAGTGGTTTCTGGCTTCCGATTGGTCCTTTTAGAGTAGAAAAAGAGGGAAACCAGGAAGTGTTGTCCAGCCCTCCCTCGAGGAGCCAGGAGCATGGAAGTCGTGAGCTGCTGATATGGGGCTGTGGGCCAGTCCACCCACCAGACGGACAGGGAACCTTTGCCAGCTGGCAAGGGAAAGGGAATTGGAGAAGGCTGCCTATTCCTGCAGTGGCAGAAGGAAGGTCCAACCCTAGAGGAGCGATGAACCACACGCCGGTAAATGGGATGCTATCAAGGAGGGAGGAGTGTCTCCAGTAGCTCCATGGAGCAGGGACCTGTCCGGTGAGTGGAAAGGGGAAACCCGACAGGTGAAGCCAAGACAAGGAGGAGGCACACAGCGGTGAGCTGGAAAGAGCCTACCGCTGTGGAGCCGCTGAAGGCAGGATGCAGAAGCCCTGCTCTGTTCCTCTGGCAAACAGGAGACCGTGGCATTTCCCGAAAGGTGGCAACCTATGCGCCTCTCTTCCTCTTTCTCTCTTCCCCCTACCCTCTAGTGCGACACACACTGCTGCCCACACCTTAGATGCTGTCATCTCCACAGACATCCCTCTCACTACCTCAATCTCATGGACTGATCACTCTCTTCTCTCCTCCCACTTGAAGCTTTCTTCTCCTTTAGCACTGGCTCACCCTGCACTACCTCCCACCTACAAGGTCTTCCGGCCCATGCAAAAAGTGTCGGTAGCTGCCTTTGCCTCCACCTACTCCCCTCCTCCTACTCTTACAGCTGACTCCCACCCTGACACAGCCCTTTCTAGCCTTCACCTTTCCATCTCCAATACTCTCAACATCCTTGCCTCTGTCATGAGGGTCTGACTGAAGCCTGCCAAAAAGTTCAACTCTTGGTACGGCTCTGATTTGGCTGACCTTAAACGCAAGTGCAGTGCAGGGGAATGGAAATGGGGATCATTAGGTGCACCCTCTGATAAGCTGGCCTGCCACCTTCTGCAAAGGCAATATAGACTCTGCATCGGTTCAAGAAGAGTCCATATTCAAGCCTGCATCTCTGCGGCATCCAACAACAAGGCCAAACTTTTCAAAGTCTGTAAGGAACTGGCCAACCTACTGCAGCCTCATCCTCTATTGTACCCACCCAGGCCCTTTGCGGGGCCCTGGCTGCACATTTCACCGCCAAAACACAATACCTCCTATCCTATCTCTCCTCCGCACCCACTCATGCACCATCATTTCTTGGGCCCCCCTCGGCTGCCCCCACCACGCCCCCGCTTCTCCTTTCCTGCTCCCCTGTCACACCTGTTGAGGTTTCTAGACAAGTCCGGTCTATGAAAGCCTCTTCCAAACAGGTGGTCCCCTGCCACTCCAAAACCATCAAGGACATTGGCAGACCTCTACGCCCTCTCCTTCACCACTGGAGTTTTCCCCCCTTCTCTCAAGCCTTCTCTTGTGCACCCTCTGCTCAAAAAGCCCACTGCCGACCCTTCTATTCCGGCAAACTATCGCCCATTCTCCATCACTCCTTTCCTGGGCAAACTCCTGGAGAAGTTGGCTTTCTCTCAGCTTACCCTTCACACTGAATCTGTTGGTTGTCTCCACAACCATCAGTCCGGCCTTAGAGCATCCAGAGAAACGGAAACTGCTCTTCTGAACACCTGTAAAGACCTGCTCTCAAACCTTGACGCCAACTCTCCCTCTGTCCTCATTCTCCTTGACCTCTCCTGCTTTCGATACAATAAACCACAGCATTCTGATCTCCAGGCTCTGGCGTGGCTAGCATACTTTCTCTCAGACCATCCTTCCCAGGTGGAACTTGGTTGCTTTATCTCTGCGGCGCTGTCACTTTAACTACATGTGGTGTCTCTCTGGTTTTTCAATGTCTACATGGCCCCTTTGGCCCACAAGATCTCTGCCTTCACCTTTTAGCGCTATGCGGATGACACAAAGCTCTCTTTCAGGCTACCCTCAACCTCTTCCTCCTCCTCGCTCACTCCTGACTGTCCACAATTCAGTCCTGGTGTGCAGCTAATGATCTCTGCCTTAATTCCAGTAAAACATCTTGGACATGTCCAAAAAGTCCCCCTACGAGCTGCACCTCCTCAGAGGTATTCTAACATTACTCAACTCCTCCCAGAGGCTCACCATCTCCAGAGGCCAGGTTCTCTCCAGACTGGACTATTGCAACAGTCTTTTTGTCAATCATCCTACTTCTGCTCTTTGACCTCTTCAACTTATCCAGAACAGAACCGCAAAACTTATCCTTGGCCTGAAGCCCAGGGTCTGCCTCCCTCTGGAGCTGAAATCACTCAACTGGCTCCATGTGAAAGCAAGGATCAAGTTCAAGACCCTCTGTATAGTCCACAAGGCCTTCTGGGGCCCTTACTATCTACAATGCTCTTTTCCTAAATACTCTCCTTCTAGAGCTCTCCGCTCGGCCTCCTTCAACTCTCTATGGGTGAGCCATTTTTCCAAACAGAGATTTGGGGGTAGATCCTTATGCTCTGCAGGTGCCTCCTTCTGGAACAGCCTTCCTTCCTCTCTCCGTCTTGAGCCGGACCTCCTTAAGTTCCCTAAACCCCTCAAGGCCTTCCTCTTCTCTTCCTCTCTCCCTCTCCCCTGCTAACCTCCTTTCTCGTCTCTCCTGCTTCCCTTCTTCTTTTTCTTCACCAACCTGCTCAGTTCGCCGACTGGTCGCCTGGTGCACCTCCAGAGCCTCACAGGTCCCAGGCTCCCCCGCCAGTCACGCACTTGCCTCTGAGCCTCTGCACTCTGCTTGGCACTACTGCACTTGGAATATGCTCCATGAGAGGGCACCCACTCTGTACTTAACACAGGCCCTTGCCCTTGCTGGACTGAGCACACTTGTCCTCCTCCCTCGCACATCCTGTTCTGCGCATTTGCACGACCTTGAATGTACTAGGCCTTGCAAGTTTGTCTGTCCTGTCCTCCCTCTGTCTCCCCTTGCTTGGTTGTGCCAGAAATACTCTTGCATAGGCGTATTGATGACCAACCACCAATCATTCTGAAATGTCACCAGGCCTAATCCAGTAGTTTATTGTTCTGTATGTCCTTTCCTTCTCCCCCCCCCTTCTCTTCCCTCTCTTTGTCACACATTTACACTAGTAGATATGCCACTGGCCTAGTATGCTAGTTATTGCTAAATCATTCGGAATCTTCAAGGCCTAAGAATGACGACTGTGTTCCCTTGTTCCTTTACCGCCTTGAAGCACTTTGAAGCACTTCACTTGTGTATAAGCGCTTTAAAAAATAAACAATTACAAAGGGTCAGGCCGGCTGATGGGACACAGGAGGGGGGGCGTGTCATAGACGAAGCCGGTGTTTCCACGGTCCCCATCCTCATGGAGTACTATGGGACTCCATGGGAATGGGGACTTACAGAATTCCGCCTCTGGAATTCTTGGGTCACTGGGGTCGTAATGTCCTGGTAATTCCGGGAATCACGGAGGCGGAATGGTAATACGAGTCCGGCGGTAACCTGGCGTTTTTTCCGGCTTGGTTACCGCCGGACTCGTAATGAGGCCCATTGTGTTTTTTTTATCAAGAACTGAGCGTTTGAATCTGTATCCAGAATGAGGAGCCAGTTTTTCCTTAAGTTAGTCTAGAGTGTAAGGGATGAAATTGGTTTGGACACAGGGTAGTGGACATTTTATTTTCTCCAGCATAGGGTCTGGCCTGGATTCACATGCTCATGAATATTCCCTGTCATCGGACTGGGAATCCTCGATAAAAGAAAAAACAGTTTCACTTTAACTTGAAAACTGTATTTCTCCTCTAAACCAATCACTGTCCTTCGGGTCATAATGCCCCCGTTCAATGACAGTCCTCTCCCTAAACTCCACCCCTGGTGGCCATCTTCTTTTGATTACTGCACACTTCAGCGTTGAGAGTCCTTGTTTCACTCTCGGAGCTGTTTTTCATATGTATTTTTTCAGCAAATTTTGGAAATGCTTTTGACCGATTTTTGTCTCCTAGTTCGACTGCAGGTCCATTACCATCAGCGGGGACCTGCTGTCTGCGAAGATATTTCTACATCGCAGATCTTTGTGCCTTTCCACCATGACTGCAGAGAAAAGATGCCTCTTCAAACTCTGCTTGAAATGTGGATTGCGGAATGTATACGTCGAAGAACGACACCATAAATGTCTGTGCTGTCTGCATACAGACCATGATGAGGAGGGATGCGAGGTCTGCCTTGGTTTTTCCCAAAAGATTAAGGACTGCTACAGCAGGCTGGCAGCATGGCTCAAACCGGGCAAGGCCACTGACTCTGCTTCCAGGCATGGTCATGCTTCCCCCATGACTGGCTGGTCCCATGAGCGAACTCCCTTAGAAAAGAGGTTGAAGTCCTTTGAGGATGCCCTCCCACGGAGGTCCAAGAGAAGGCTAGGCTAGGCTGCAAAACATGGCCCCACTGGGTTCGCTGCGGGTCCCAGCTCGAAGAGGACAAGGTTGCTGTCACTGACTACTTCTACCGGCGAGCCTGCCAGTGACGGCTGCTCCCTCTAAGGGAAAGTCCATGACTCCTTCAAATCTCTGCTTACCATCAGTGGACAAGACAACGAAGAAGACATCTAAAGGTGGCCCTTCGCTACCCCTCCTCGGCGACACCATCGGCAGCTCAGCCGGCCAAGACAACCTCATCCATGGTCACAACCACCTCGACGAAAGCCCCTTTTGCCACCCCATTGACGACCACTGCTTTGTCAAAGGAAGAGCTGGCCATGAAGGGGTTGGCCACGGCGGCCTCCCCGTGGGTGTCACTACCGCCATGATGTGAAGCTGCCACTCTGGCTAAGTCCCCAGATATGGGGACAGCACCACCCTGGAAGTTTCCAGAGAAAGGGTAAAGCTTCTGCTGACCTTAAGAATGGTACAAAACCATGAGCTTCCCTGGTAGAACCAGTGCAGATTTATACAAGCTCCGAAGATGGCAACGATAATATGCAAAAAGACAATTATTCAGATCCCGAAGGGGGTCAGGGTCCCCCACCTCGCCGGAGGAGGCACATCACTCCGTAACCTCTGCCTCTCATTCCTTTCACACCCCAGCCGAGGGACATGTCTTTGGACATTCAGACCACGCTTCACACGCTTGTTTTTGAAATTCAACAAAGACTGCCTCCCACACCGGGCTTTGCTCAGCCTTGGAGTCCCCCGAGGCCGCTTCCTGGGAGTCCTGCCCAGTGCAAGCGCAAGTCCTAGGACCCAGCTGGACCGAGGCATCAACCAACACCTCAGGATTTTACTCCGGGGGATCCAGCGATACACACAGATGCTGGCACAGATACGGCGGCTATGGCAACTGACACTGACCAAGCCGGTGACTTCATAACAGCTGACGGGGAGCTAGTGGGCACAGATGATCCGCACAGGGCCTCTCCACCAGAGGAGGTCATCTCTTTCCATGCTATGATGTCCAGGGTCTCAGAACCTTTTCAACTGGTGCCCAAGGAGACTAAAAACGAAGGTTTCCTCTACCAGCGACGGGAGTCCAGGCGGAAGACCGTGTCTGTTCCCTTGCTGAGCAACTTCTGGGATGAAGGCTTGGCCCTAATGAGGCGTCCGAGCACCGCTCCACCCAAGCGGGAAAGGCTCAAAGAAATACAGGGTCCTGGACTTGGCCCCCAAGTGCCTGAGGTCCCAGCCTTCACCCGACTCTGTGGTCTCAGCCGCAGCCAGGAAACTCTCGGCGAACCGGTCATCTTCGTCCATAGTGCCCTCAGACCAGGAGGGCAAGAAGCTGGGCGCGATGGGAGGAAAAGAATAATCTATACTGCTGTCCGCACCATTAAGGCTGCTAATGCCCTGGCCATTGTATCCCCCTATGATTGGAAATTGTGGTATAAGTGGGGCCCTATTTTAGACTTCTTACCTGAGGACAAGAAGGTGGAAGCTCTGAAGCTGTTCCAAGGGTACAACATCCTTTCATCGTGGGGCGTTTTTTCACAGGGTTTTTTATCGTGAATTTTTTAACGAAAAAAACCATCGTATTTTATTTCGTGGGGGGGGTTAGAAAAATATATATATATATGGTATATGGGTGTTTGGGAATAGATTAAAACTGAAAGGGATTAGGGGGTTGGTGCGGGGACCCCACAAATATATTTTAAAAAAATTCGATGTTTTTTTAAATTAAAATATTTGCGGTTAAAAAAAAAAACGAAAAAACGTCCGGCGATTAAATGACCTGGAACCGCTTCAAGAGGGCGAAGTAGCTTCGGACCACACCACTGCTGTGGCGGTGAACATCGCGGACACCGGGTTCTGTCAAATGGGCAATGGAGTGTCTCTTGGTCGGCAGTCATGGCTAAAAGCCACCAATTTCAGATCAGACGTCCAGTCCAAGGTGTTGAACATGCCATTTGACGGAGAGAATCTCTTTGGCAAAACTGTCAACGCGTCTCTGCATGTGATCAAGACAGATACGGCGAGTTCGGCAGGTACCCTACAGCAGCATCAGTCGTCCTTTCGTTCCTCGAGAGGAAAGTACGAATATACCACCCTTTATCAACAGCCTTCCAGCTCCACGACTCAAGAGGCTTACAGAGGTCGCTTGCAGGCATACGGCAGGGGAGGACAGTGTCGGTGCCACACACACTGCAGAGCCCCAACCCTGAAACAGACCTGAACCGGCCATGGACTCTGGGCCCCCACTTGTGCACCCCAGTGGGAGGCTGACTGCCGAGGTTCATCAGCGCGTGGAAGAATATCACCACCGACAGATGGGTGCTGGATGCTCTAGAACAGGGGCAAACTTTGGAGTTCCAACGCATGTGTCCTTGTATTCCACTGGTTGCTCGACAAGAGCAACACATGGCACAGGTGCTGCAGGAGGTGCACGCTGTGTTAAAGAAGGGGGTGATGGAGCCGGTCCCCCAGTGCCTCGGTAGTGTACTCCAGATACTTTCTGGTCCGAAAGCCGTCAGGAGAGTGCAGGCCGATCTTGGACCTGAGAGGCCTCAGCGGGTACTTAAAGTCCCCGAAAGTCATGATGGTCACGTTACAGCATGTGCTCGGCCAGCTGGAGGAAGGCAACTTCCTGGCGTCACTGGATCTCAAGGACGCCCACTTCCACGTCCCCATCCACCGGAAGCAACGCAGGTTCCTGCGGTTCCTGGTCCATGGGCGACACTATCACTTCAAGGCACTCTTCTTCAACCTGAAATCGTCCCCAAGGGTCTTTACAAAATGCTTCGCTCCGGTTGTGGCGCATCTTCATCTCAAGGGCATCAATGGCTACCCTTATCTCGACAATTGCCTCGTCCGATCCTGCTCCCACACACTGGCCTGCCAGCAGATGGTCGAGGACCATACGTCTGCTGACGGATCTGGGATTCTCTTAAATATCCGAAGTCCTGCTTGGGGCCATCGCAGAAAGCTCTTTTTCTGGGATCCGGACTCCACACTACTTGTCTGGCGTCTCCCTTAGAAGAGCAGGTGAGTAGCCATCCTAGGGAAGGTGCACCTCCTGTTGTCGGCACGGTCGGCTACTGTGCGAGCCGTCAAGTCGCTGCTGGGCATGACGTACTCGTGCATCAATCTCGTCCTCTTTTGCAAACTACAGATGAGGCCTCTCCAGGAGTTTCAGAATGTGAGGTGGCTGCAAGTCTCAGATCCTGGACTGACAAGATTGCCCTGAACGAGGAATTCCGACGAGCAATACAGTGGTGGGGCGTGCGCTCTCTTCTCATTCAAGGGGCTCCATTCTAAGTCCCTCCTTACCAGGTAATGGTCACCATGGATGCTTCTCTGGAAGGTTGGGGAGCACACACCAGACAATTGCATGCCAGAGGCCTCTGGTTGCCAGTAGAATAGACCCGTCATATCAACGTCCTGGAGCTTCAGGTTGTCTTCTGGGCCCTCAAGTCCTTCCTGCCGTTGCTGAGAGGCAAGATGGTGAGGATCTTTACAGACAACACCACAACCATGTTCTACATCCAGAAGCAGGGTGGGGACATGCTCTCTGGCTCTCACCAGGGAGGCCCACGATCTGTGGCACTGGGCCATTCGCCGGGACACCAAGAACACCAGTGCAGACTTGCTCAGCACGGAGCTATGTTTTTGCCTCAAGTGGGAGCTTCGCCTGGATCAAGTAGATCTTCTATTCACAAGTGGGGTCAACCCCAGATCGACCTCTTTTCGAATGTGATGAATTACAAGTGTTAGAAGTTCGTCAGAAGGTTCCCACAGCCGAGGAGCATGGGGGATGTGTTCTCGTTCCCGTGGGAGGGGCTTTGCCTGTACGCTTTTCCGCCATTCCCACTCCTGCTGCGACTGAGCAACACACTCGGTGTCACTGCAAGATATTTGTCACACCGGTGTGGCCACAGCAAATCTGGTATCCAGACCTGTTACGTCTGTCTGCGGCTCTGCCCATCAGGCTGCCACCTCTTCCCGATCTTTTCACCAGAGACGGAGGGTGGGGGGATTCTACGCTACGAACCAGCGTCGGTGAACCTCTGGGCCTGGCTCCTGAAACCCTAGAATTTGGGCATTATTCTTTACCAGCGGAATGTAAGGACATCCTGGCTAATGCCAGAGCCTATGCAAAGTTTACTTGCCACGGCCATAAGTGGAAGCGGTTCTCCCTGTGGTGTTGGATTCAGAAGATTGCTCCTCTGCAAGTCACAGCCCCACAGCTCCTACCATATATGCTTTCCTTGGCCAAAGCTGGACTGGCTCACACCTCTATCAAGGTACACCTGGCCGCCATATCCTGTTAAACCAGGTCGGCCCGCCCTGTGGTCACACCGGCTCGTCAAGGAGTTTCTCTAGGAACTCTTCATGACTTTTCCACCAGTGAAGGCGCCTGCCCCAGCTTGGAAACTCAATGTGGTCTTGTCTAAACTCGTGGGGGTGCCTTTTGAGCCGATGCACCAAGTCCCGCTCCAGTTTCCCTCGTGGAAGACTGCTTTCCGCGTGGAAATCACCTCAGCCAAGCATGTCGTGGAGATCCAAGCCCTATCTTGCAAGCAGCCATACTTGTCTTTCCACGCTTCAAGGGTGGTAATGCGTACACACCACTTTTATGCCAAAGGTGCAGCTGGAGTTCCATCTCAATGAGACTTTGGTGTGGCGCATTTTATTAATTGACCTGTACTTTTTATGGAAGTATTTTTATATCTACACAGACAGACCCGAATTCCTCCGTCGCCTGTGGAGAGGGGTTTCGGAAGACTTCTCAATCGTTTGTCGTTTTGGACCTGTGAATCATGGGAAGGCTTTGTCGAAGGCTTCCATCTCCAGATGGCTCTCCGGCTGCATCATGCACTGTTATCGGTTGACCAACAGACCTCTTCCAGGCCGTCCGAGCCCATTCCTCCAGAGCCATCGCAGTAACGACAGCGTTTCTCTTTTGTTGTACCCCTTCTCGACATCTGCAAGGCTGCAATGTGGAGGTCCACGCACACCTTCATGAGGTTCTACTGCGTATATGTGTGTATGTACTGCTGAATAATCTTTATTCATGAGCATGCAAATCCATGCCGGACCCCATGCTGGAGAAGGAACAATTTACTTACCTGTAACTCGTGTTCTCCAGCATGGACTTGCATGCAAACGTTCCCGTCTTCCCCACTGTGGCTCTTCTTGGTTCATATTGCCACTTTGCATGCTACCAAATCTGAAGATGGCCACCAGCGTGGAGCTTACAATGATTAGCTTAGAGGAGAAATACAGTTTTCAAGCTAAAGTGAAACTGTCTTTTCCTTCCCCGAGGATTGTAATGTAAAAATGTATAGAGAGCACCTACACCAACATGGGCATCATGGCACTATTGGGTCCAGGGCTAAAAACACCAAAGAAGGCAGCAAGGCAGAACTAGGATTTGAGAAGTAAAGAGATAGGTTTTCAAGGTCTGTCGGAAAGCAATGTGATCCTCCATAGCACTTAAAGACAAAGGAGAGGTTCTCCACACCAAAGCTGCTGCAACTGAAAAAAGAGCGTACCCCTACACGAGTCTGCTTAAAACGAGGCACCAGAATCCTCAGAGAGGAGGCAGAGCGTAAGCACCGTGCAGGAATGTAGAGACCAAACTTAGCCTGCAGAAATTCAGAAACTCTACTGAAGGGATTCCCAGCCGGACGATGGGGAATATTCATGAGCATGTGAATCCATGCCAGACCCATACTGGAGAACAGGAGTTACAGGTAAGTAACTTGTTCCTTACTGGACATCCTGATAGAGTCCTTAGTATTTTTGTTGAGGTAGACCGACCCCTCATAGAAATAGGGAAGGATAGGTTTTCCTTTCCTTGACTTTTATATCAAAGTATTTGCCAACAAACATGCCAACTCTGGGTTAGACTTTCTTCTGCACCCTTACATAAGCTTTACAATTTTCATATTTAGCAGTTTATTTTCATGTAGATTGTTTTGCAGCTCAATTGAAAACACATGCCTACCCTCTCTAAATTAAATGCCTTTCTCTCATTGCGCCAGGTACACATATATTTAGATCTCCAAAGAGCTTTGCACCTGTGTGTATAATAGCATTCTGAGAGGGTTGTCCCTGCCTTTAATCCTTATGAAGTATATAATGAGTGCTATTTAGTGCAGTGATGGTAATGTCTGTTGTTTACAATGCTGTGAAGTTAGTGGCTTTCACTATGACTCTGAGGTTTACTCCTTGCACTGCATAGCCTCTACACTGTATGGGGACCTTCAGTGACCTCTGTCCCTGCAGGCTGTAAGTGGTGCATATGAGGCCATGAACATGTCTGGGCTGAAGCCTGAGCATGGGCTGAAGAACAGACAATGGGGCGCCAAATATGATCCCTCATAACCTTCTATGTAATCTTCAGAGGAGGGACATCCAGTTTTAGCATAGGTTCGAGCACTGCCAAGCAGGAATGTGTGTATGGTGGGGGTGCAGTTTGCACCAATTTGTGTCAAAGGGTGACATTCGGCAGAACTGGGGAAGAACATATATGGTTGAGACATACTTAATGATTTGCTTTGGGCACTTGCAGCAGGAAGGGGGCAGTGTGAGGTTATATTAAGCTAGAATGCTTGTTTTGCTTTGGGTATAGTATGGAAGCAGCATGGCGCATATATTGTTGAGACAGAAAACATGATTTGATTTGGACACTAGCAGCATGAAAGGGGGAACAGCGCAGGGCATATATTGATTGACCACACAATTTGCCTCAGGCACAGCCAGCAAGAATGGGATCAGCACTGGTTTATAATTTTGAACCTGTCCTCTTATTTTCTTTGGGCACTTGCAGCATGAACTTTTGTTTTACAATGGCAATGGTGCCATGAATTATTGGTCACGAGCATCCTGAAAATGTAATTTAGTGGGGCAATGATTGAATATATTGTTGTGAATGGCTTTGTGATTTGGTTTGGGAACAAGCTGCATTAAAGGTGGCAGTGCTGGCAAATATTGTTGACAAGTCACATGATTGGCTTTATGTCCAATGATCATGAAGGGGTCGGGGCAGTGCCAAAATATTGGGTTGGATTCGGGTTCTAATAGCTAGACCCAAGAGCTAACCTGAAAATAGTGTAAAAAAAAATAAATAAAAAGCATGCACCAAGACAGCTAGCGATAATTGGAAGCCCCAGGAATTCCCTCTTCTTCTTTAAGATTAAACATCTCGTGTTTCATGAAGACTGCAATCAGGATTCCCCCTGTCCTATTATGCAATTGCCTCCTGTTCGCCCTGTCCCCATGCAGGCAGCAGAAGGACCATTTATGCGTGGTTCAATACTGTAATGAATCTGATAGGCCAGGTCATATGCAAACTTGTGTACAGATCCAGATCTGTGGTTCTCATTCCCGCACCTTCTTCACATGCCGACGGGAGATGCACCAACCGCCACTGAATCGAAGCTGAGCGCTCTAGTTTAAAAAAATCAGGAGGCGGTCAGTATCCCATCTATTGAGATGGGCAATATACAGCATTGGTAAGGGTTGCTGTTATGAATAACACCAATATAAGTGTGATGTTTGTAGATGCACTTTTATGCTATAATACAATGTGTTAAGAGGCTCATTATCTGCTTCAGGGACAACTAGGAGGACATTTTGTTTTTCCAGTGGCAATGCTAGCACATATTGTTGAGTCCAGCCTTGTGACGTTATTTGAGCTCAAGAAGATGACTGGTTTGGGTTCGCTCATTCATTGACCAGACATTGGGAGAAAGATCCTCCCCCCAGCACCTCCCCCAAAAAAAGTCAGGTCTTTTTCCATAGTATGCCTCCCCCGAACCTGTCATGCTGGATACTCCCCTGGTGCATAGGGTCCCTGTCGGACCCTCTCAAACGCACAACAGTTTGCTCTTAGTTGTCCCATTGTATATTAATTGAAGTGGGTCTGTGTTGCTAATACTGTTTGTTTTAATGTAAAGTGTATTTTGTGTCACATTATTCTAATAAGAATTTGACGTTGTCTTTGAACTTGTTTCCTCTCTCATGTTAGGTGGTGGATGAAGACGGGGACAGTTACGCCTACTCAAAATATGGGAGATTCTGTCATGAGATCAAATTTAATTATTCTCCATATGTCAATTACTTCACACGGGTCTTCTGGAACCGATCTTATTTTGTATATAAAGTCAACTCTGTGATATCCTTCCAGTATTAGCCACACAGCCTTAGTTTTCAACCTCATTAAATTGAACTTTTAAGAAAAAAATGTTTTGTTCAGCGTGCATGTAGCACACATGGTGATCTTTCCTTTCCAATGAGGATCACTCAAGTGATGGACAACTTGCAGCACACTGAATTACGAAAAACTCCTAGGCAAGTTTTAAAACTGGCAGAATCCAACTTTTTGTTGATGCCATTTTATTAATTGACCTGTACTTTTTATGGAAGTATTTTTATATCTACACAGACAGACATGCGGTCACAAGCATGAATTTCAGAAAGAAAGAAACGCATTTTTAATGCTCAGAAGACTGTGCGTTGAGCAGAAATGCCGTTTTAACTTTTTTCAGTCTTAGACAAACTACTACAACTTGGAAAATAACTGCAATCGCTTGACCGTGCAGCCGAGGCAAGAAGGATCAAGCAACGTCAGCGAAGGAGGAGCATACTGATTATAATGGTGACAACAAATGGTTGTGTGCTTCATTTTTTTCATCTTCATTAACACATACTTAATCTCTTGAATTAAAAATACATTACAGCCGAATACGTAAATGAGATGCTCCGGCTTCTCCATCGTCAGTCAGGCTTTCAGTGGTCAAACTGGCATAGAGTAATTCCAATCCAGTGTGATTTTTCAACAAGCTGAGCCAACCAAGAAGCTATGCATATACCGAATCCTGAGGAACTGAATGGCTGTCTCTGTAGGTTTTCCTCTAATCGAAAATGTATGTACAATTGTCAACATGCATCTGTCCATGCTCATCAAATGCAAGCTGTGTGACGCGCACAGCGGCTAAGCAGCCCTTTGTTATTTGAGAGAAAACTCTCTACAGAATATATTATTTGTGAAGTTTTCATTATCATTGAAATATATATACGTAGGGTAATTTTTCACAATCTCTTAACTAAAGCCCATATCTGTGCAATTTTCAATTATGTAAAATTACTAGCGGTCGCTGGCGGCCATTGCAGTTGAAAAGTCCATTTGTGCACCTGGCATTGCGCCTCCCTCATTGGATGATGGCCTTATTGGAAATCCAGTTTTGGGTTATGCAGTAGAAAATGGGGTAAAGGATTGCTGCTTACTTTACTATGCTTTTCCTGTACGTTTTATAAGGTAAAGTAGCTCAATTACCACATTGAGCAAAACCTAGAACTGGAGTGCAAGACATCTCTAGGACATATGTTTAATTAACTGTGTGTGGAAGAAGGGCTTGGAGATTTGGCCTTAGAGGAGGTGATAATTAAATGTTTCCCCAATCGCTAAGATAATGGAACTGTGTATTAATATATTAACATTTCATTGCACTAGTATCATGATGACAGTATGTTTGGCTGTCAAAAATGTGTTCATCCCATAGAGCAGTTTCTCCTCTGGCGTGACTGAAAACGTTTATTTTGGAAATATCACTGCAGAACCAATATGCATGTAATGGCCAGGCCTTCCAGAAGCAAAGGCCAATGTCTCCTGCTGACTTCCTTGTAGCTGGAACAGTGCAAGTACCTGAATGTAGACTCTATCAAAGACTGAACAATGTGCCTTAAAGTTAGACAAGTAGTTGTGTTGCTTAGATTTGTAACAATACATCGTGTATTGAGTGTTATTGCATATCCCATTTCCGTGGGGTGTTTCCTGCCTCTGAAACCAATGCCTCAGGTGGGCCAATGTTTCGGGTAGATTACTGAACATTGGACTACCACACTATGAAAAATAAGTTGCCTGATAATAGGTTTGAGTTTGGGAACCCATAATGTATGCGGTTTTGAGCCTTGCAGCTTATGCAAGTGCCCTGCTGAAAAGTGTTCTGTTCTGTATACTGTGATACTGTGGGAACAGAATAATATTAAGTGTGCGCTAGTATGGTGTATAAAAGGTACAATGAGTTTATCACCTTTTTGTGTTTGTTTCTTTTTTAAGATTTGTAAATCTACTTTTTGACCGAGATTAGCAAAATACACTCAGTGATGGTTGACTCATATTTCCCATGCTCTCCCATACCATTCTTCTTAGTTATGCTGGTGTACAAGGTTTAGTTTTAATCCTCAGTGGTAAGTATTGTACTATTTTTAAAGACTTCATACTGCTCCTGAACGCAGCTGTTTCTTTACGGTGGATTGTCAGTTAATCTAACTAGTGATGGATCCATCCTCCCCAACGTCTTGTAGCTGATTTGATATGAAGGTAGTTGGAGGACCATGTCTCGGTTGCCTCTTGAAAGGCCTGCCTTAAACACTGTAGCTGCCATAAAGCTCTATGAAGAATTTCCAAAAGTTAGATTCCCACCCCCCTTCTACATTTGCTCTAAAAAGAAATTATTGTAAAATACCTAAATAGGTTGTGTGCCCACTGCCCAGGCATATTCAAGTCAGGCGGAAGAAATTATGCCCAAGAACCTCTTCTCCCTGTTGAATGTTATCATCTTTAATTTCCCAATTTTCCCAGCAGTCGCTGCTGTTCCATTTACATTGTCATTCTTTTGGAGACATTATTGTGAACACCATAGTGACGAGTGGAGTGCATGCTTTCTGCTATGATCAGCCGAAGCAGAGTTTGGCCCAGAGTAGCTGGGTCGATTACCCAACATAACAGAACTGGCCACAACAAATTAAAAAGATGCCAAAGATCGACCCTTCCATGGTGACAATCCATGGTGTGAGTGTCGTTTATCAGCATTCCTGGGTATTCAATCAGATTTTGTTTCTTCCTGTGCACCTGACTTCATTAAATCAATTGTCTACATCGTGCATTTGCTAATGTCATCATTGCTGTTCTGTAATGCTTTTTTTCTTCGGTCCTTTTCACTTGTCGAAGTCATCCTCCCTACAATGTGCTGTAATGCGCAAATGAATGTCCTGATTTAAAACATTACACGGCTAGAACAACCTCCTCCACTCATATCGCCATGTTCTGATGAATGCTGTACACTATTGAGCAAGCACATGTCGCTCCCTGTCATGGGAACATGCAATACTGCTGGCAGGTGAGAAGCTTCAAACCTCCTGAACCCACATGTTCCTCTTCCTCTGCCCTTGAAGAACATTGCCTCTGAATACACAAAAGATGTTTCCTGCCAAAGAAGGCTTTATTTCATCCTAAAAAAGCAAATGGATCAAGAGACTGATTTGTTATGGGTACAGTCATTGTGTAATATGTCTGTTTGCTTGGTGTAACACAAAACAATTTTTCATGTTACAGGATTCAATCACTTGCCTAGCATGTTAACCATAGGGGGTTCTTAGTGAAAATTGTGCTTTTCCGTACTTTACTATAAATACTACAGTGAGAGAAAATCTGTAACCTGTCTGGTGGTAATAAACAAGGGTTCTTAAGAAACTTCCCTTTATATGACCATAATTAAAGCAAAAACAGAAAAATTAGGCAAACATGGAACTTTGCTTTGACACATGTGCAGGTGTTTTTAAATATAACTTTATCAAGAGCAACACAAACAAACCATATCCATATTAGTGATAAACTTGAATTGCATGTAGAGGTACATTAAATACACTCCTAATCGTCTATAAAAGACAAAACCTTCAAAATGTAGTCTTGCTGCAATCTGGCATGAATATTATTAATTAAACGTGAGTCACTAACTTTGTTGAATGAAATCGAAAAGTCTACAACTTTATACATGATTTCTAGATCTAGAAATCGTCCCACAATTTGTCTGTTCTCCCTGAAAAAGATCATTTTTCTTAATAATTTGACATGTTGGCTTAACTGTTGAGGATGGTGGACTGATTTACGTATGGCAATGCACTTTTTATTACAATTTTGTATAGTCTGTTCAATGAAAGCTAATGTTAAATCTATTTCTCATACATTGGCCATGACTGGTCTGACAGATGAGGCATTAGGTGCTTGGATTAAGCAATTCTTTGCCAAGCAAATCTGCGACAAATGGGTTCAGGCTCCGATCTCCAGGTGAGAACAATAGTAAGTTTGGCAGCAATTACCATAATATGGATTACATTACCATAATATGGATTACTCTTTTCGATAGCTCGTTCATGTAATACTGGTATCCCTTTACCAAAGAGCCAAAATGTCAGTCAAATAGACAACACACTGAAAATAGACTTTATTTTGCCTCGAGCAATAATCCATCATTGGCCCTTTGGGTGTGACAATATGTCCCATGGTTCCCAGTGTTTGACAACTTCATCAACATTAGGGTGAATCATTTAGGACCATCATAAAAACATTTGCGGAATATAGTAAATTTTATGCAATAACTTTTTGTTTTTTTTTCTGAATCTAAGTGAGATAATTTTGCTCTGGGATGCATCTAAGTCTACTACTTCCATGAGTAAAGTTAAGTCTTGTGACCATAACACAACCAATATTTTTTACTTAGCCATAAAGTTGGGAAGTAATAGTGTATGTATCAGTTGGATCCAGGGATGATAATGTCCGTATCAAGAACCGCCTCTTCCAACACATTGATTTGCATACAGTATAGGAGACCTAGCACACCCTAATCTTGTAAGGGAACCACCACTGTCCCCAGATGATACAGACATCTAATGTTTAATAGTTGTGGTATTGGATTGTGATAGGAACCCACCAATCTTGCAATGACATCCTCCATGTTTTCAGCGTGCTGCCTATACAAACATGATTTTTAAGATATGAGTAAAGTTCCAGGGGAGGAATATGGTCTGGACTAAACCCTCATTTTGATGCTAGATCATTCTCGATCTTCTTCAAGTATGGTTTATTTTATTGGTTTGTCCACTGTTTTACTGTAACTAGTTCAGCTACACTTTGATATTGTTTCCAATCTGGAAGGGCTAGGCCACTTGACACCTAGCTTGCCTTCAGTAATATTAATTTCAACCTCCCTTATTTCCATCACCATGTGAATTTATTAAAACATGTATCCACATCACAGAATGCCTTTACAGTGATATAAATAGGTAACATTTGATGCAGATGAATATGTTTCGGCATCCCATACTGTTTCCAGACATTAAAGTTCCTGTTATTGAGAATGGGAGCATATCCCATGTATTCAGGCCATTTTATTTAATTCCCTTTACTGTAGATCCACAATTAAGGGGTACAACCTCTCTAGATTTAGGGGTAGCCAGATCCTTGAATGTATGTACTTGAGCGGGAATTGACACATTACATAAATTCTGCCCCCTACATGCTGTATCTAGCAGCAACATAATATTTCATTAATGTAGACTACCTAACAAATCCTGAATGGTTTGTTCTGAAAAGGAACTATGAATTGAAAAATGTTCTATACCACCCATATTAATGCATTTAGCTAATACTGATTAAGCCTGCAAAGGGTTCAATCAATAATGCATAAAATATTATGCATAAAGTAATGGTGGGGTTGGGGGGGGCACTCCTGTCTAGTACCAGAAAATAATTAAAAAGGTTTTTACACCGACCCATTGTTAAATACTGTCAGTGCTCTCTATAGGGCTTTGATCGTTGATTGAAATGGACCAGTTCTGACCATTTGCCCAATACTCCATATAGAAAATCCCACTTGACCTGATCAAAACACTGGCGTAACAGGGGCCCCTGCAGCCCTAGCAGCACGGGGGGGCCCGCAGCACATATCCTGGGAGGGGCCCCCACTTTTTTTCAGAATTCTTTTTTTTTTCTTTTTGAATTCACTGCATTTATAGAGAAATTATTTCCGTTATGGTTCGGTCCTTAACGGAAATAATTTTTTTACGAAGTCAGAGTGACTTCAAAAAGAAACGATGGGCCTCATTACGGGTTTGGCGGTAACCGTGCCAGTGCTACCAACAGGTTGCTGCCAGACCTGTAATGATTTACCAGCACCCGACTTCCTGGTAACACTGGGGTATTACAACCCCGGCGGTCTGGGAAGTCAGGCGCCAGCAAATGGTAAGTCCCCATTTCCATAAAGTCCTATGGGACTCTATGGGAATGGGGACCACAGAAGCATCAGCACCATTAATAACGGTGCCAGTGCTTTTGTGAAAACTATGCTGGTGGGTGCCGTTCTGCCGGGCAGGTCTGGCCTGCCAGGTAGGACGGCAACTGCCCACAGAGCTGTAATATGCCGGCCCGGAAACAACATTGCTGGTAAGCTTACCGGCACCGTTGTTTCCAGTCCGGTATTGTTGTAATTAGGCCCAATTTCTTTTTGAAGTGTTAGGGCTCCCCTCCACCCCATGACGTGTGCGTATGTGAGTGTATGTTGAAAGGGTGCACACTTAAATGTATAGGTGGCTGCCGGTGTGAGTGAATGGTGAAAGGGTGCATAATTAAATGTATGGATGGCTGCCTGGGTGTGCCAGTATGGTGAAAGAATGCACACTTAAATGTATGACTGGATGCTGGGTGTGCGTGTGTGTATATGGTGAATGGTGTGTGTGCTTGCGTTCAGGGGTGCACCAAAACCTACATTTTGGGGGCTAACCCTTCAAATGTTGGGAGAGGCGCTAACCTCATGGGAGGTGGGGGAGGGGCAAACTTATTTGTTTGGGGCATCTAATTTCTTTACGCATTTTAATGAGACTATTCTAGTGCAGCTTCAATGTTACAAACAGTTAACTCTCTCCTTTAAGGTTGAAAGCACCCACCTATGGACTGCTGTGAGAATGAGTGGTCTCCTGTTCCCTCTCTACCCTTCCAATCACTCCCCTGGCATGCAAGTATCAAACCCACATCACGATTTCAATTGCCTAAAGAATTTGGCATTTGAGTGCAGGTACTAACAGTGAAATGCTTTGTTAGTAATTGCTGGGTTCTTGTTAACAGCGAAACCCAGGTGCCGTTTAACATCTGTGTCCTGTTCTCTCTGGCAACTGCTCTGAAGGTCAGCCAGGTCGAGTCAACATGGCCTAACATTTCAGGGGGGGTGCTGAATCCCACTCAACTTAATGGTGTTGCACCAACACCAATACTTGTGTTTAATGCCTGGATTACTTATTGGTAATCTTTATTACTCCTGGCCCTATTCTTCCTCGTCCCAGTGTGTATGAGACAGTACTTGTGTATAAGGCACTCTTCCTCATACACCAGTACTGGGATGAGGTAGAGGTACATGGAGGTAATGCATGATTTAGCTACCTTCAATCTTCATTACTCCTAGGCCCACTCTTCCTCATCCCAGTACTTCACTATGAGGCAAGGAGCCTCAACCGTACGCTCTGGGGCAAGGAAGAGGGACGTGGAGGTAATTCTGGGCCAAGGAGCTGATTTTGGAGGTTGGGGTGGGAGCGAGAGGGGATGTGTGCGGGGACAGGATTGTACGACAAATTATGACTTTCCATGTCCAGGCTAAGCAGGCATGATATGTGTTATTAGTGGCTAGAGAGGCATTTTGGTGCAGCCAGTCTAGTCATTTCTCAGTTTGGCATGACTTTTTTTTTAACTGGGCATTTCTGATAAAGCAGTTCTGTTAAGTGTATTACCTGGCTAGACTGCCATTTGGGTGCTGCCTGTCTAGCCGTTTCTTACTGTGGCATTGTATATTTTTCTGGGCATCTGTGATAACATGATATACATCATATGTCATTTATAACGTGCCTGGGGAGTGCAAGGGAGAGAGGAGGGAAAAACAGGGCAGCAATGCTCTGAGTAAGTGCAGCCAGGGCAGTGCGACTCTGAGTAGTGCAAGGAGAACAAGGGACTGTAGGTTTACAGTTACAGCCCCTAAGTGCATGGTAGGCCCAGAGGCAGTGCAAGGGTGACTGATCAAGAAAGAGTCTGGACTCAGTGAGACTCTGAGGGTAGCCAAGCAACCAGTCGGTACAGCAGTCAGGTAGGTGAGGTAGGACAGCAGGGAAGGGAGAGAGAGAAAGCAGAGGAGAAGAGGAAAGTTTTGAGCTGCTTCCGGAGCTTCAGGTGGTCCGGCTCAAGTTTGAGAGGGCCAGGGAGGCTATTCCAGAGGGAGGCACCTGCAGAGGAGAGAGATCTACCACCCAATCACTGCCCGGAGAAGCGTCTAACCCTTAGAGAGTTGTAGGTAGCTGAGCAAAGGGCTCGAGAAGGAAGATATTTTGCAAGAGACCTTTGGATGTGGGGCGGGCCCAGGGCCCAGAAAGCCTTGTGGAAAATGAAAAGGGTCTTGAACCTGATACCTGCAACAACTGGGAGCCAGTGGAGAGATTTCAGGACTGGAGAGATACGATCCCTGTGCTTGAGGCCAAGGATACGTCTTGCAGTCCTGTTCTGGATTAGTAGCAGAGGCTGGAGAGTAGAGGAAGGCAGATTGAGAAAGAGGCTGTTGCAGTAGTCCAGCCTAGAGAGAACCAGGGCTCTGGAGACAGTGAGCGTTTGGGGGAAAGTGAGAAAGGGAAGAGTCCCTTTGAAGAGGAGCAGCTTGTAGTGGGACTTCTTGGCAACATCCGAGATGTGAGGAGAGAAAGAGAGCGTGGAGTCAAAGATGACACCAGGGTTGTTTGCCTGACAGGAAGGCGAAGGAAGAGGGCCCAAGGCGGGCGGCCAGAGTGAGAGAGGGAAAGCAGGGGCAGGAGTCCAAATGAGAAGGATCTCCATCTTACTGGCATTAAGGCAGATATCGTTGGAGAAACACCAATCCTGAATCGCGGATAGACAGTCGGGAATGAGCGAGAGAGGAGAGGAGCCTGAGGGGAGCCTGTGGGAGAGCGGAGTGTCATCCACATAACACTGAAAGTTAGATGAGAATGTAGAGATCAGGTGGCCCAAAGGGGCCACGTAGAGGTTGAAAAATCAGAGTGAGAGGATGAGCGGAGAGAAAGTTGGACCTGGGAGGGATAGTCCAAGAGGAAGGAAGTCAGCCACTCAAGGGCCTGATCTGTGATGCCCAGGTTCTCATGGACTCGATTGATCAGGATTGCATGGTTGACCATGTAGAAAGCATAGGAAAGATCAAGGAGGATGAGGACAGAAGGAATGCTGGAATCAAGGTTAGAGAGCAAATCTTCACAGGTGTTCAGGACAGCAGTTTCCGTGCCTCTGTCAACTCTGAAGCCAGACTGATGGCCATGGAGACAACCAACAGATTCCGTGTGGACAGTAAGCTGGGAGATGGCCAGCTTTTCCAACAGTTTGCACAGGAAACGGGCGATGGCGATTGGACGATAGTTTGCCGGGCAGACAGGATCGGCAGACAGCTTCTTGAGGAGTGGGTGCATAAGAGAGTGCTTAATGGGAGAGGGGAACGTTCCAGTGGCAAAAGAGTGATTACAGAAATCGGTCAAGGCTGGAGCTAGGGTGTCAATATGGTTCTTGGTGGTTCTGGTGGAGCAGGAGAGCACCTGTTTGGATGACACTGTCATAGATCGAACTTGTCTAGAAACCTTGTCAGGTGTTGTCAGAGAGAAAGAGGAGAAAGGAGTAAGAGAGGTAGAGATGGCCAAAGGGGGGCCGAAGAGGGAGAGGAAGAGGAGATGGAGGAAATGATGTCCTGAGTTTTAGCTGAGAAGTTAGATGACAGAGCCTTTCAGAGAGCCTGGGAGGGAACAGGAGAGGTAAAGCCCGCAACAGGATTGACCAGTTCTTTTCAGATTTTAAAGAGTTTGGCCGTGTTTTGTAAGAGGCCACAGAGACAAAGGCTTGAATGTGTGTTCTCTTCTTGATGAGTGCTATTGCTTCGACTGCCATTTTGGTGCAACCAGTCGAGATATGTCTACATGTGGCCTGGCAAGCTTTACTATATTGTTATTACGTGTCTACACTGGTCTACATTGTGCAGCCAGTTGGACATGTTTTCATTGTGGCATGGCATTTTTAATAGCAAAGCATTAATGTTCCTTTGCACTGTTGGTGACTTTCATGTATTGGATTGGTGTTACCCTACAAAACAATTGCAAACACTCTGGCTTTTTAGCCAATTCCTCTCAAAGTGTGCTGTATATTATATTAAAACACATATTTATATCTTTCTCCTAGTGCAGTGTGCGGCATATCCCTTCAGCAGCACATTCGTGCCTATTGCGGAAGTGTGATAATCTATGCCGGGCCAGAGTGTGGCACAACCCTTGATTTGTTGCTGAGTTGGGGGGGGGCCCTCAGCATGGCTCGCAGGAGGGCCCCCACATTTTGTGTTACGCACTGGATCAAAAGACTTTTTGGCATCAAGTGAGAGTAGCCATAGTACTTTCCCTGCACAAAAGAATTGTTGACCATTATCTGTAGAATGTTTGTTTCGTGTAAATCCTGTCGGATCCTGATGTACAAGGTTAGCAATAATCTTCTCCATCTGGTTGCGAGACATTTGGAAAATATTTTAGCATCATAATTTATTTTGGAAATCGGCTTATACACTGCCAAGAAGTGCAGTCCTTACCTTCATTAGGAAAAGGTATAATGCTTGCTGGAAAGAATGATGCCAGGAATATGTCTGGTCTGATTATATATTGAAAACAGCGATTTTATTCTTGTATACATAGTTTATATAAATTATTTGGTACCCAATCTGGGCCACTGGTCTGTGCCTTCACAAAATCTGATATTGCCTTTCAATTTCATTAAACGAAAATTCAACGTTTAAGCATTAAGATTGTCTTGCGCAACAAGTGGCAGATCCAGAGTCCCCAGTTCCATAGTACTCAATACTGGAACCAGCAAGACATTTTCTTTATCTAGGGTAGCCTAGTATACTTTTTGGTAGAATTGGATGAATTGGACACTAAAAGTCTCATTGGTTATTATAGAAGCATCTTATGTCTTAATTTGCCTGATACATTTAGCCAGTTGTATTGCTTTGAACCTATATGCCATCCAATTCGTGGGCTCCCTTTCCTCAAAAAGAATTGTTTCATGTCAGTATAATATTTCTCAGTTTAAGTAATCATTTATTTAAATTCATTTTCGATAGAACTTTGAAAGTACACAACCTTTTATATCTTGATTTACAATATCAGTTAAGAGCGTGATATCCAAATCAATTTTCCAGAACATAAAGACATGCAATTTCTCCAGAGAAATGCTTTGAATGCTTCCTACGTCATCTGAACTGAAAACATCTCAAGTGAGATTTGACATCCAGAACTCATCCAGATCGCAAATTATGTCTGGATATTTCAACATTGCCAAATTCGGCCTCCAGAGAGACCTAGATACTAGTGGGAATTTAAGAGAAACCATGAGAGCGACATGATCTGAAATGACAATTGGTTGGACTCTGTATGCCAATATATCTGGTAAGCATTTTTATAAGCAAAACGTTAGGTCTGATCTGGAGTAAGTGGTATGGGGTGCAGAATGGAGTGTAAGATCTTCTTCAATGGAATTTAAAACCAGAAGATTTCCTGCCATACGCCATTTCCCCTTTAAGACGTTAATACTGTCACTGATTGTGACCATGGGGAAGGGGATCTATACATCATACTAGATATTATAATAACATCCCCACCTAACAATGTCATATAAGGGAAATACTGAGACTATTTAGAGAATAAGTGAAAGGAAGGAGTGTTGTCCTCTGCCAGCACAAACTTTGCGTAGTGTCAATGTGTTATAACTAAGTCTGTAGGAGTAAAAAAGTTGCCAACGGGGCCTTTACTTTCTATCGCTTTTATTAAAGAATGTATTTGTTAAATAGAACAGCTTTTCCAGATTGTTGGCATGTAAAAGTAACATAAATACTCTGAGCCACCCACCAGAGGTTTTTCTCTGTGGGCATATTACATCATAATGCGTTTCCTGCAGGAATGCACAGTCAATCTTGTGTGCCTGAAAATATTGGATGCCATTACAACATTTTCTTTTTCTAATTTTATTTTTATTAAACGGTTGGGGCATAGAAAAATGAACCAATAACACAAAGCTCATTGCATAGTGAATATAACATTCAACATGTGTCCTCCTGTTTACATTTAAGTGGATGGATAGTAGCCCCAAGAAAGCAGTCTCCCCCAGTACCCTGCATAGCTTGCATAGTTTGTTCCTCCAGGGCTTCAAATGTTGCTTCATTTCGCCCGGGTATAGATAAAATCTGGGCAGGTGGGGTTTTAAAGGTCAATGCTGGGTAATTAAGGTCATAGTCCAGTAGGGGACGCCATATCAACAGGAACTGGTGGATCTTTCCCTTCTTTGCTGCCGTAACCTTTTCTGCCATTTGCACGTCCCCTGTCTAAATCCACCATAAAGAGCGGTCCGGGGCCCTCTATCGGCTACCGGCATCAAGCAATTGTGATGCGAGCTGCCAACAACAAATGTGTTAATAATTTCGCCCGCGCCCAAGATTTTGTGTAGACCTCCTCATGTGGGACCTCCAGGAGCAGAGTTTTAGGACACGTCGAGAGTTTGCTGCCAGTAATAGATTCTATAGTCGTCACAATTGTTTCCCAAAAGGAATGGGGGGGGGGGGCAGTCCCACCACATGTGGTAGTAATAACCTAGCGCCCCACAATTTTGCCAGCAGCAGGGGGGGAATTGAGGTTTGGAAATGATGCATCTGTAATGGGGTATTATACCAGCGAAATAGCAGTTTCAAGGCACACTCATTGTTGGTCACACATCTGGAGGAGGAGTGTCCCCTGGCCCAAATTTCTATCCACCCATGATCTTCCAGTCGGTGGACCAAATCTGCCTCCCATCGGCTCATATAGTCCGGACGGGAGGTCAGCACATCTTCCCTCAAGGGTTTATATAGTTTCAAGACCCTGCATGTCCCTAAGCCCTCCAAGGCTGTTAATTCAAGTGCACTCAGATTTCGTGTGTCCTTTTGCCTTGTTTTTCGGGTGTGTAATACAATGGCGCAACTGGACATATGAGAACATGTCTGCTTCCGAGAAGTGGAACGTCTTTTTGCATTCCTCAAAAGAGCGAGGTTGGCCTTCTTCAAATAGCTGTGTTCGTGTTTGCAGACCCCCACCCCCCTGCTTCCAATTCCCAAAAGGTTCTGGGTGCATACCCAGCGAGAAGGCAGGTTTGCCAAAGACTGGGGAAAGTGGGCCTATGCCTTTAGGAATCTTTTTCCTTTTTAGAGCCTCGTTCCATGACTTCAGAGTGACCTTTGTGGACAAGAGCAGATTCTGCCATTGTTTTGGCATCGCATTGGGGGATAAAGTGTAGAAGATAAAGGGGGTGAGAGAGTTCAGACTGTTCAATCTCAGCCCATTTCGGTTGAGGAGAACTGGATATCCATGTCAGCAAGTGCGAAATCTGTTTTTTTATTGATGTAAGTCGGGTACCCCTAATACCCTCACCCGGGAACCACCAAACATCACCTTTCTAGGGATCCTAGGTTTCTTACCCCGCCATATAAATCCCAAGAGTTTGCGTTGGAGCTGGTCCCATACTTTTTTCTGGATTTCTACCGGGAGAGATGAGCAAAAGTAGAGGAGGCAAGGGAGTAAGTTCATTTTTACAGCTGTAATTCATCTCATCAGTGAAATCTCCTGGTATGACCATCTCTCTAAAGACTTTTCTAGCGTTTTAATGAGAGGGGGGGGCGAGGTTGGTCATAGAGGTCTTTCGGGGGAAGCCGTAAACCGATCCCCTAGGTATTCGACAGATTTGGTGTCCCAATGAATTGGGCAGAGGGAATGGAGAGAAGTGATGTCCCGGGGGCATAGCCCCACCCCCAATGCCACTGATTACCCAAAATGTATTTTCGAAGCCTGCTACTTGGCCGAAGGATCGGAGTTCTTGAAGGGCTGCTTGGAGGGAAGGCTAAATATTAGTAATGGAAAGTAATACATCATCGGCATAAAGGGACACCTTGTGGGGTGAGTCCCGAACCTTGACCCCTTGAAGTGCTACGTTACTATATGTTGTGCCAGCAGTTCCATGATTAAGGCGAACAAGAGGGGGGAGAGGTGGCAGCCCTGTTGTGTTTCACACGTGAAGGGGATTGGGGGATCGGGAATGATTGTTTCCGGTTGACCTGAAGTAAAGTTTACAGGGAGGAATAGTTGGTCACGATCATACTTCTAAATTGGTGTCCAAAAGGAAAGGCCTCTAGGGTTCAGCGCATAAAGGACTGATCGACCTTGCCAAACGCCTTAGTCGCATCTAGGGCTAGTGGTAGTCTCTATTAGGTTCAGGGCTCGCCTAATGTTGTCTCCCGTCTTCCTTCCCAGCACAAAACCTGTTTGGTCTATGTTGATCAGTGTAGGGAGCAGTGGGGCTAAGCGGTTTGCCAAAACCTTCCAGTAGATATTCGCATCAATATTTAGCAAAGAAATTGGCCTATAGGAGGCACATTCCCTTGGATCCTTACCGGGTTTTAGTAATAATATTGTGGTAGAGGTTTGCATGGAGGGGGTCACACTACCCACTTCTCTAAAGGAATTAAAGAGGGCTGTTCAGGAAGGGAGCAGTTGGCTACTAAAGAGTTTATACAATTTCAGTGTAAATCCGTCAGAGCCTGGGGCTGTAGGCTTCAAGGGTCTTATTACCACCTCTACCTCTTCCTGCTGAATCGGGCCTCTAATGCCTCCATTTCCTCCCAGGCAAGGCAGCGTAGGGCAGCTTCCTCAATGTACCTTCTCTGGGCCGAGGTTGATCTGACTGGAGCTGATACTGTCTCCAGCATGTGAGCTTTTACTAGTTGTAGCTTAGTTTGTTCCCCATATTGAGTTACCCCTCATTGGTCCCTAAGCCCGATAATAAAGTGTGTTTCCTGGACTGAGACAATTTTCTTGCCAGGAGTCAGTTGGCCTTATTGCCTTTAGCACAGTATCCATATTTAATAGACATCAGAGACTGAGCTGTCTCTTCGGCGTACAGGGCCTCTAGTTTGTTTCGGGCAATGCGAAGGGCTGAGTGAAGTTTAGGAGACCAAGCCTTCTTATATTTACCCTCAGTCTCTGAGATTTCTTGTTCAAGTTGGGCTCGGGTTTGTTTTTTCCATTTGTGGTAGGCCGCTCTATAAGCTATTAAAATTCCCCTGGTGACTGCTTTCATAGCGTCCCATGTTGTAGCCGGGGACGTCAGTTCAGTGTGGTTCTCCCGAAAATAATCCCCAATTGCTTTCGCTACCCCGTCCCTCAGGGCCATATAGTTTAAGTTTAGGTCATATAGGCGCCATTGCGGTCTGGTGGGCGGAGCTGGGTCCCAAGCTCTAACTTGCAGAAGTACCGGGGCATGGTCTGAGAGAAACTTAGGGGCAATAGCTACTGACCTATACATGGCATGAGCTGGGGTAATGGCAAGATCAGATCTATACGGGAGGAGGAACGATGGACCTGTGAGAAAAAAGTGAAGTGAAGTCACTTTCTTCTGGATGTAATTCTCTCCAGGTGTCCACCACTCCCAAGGATTTGAATAAGTGGAGAATGCTTAGAAATCCTTAGAGGTGGGGGGGGCATGCGTTGCGTCCTTGTTGGGGTCAGGAACGCCATTGAAATCCCCCCTGATAACAATCTGGCCCTCTAGAAATGGGAGGCGGGACGATTCTAGTTCACTAATGAATTGTTCTTGTCCTTCATTCTGGGCATAAATCGAGATTAGTGAGTATAGTTGACCCAAGAGTATACCTTTCACTTCAGGATAGCGGCCTGCAGGGTCCCAAATAATGTCCAACTCCTCAAACTGGAAGCCCCTCACCATCAGGATCGCTGTCTCCTCCCCGTTTTTCGACCCCCCCCACGAACCCAAGAATTGCTTAGGAAAGTCTCTACTCCGAAGGCGGGTGTAGTCTACTGGGAGAAGATGAGTTTCTTGAAAAAAAGTCTGTTCCCTCCAAGTCCCTCAATCACCTCAGAATGGGTTTCCATTTTACTGGAGAGTTCAGACCTTTCAGATTTAGTGAGACAAAGTTCAAATTTTGGTGAGGTACTTCTGGGCTTTCCTCCTCCCCAGCGGGGGGTGGGAGGAGCGGTTTAGGTGGGTTTCAGCCACCATCCAAAATAAGAGAATTTCTGATACCTTGCTCCAACCGAGGTTTTGACTGAACGAACATAGAAAAACAAAAAATAGAGTCCAAACAGTGAACTCCAGAAATTTGGGTTGCCAAAGACTATCGGCAAAACACCACAAGGGGCTCCAGGTGACATCCTCCTTGAGGTCGGACGTGGGCTGCATGCAGCCTGTCTTAAGCTTTGCAATATTCGGCATTCCCATGGTGCCAGTTGCCAGAACTTTTAGGGAGTCGAGAAGAGACTAGTGGGGCCCTTCAGCAACCGCATCTCACTGGATGAGGAGTGTGAGGGAAGTTTTACTGAGATTCAGCCTTTCTGGACCCTTGACCAGGCAGCCCGTCTTGATTTTGGTTTGAGACCTTCGGTTCCCACAAGAGTGCCAGGTGTGGAACCACCCCCTTTGTCTGGGGAAGAGGCGTTCAGGATCCCCTCTGCATCCTCCAGGCATGAAATTGATCGAGAGACTCCCTTAAATGTGAACTGGACAGAGGTAGGTAACCGGCAGCGGTACCTGATCTTTTGGTCCTGCAAGAAAAGAGTTAGAGGCCGGAGTGCTCTGCATCTCTGAATCGTGACTGTCACTAGGTTCTGGAAATTTTGTAGGGGCGGAGCCCTGAAAAGTAAGCTTGTCCCAGGTGCGTCCCGCAGCCAGGATCCCCTGCTTTGTTGTGTAAAGGTGGACTGTGTGATCACGTCCAGGGGATACTCCGACTCCAGCCCCCTGTGAGTATGCAGTCTTGAGTGCAGTCCAGTAAGAGCAGGGGTTTGTCGATGTGAAGTAGGAGAGATTGAAACAGATCCCCTACATACCCCGTCTTTGGTCTTGGCCTGATGAGGGCACTCCTCTAATCTGAAGATTATTTCTTTGAGCCCTTTTCTCCATATTCTCTTGTTTGAATTCCAGGATCTCGTTCCTGTCCTACAAGGTGCAGATCTTCTGTTGAACCTCCAACAGGGTGGTTGCATGGTCCTGGGTTTGTTCCTCCTCGTCCTCCAGTCTTTGTTCCAGTTCCTCCACCCTTTGATCAGTGTGCTCTAATTAGGAGGATAGTTTAGCCATGCAACTGCGAAACTCTGTTTTAATGTCAAGCATAAAAGATTGGATGTCTTTCTTGGTGGCTAGTTTCCCCGAGGGGCCTGGCAGGGCCCAGGGCAGAGACTTTACCAGATCTGGCTTCTTCCCTTTCTCCGTAGAGAGCAACATAGTGGAGATGTCCATACTCTTCTGAGGCTTAGGGTGTTTAGACATGGTGGTATTATGTGGCATCCCACGTTGTTAAGGTTCTCTTTGACTTTGATCTGTTGGGTTTCCCAGGCAGACTGCTTCTTGTCAGGTGCCTCTGGGGATTGGGGGAAGGGTAGGTGGGGGAGTCACCCTGACACCACCCAGTCCCGTTTGGAAATTGATACCGAGCACCGGCCAAGGTGTACCTGACTGTGGGCAGCAGGTTACCACAGAATTACTTGGTGGGCCTCCGTGGGGGGGTTCCATTGCCAGGGAGGACCCTGGTAGGGTACCCTCAGTGAAAGAGGGGCCAAGTTCCATGTAATTGCGGTACAAGGGAGCGGGGATCAAGAGGCCCCGGATATTTTCTGGCAAGTAATGGGGTGGTGCTGTGCGTTATCGGTGCCCCAGGGGAGGAGGAGCCGGTATTACCGTTCTTGTCTGTGGCGTTGCAGGAAGACTCCTTCACACACGCTGCGGGTCACTGCAATCTGGACCCACGAGGGGGAGGACCTGTCAGTTGTTCCGATGCCTCAAGCCTGTGCCCCTTGTCCACCTGCCAGGTTCCGGTGTAGGGCAGACATTGCAGAGCTACAGGCCGTTGGTGTCCCAGCGTGGGTGGCGGCGGAAGGTGTCGATACTGCCGCTCTATGCCTCTGCGCTTCAGGAAAGCTCCTGCTCGTCTCACAATGCCTGTTCCTTCAGGGAATTGCACTGGGTCCAAGAAAAAGTATGTGTTCCCCATACAGGGCTGCAGACTCCCAGTACGTTGGCCTGGTGGGGGCAGGGGGGGGGGGGGGGAGAGTGTGCGAGCTGGATGTTCTGTGCTCGTTACCTCTGATGGATATCCCCATCTGGCTGACGGTCAGCTGGCTCCATGGCTATCAGTGCCTGGGTGTCCTCGGCGGGCTTAGTGAAAGGCACCACAGTGCCATTTTGGGAGAGCGAAGATGCCGTCGAAGGGTTGCGGGCCTCAGCGTCTGCTCCGGTCTACAGGCTGTTCCAAGCCCCAAAAGCTGCCTATCTTCGCCTCACTCGTTCAAAACCACAAACCAAATGGGAAATGCTGCTTTTCCGCTGATCCGGCGGGCTTCATACGGAGGCTGTCAACAGAGCAGCCACATCGGTGGCGCTACTGGCCACGCCCCCCATTACAACCATTTTTTTAAAAAATCTCTTTATTGGTTTGTAACTTAATAATATACAGTATTTCACACTCTTGTACTCTAATACCTAAATTCCGGTTGCTGTTAGGGAGATGTATCAGTTGTATGCTTAATCCCCTCTCCTAGTGAGACCCCAGCACTTTTTGCTGGATTTCTGGACCTTTTTCTTACTCTCCTGAATGAGGGGATCCTTTTTACCTCTATTCATTCTTATTTGCTCTGACTTTTGGGAACTGTTTTCTTTTTGTTTCACTTTATTGTATGGAGTGTGCTTTCCTCCATATATCTTAAAGACATCTGTATTGGACGTTTGCAGCACACAGCACCCTCTGTGCAGTGTTACTGGGAACCCTTTGGGTTCTCCTTTTTATATTCTTTCATTTTCCCTAAGAACTACTATTCAGTAAAGAGGGATACTTTGTATCCCTCCTAAAAAGTTTACTTATGAGAGATTAGCACACACCATGTGGAGTGCTAAGGAGATACCTAGTATCCCCATGTTCTCTGCTCCTGTGACTTTCTAGTCACAGTGACACCCCTAAAATTATAGCTGGTGGCAGTGGACATTTTCTACCAACTTTGGTGCTCTTTTATTTATTTATTTATTTTAAAGCAGACTGTATTCACAGTTTTTGTTATGCACCAAAGGGTCACCTATGGTCTAACATGGTGGCTCCTTTCTTTTTTTGCCGTTTCTTGTGTTGTTGTCCTTTAGTAGCCCTTCTTTTACCATTCTGGGAGTGGGAGGTCTGAATGTGGGTTTTGCCTTTGGCGGGAACCCTTGGGTGACCCCCTCTAGGCTCCAGTGTCTGCAAAGGCGGGAAGCATCGGAGGAGTTTTACACGCCCATGTCCCTTGTCTGCCAGAGTCCCCGAATGGAACCAGTTCCCACTGGGGGGGCTGGTTGTTCTGATTGAAGAGCTACCCGCCCCTTTCTGTAAACTGCTGGGAGTGTTTGCAGAGGAGTGAATGGGAACGGAATAAAAGGTGAGGTTCCTGAGGCAGAAAGCAAGTCAACCACTGAAACAGAAGATCCGAAGCTGAAGATGACCAGATACCGCCCTGCAGAGCCTTCCAGTAACTGTGAAGCGACCACTGCTGTCCTGACCCTGTTTTCTTATCGACAGAGGAGCTCCGAAGAGGACTCCTCCTCCTTCTCTTTGGCTGGTGGAGCCAACCAGCCCTGAGACAAACCGCATATCAAGCCATCCCCTGAGGGGCTGTGGCCTTCCAGGTCTGAAAACCGTAAATGCCAAGGGACCTCTAATCCAATAGCAGTGCAACGACTTTGGTGAGCTCCAGTTGGACCTCTAGAGGCACGATCCCATTCATCAAAGTCCCCTCACCAGAGTGCAGGATTGAAGAACTGAGAAAGATTGACCGGGTGATAACCGTCCTCTGTTGGAGCTGATAAAAACGTGCCAAAACCACAGACAGACGTGGGAGACTGAAGAAATCCATGCTGAGAGACCTTGTAGTGGCTGCTGCTGACACATCACATTCAGAGTCCTTCCTTTCGTCACCAGACCGAGGAATCAGGAGACAGGGTAATTCGCTGCTGCACAGGAAAGAATCCAGATGCATTTACATCATCTAACCTAAGGTATGGTGGGCGTGAAGGTAGAACTTACCTCGAACTGAATAGTCGCTCCAGTGTGACTGGAGTGCGTTACAAGGTGTTTGGGTGTCCACCCCCACCTCTGGCCTAGGCTTCCCAGCTTGTGTCCTAGTAGTGAGTCCTTTGCAGGGTCCCTATGACTTGTATTATCTTGCTAAGCATTTTTATTTGAGTAACTAAAGTATCACTTTGCCTTTTCAGCTGCTACATAAGACTTTTGTTCCACTCCTCCATTTACTTTTGGATGGTTAGGGATTGGACTCCCAAAGCATTAGATAGCCTTGAAAGTGTTACTACAAAGTGAATTACTGCTAAATTGTTGGATAACCCTCCTTTTCCTTCCTACACACTTTGTCTGATGTGACTTTGTTACCAGAATGCAATGACCGTTTATCTGTAATCTATTACTCCTAGTAATACGGTAGAACTGCCATTAGTGTCATTCGCTGTAACATTTGTACCGCAAGCAACTACCATTGAAGCAGTCACCTTTGTATTTTATTGTGAATAATTCCTGTGTATATTGGTTAGTTTAATAGAGTATTTACTTACCTACCTTGTGGGTATGTGTGTATATATATATATATATATATATATATATATATATATATATATATATATATATATATATATATATATATATATATATATACACAAATATTCTAATATAACTTTCAGTGTGTAAGAATTTCTTTGGACCATTGGATTGACTGGGTTCAGTGTACTTGCATCTCACATCCTCCTCCTAAGATAAGCCTGGCTTCTCTGCCATTCTACCAGATCCTTTGGGTAGTACAGACTTGCACTAAGAGTTGGGAACCTGTTTACCAAGAGATAGTTTTATAGAGCCTTGTGTGCTAGATTTACCCTTCTAACTTGACTATCCATTTCTCAGCTGTATCACAGGGGTTTCAAGTCTGAGAATGAGGTCAATTCATTTAGCATCTGGCCTCAACCCTGGGCCATCCCCATCTCTTCTGGGCGTTGATTTTTGCATAGAATCTACGCTTCCGCCAACCCCCTTCGTTGGACATCTTGCAACCATTGTTGAATCTTAAGGCCTTGTGGGCATTTTCAAGATTTAGCAATGCATGCTTTAGTACACTTTTTGTTGGTATTGGCTATCTTCCTTTGAGTTTTATGTCCCTCCCCATCCAGGATTACCCCCCCCCCAGACATATAGAGGGTGTGCGATTATAGCTACTATGCATCATCGCGTTAATTCGGGTCCTTACTCCCTCCCAATGCATGACAACTATAGAGCATTCCCATACCATATGCCAAAAACCTTCCTGTTCCCTTCTAAACGTGGGCACTCATGAGCTAAAAAGGAGTTGGTGGCATGTAGCTTCCGAGACCTTTTCTTCTCAGATATCGAAAAGACCACATCCCTTTCCCACTTACTCTTGACAGTGAGGTCTGCTTTTTGTTGCTCCTCACGTACACCTCTATATAACTACAATACCCTTCCCTTTCCTTCTCCCCCTGAATGTAGTAGGTACATCAGCAGGTTTTCCTCCGGTATACTCTCCCATGAATTCACAAGTCATCTGACCAATCTCCCATAGGATAGAAAGTGCCCCATTGACATGCCATAAGTCATTCTCCATGTTTGAATATCATGAGGGTCCCTTCTGCAAAAAGTCACCCAGCTTAATACACCCCTTCTCCTGCAGTAAGGTTGCATCAGAACCCAGTGGTAGTTCTGCACTATATAAACCCTTTAGTTTTCATTGTATTAAGTTGCTTTTTCCATATCTCTTGTATAACCTGGGAGACATTCGTATAGCCTTTACCTCTCACAGGAGACCATAACATTTCAATTTCTTGCCTATTCTCCTGCATCTTGCCCACCAATCTAGAGATGTCTCCCTCTGTTGAGTCTCCCCAAGTTCCTGTTGTCTGTAATTGCGCTGCTACAAAGTAAAGCTCAGAATCCAGTAGTTGTAGCCCCCCCCCCTTCTGGGTATGTGCGCCTCAACGTCTTCATGGCCACAACAGCTCCCCGATCTTTGCATCCAGCATCTTGAAAAATAGTCCCGGGAGATCCACCATTTTATACAGGGCCACTCTATCCATTAGCTGTAACGGCAGCCCTTTCCGGAAAGCAACTGCATCCCCTATGTGTGATAGCGCTCTTCCTGTGTTCTACACAAAGGTTTCCTCCATCTTGTGAAATATCTGGATCCCCAGGTACGTAAAGTATTCAGTCTCCCATTTTATACCAGAATCTGGCAGGATCCTCTTCTCCCAGTTCCGTACCTGGAGTTATGGGCCCTGGAGACCAGATTTAAAGGCCTGAGCACAGTGACAGTATTTGATGGGGGGCCATAACTCCTGGTATCGGCTGAGGAGATGTCTATAAAGCTTTTTTAACCCATGTTTCTCTTCTAAAATATCTAAGTATATACAAGTCAGCTATCTGAAAGTGGATAGTGAAATATATTCAAATTTGCTACTCCCATTCTAACAACACTCTCCCTTTCACATCGAGAGTGCACTAAACGTGGCACATGGGCTACCTTAGCTTTTATTGCAAATGTCTCTTTAAAAGCCATTTGCAAAGCAGCTACTTGGAGTGCCATACATAAATTTACAAAGTATTATTGTCTGGATACTCATTCCAAACAAGATTCAGAAGTGGGACAAGCAGTATTAAAACATCTATTTGCTGCTGTACCTTCAGACATCCCACCACCTTCTCCAGGTACTGCTCGCTAGTCTATGCAATGCATATGATGCTACGCAGATGCACAAGCATCAGAAGGCATACATTGCTCACCGTAATAATTTTTCTGATGCTCACCCTTCCTTCCCTCTTGGTGTTGAAGGTACATGGACATCAAATACCTTACACTTCTTATGTACTCGCACAAACATTTCATGCTCCCTCATGTCTGAAACAAAACAATCGGAGGGACTTTGATGCATGAAGGACCATGGGTACTACGGACGGCACACTAGGGATAGTATTAGACACGCCCTGTGAATGTCCCTTTTTGACTTTCAAAAACAAGTCATGCAATACTCTGCACGTACCACTCTGGCGGCCTATGCAAAACATGTCACTCTAACAGATTCAAGCATCAGAAATAAAATTACAGTGAGTAAAGTATGCCATATAGAAGTTAGCAGCACAAAAACAGTAAGGCATTATCAGGCTTTTGAGCCGCAGGTGGAGATATAACTTCGTTTTAACACGCACGCACCGAGGGAGGGGGTAGGGCGGGATTTCCATCTGTCTGGTGCTGTCTGGCAAAGTAATGGAGCGGGGGGTCTAGTGAGGAAGAGAGGCTGTGCTGTTCTGCTAGGTGCAGCCTGGTCAAGATTGTGATGGATGGCGGTGCAGGACCAACACTTTCATGGTAAGGTGAGCGCGGGGTTGAGGGCAGGCTTTTGAAATTCCCGGACTGCATCTGTCCGGTGCAACCTATGGAGGTAAGATGGGATGATGAGGGGAGCATTTTAGGTGACAGAGCTGCTCTTAGCACTGCGTTTCTCATGAGAGGGAGCGGAGCGCCACACTAAGAGCCCTGCTCGCAACTTTGTGTGCTCTCAGTGAAGTGCTCCAGTGAAGTCAGGGAGCACTGCCCTGGCAGCTGTTACTGCGACTCTGAGTGCTCTCAGCTCTGGGCTCCTGTGAAGACTGGATGCGTGCCTCTGTGACGCTTAGCTAATCTACATGCTATACCAGAACGTATAGCCCACGGATTAGCTGATTGCGATTGCTGTTCTTGGGAAATGGCACTGTCATAGATCCACACATACAGACCGCTAAGCCGTTGAATCCTATCAATCTGTGGGGGACAAATGCATGGAGCTTTATGACTTTCAAACCATCATAAATTTAACATTGATGCTACTCTAAACTATATCCCTTGAACAATCTATTATGGTATAAAAAGCCAACTGTGATGTAACCATAACAAACATGTAGTCCCTTCTAGGAACAAAGAGTTCCATCCCAAGGATCTCATGTGAAGGATAAGCTGTTCAGACCTCCAATTTTAGGTGGGGTCGAAGTAGCAATAGATTATGATCACAAGCTCTAGTTTGGCAATATGTGGTTACTATGATTCTTATCATTCACAGGCATTCTGCTTGGTAAGCTTCCTCTTATCAGGTTGTGTGGTGGTGACTCTTCTCTTTCTAGATTGTGACATTGAATGTGCTTCTCATTTCTTCAGTGATCGTGATGCCGTTGCAGTGTTCCTCTGTTTCATTCTAGTATCCAGCGTTGCGGAGCCCCCTGAGGCTGAGTATTCCCAGTAATTAACCAGCTCATGGAATCTGAGGAAGGCTTGTGCTGCTTGTGGGTTAAGATTGTGCCATTCTTGTTGTATCTTCGCATACAACACATCTATATATTTAAGATAACACCGACGAGAAGATCCTTTTAAAGCCTCAAACAACTTATTGAAGCTTCAACTTCGTGACGCTACCTCTGCTGAAAAATCATTGAAGAAGCCAATGGATGTGGCTGCATGCTTCACTTCCGGTGCAGGCTCTCAATTTCAGTTTTCTGATGAAAGTTCAGGGTGCGCATTATTATAAACTGCTGTCATTCAGATACCTCAGGTTTGGGATCTGGAACTCTGTTTGCGTGTCATATACTATCTTCTGCATGGATTCTTTCTATAGTTCGTGATGGCTTACCTTTCTCCTACCCCAAAAAGATCAAGGTTGCTGCATTGTGCTGCCTTGTTTTTGCTTATGAAGCTTTTCTGAGAATGTATGAATCTCCCAAACAGCATATTCAAGTTCTTTATCAATGCGGCATACATAATTCTGTTCAGGCGCTCTTCAACTGTTTTCATTCTCTTCAATTCTGCCTGATTGTTGGAGCATTTTAACATTGAGTTCTTTGATCGCCTGCATTCATTTTTGTTGGATGTTTTCAGATCATCGTATTTCATCAATGAGTTCTGCCGGCTGTGACTTATTTGTCTCCATTCTGTCCATCAAATTTTGTTGCTCGGCCTGGATCACAACTCTTAACAGACATCCCTTCCGTTTCACTGAGGCTATAGCCAGCAGTAAGACTCAGCCATACCAAAGAGAATGAAAATAAAGTTCGGCATCTGGTGCAACACTTGATGTTTATTTTTGTCCTATCTGTATATTTAACACAGGACTAGGGTGAAACTGCTTACGTGAAAAATATGTGCAGTTAGCACAATGCCCAACAGTCTTGTAAAAATGCCAAATTAAGCTGTTTTTGCTTTGAAGTAGACGTTATCGCATCAATCTCTGTTTCACAGAGGAGCTGTGTCTTAAATTAAGTCTACCAGAATTAATGGTCCATGGTCTCCCTTGTAGATATAGAGCCAGAGGATTCGTGATTGCTGGGAGCTATTTAGCCCCTGCCTCTACCACAGGAGAGCCTAGTTACCTTAAAACCAACAGTTACCTGGAGCTAACTTTGGCTCCACAGGCCAACTGGTGCATTACCAACATCTATGCGTCATTAACTTTGAATGTTTGAGAGTGTAAATAAAGAATTACGACACATTTAAATGTAATGGAGCATACACTATGGGTAAAATATTAGTGTTCATCAAGCCCTGGAGATGTCTGGTTCAGTTAGTTGAGTCCTCACAAGGCAGAATTTATGTTCACTAATATATGAGCACATTTTCTGTTGGTTATTGGAGAGCTTAAGGGCAAGCGGGGCAGTGTTCTGCCCTTTTCATACTGCTAGGTGAACCTCCGCTCACTTAATCATTGGTTCTCCACGAGCCATGGCCACACCCATATAGAATCTGATGATGGCACCAGAGTGGCCTCAGCACCACAACTCATTTTCGCTGCAGCCCATCCTCCTCCCAGCTGTCCAACTCATCCCCAGAGGGGATTGGAACCTGAAGAAGCAACAGGCCACCACTTGTCTGGGTGCTGGAGCATTGTGCAACACAACCGTGCCTGACATGCTTGGAAGACTTCGCACTTGACCTCAGTCTTGGAAGGCTACAGTGTTCCACCACCACCTCAGAAGGGACCAGTGTGCCTCCAAACCGACAGTTCAAGAGCTGTACACCTGTGGAGCAAGCCCAATGAAGGAATCACCAAACCTTAATTTTCCTTGATGATCGGATCATTATGGAAGCGTGGCCATCTTGATTAGGCACCCCAGCGCTCCCTCTATAGTTGTTTTTTACTCATTGTTGGACATTAAGTGGCTTTTGTAACATAAATTGCAGTAGTGTCCTTTTTTATAAGAAATTACTTTGTGAGGTGTCGGGGAATGAAACTGACCTAAGTTAGCTATGATTTTGGTTAAAGACTTATTAAAAATAAAAGGGTTGAGAAAATGCCTCTCTGACCCTGCTCGAAGAGGATGTACCCTACCCAAACCAAAAACTAAGGATCTTTCTGTGTCAGAATGTCCAAAACAAAACTGTCCCATGTGAAATGTTCTATTCTGACCCTGAAGCTATAAACTAAATTCTAAGGTGAATAAGGAAATGTCTTTAACCTTGGGTGGTTTAGAAAAGCTTTCATAAAGGTTGAATAAATGGTTCCAATGCAGAAGTTCAAGGATAACGGTTGTTGCTCCAGAGGGGTGCTTCCCTTCGCCTGGATTCTTCTTTGCTCTCAGATGTTACACAAACAACAGTTCCTTGTGTCTTTCTTGGCCAACAACACTGACACACAACTGTCTGGCTTTGTAATTGTATCTCTCGCAGGATTCCTGGTATACTTTCTGCCAGGGTTTTGTTCCTACTCTCCTGGTCAACACACTGCTTTTCTTAGTCCTCATATTTCTTGTCAGGACCTCTTCATTTCTGATTAATACAATCCTTTTCCTAGTCCTAATGTTTCTTCTCGGGACCTCTTTTATTTCTTGTACATTTCTTATGACTGCCTGCTATACTCTCCTGCCAGGGTTTCTTGTATTCACACACTTCTAAATGCCTGCTGTAATCTCCCGCCAGGACTTCTGTTCATGCAGGGTCTCTGCCCTCTTCCAGATTGGCATTATATTTTGTTAGATAATGTATCCCCTTGATAGATTATCCTTTCGGGTTTCCTATGTACTTGCACTGCATACATTCACATATTTACAAGGGTTTTGCTCATAGTTCAGTTTCCCCTTTAACAATAAGTCCCTTTAACAATAAGTCCTTTCGCTTTTTCTCTCTCTGTTGCTTTGTTTACAATTATTTGCATTTGGATTGACCGCCGATATGCCTCGGTGTCCCTGCTGTCTCTGGGTGGACTCACCAGCTCTTGTTGGCATTCCTGGATTCTCTTGTGGTCAGTCGGTGAAGGGTCTCTGCCTGCTTCCTTTTCACGACCGCGTTCTTTGTTTTCCCATCTCTTGTGGCTTCCACTTGACACGTCTGCTTTGATCCAGACTCTGGTAAATGAAGTGCTGCTTTCTGTCACCTGCAAACACCCAGGAGTCTCTCGCTGGCGTTCCCGTAGTGTGTCCTGCTTGTGCAGCAGATACTTTCTTCTTGGTTGGTGAGCTGCCTGGCTCCACCACGCTGGTTTCAGCCTTTCAGTTCCTCGATCTTTGGGGAGAGGCACAGCTCTCTCCCACTAGCAGCAGACCTAGATGCTCTGCTTCTGCTCTTTAAATTTCCCAGGCACTGGTGTATGCGAGCAACAACTAGAGTGCTCGCTGGGCTTGTGGCCGCCTTCACTCTTTATTGCGCGATCCTTCATCGTCGCAGTATATTTTGGTAATTCTGGGAAAGGAAGTCCATTTTTGACAATTGGTTCGATAAACATTCTCAATGGTTTTGAATGGCATGTCAGTCTTGGATGATTGATAGGTGGGATTAGAGAAGGCAGCGTCATAAACTTCACAAGGCAGACCAAAGTTGGAAGGTTGGCCTATAGGTCTTGTGGAAAGGGTTTCCCTATTCTTCATAGGAAGGTGAAGAAATGGCCTATAACAATAGGCCATGAGGATATGAGAGGGTTATCTTCAAGGGAAAATGGGGGATACCATGTCTCACCCGATGAAGCCATGACCTCTCCCCAGAGGTTGTCTCTCCCCCGCGACCCCCCTCTGTACCTCCCCACCACCTCCCCCATGTGATGCTCCCTCATATAGCCACCCCACGGTTAGGATCGGGTAGCGGCGGCCTTCCCCTGGCCACATGCGAGGAGGTCGCCACTATTAAATCAGTGATGACTTCATTGGATTCATCACAATTAGTATAAAGGTTTTTGAATTTTTCTGAATAGTGCATTAAATAATTGTGAGACAAAACCAACAAAGACCATATTTTACCTTCTGTTTGGGGAGAAGTAAACCTCCATTTTTCAAACTCAGTGAGGCTTGGTAATGGTTTCCACTTAAGTCTTCTCCGGGGGGACAAGCAGGCCTTGTTCCAGAGTTACTCTAACCCAGGGTCCCTCTGGAAGTTTCTGATATTGAATCAAGCTCTGAGGCCCTCTTTTGATTTTCTTCCAAGTGAGAGCCCAAGGCCTATGTGGCCATTCTGATACATCGCACAGAGGTTTTGGATTTTTCTCATCCCTCATTGACCAGTGATTATAGGGAGGGCTCATTTGCAGCACACTCCCTTTCCAGTATGTATATTGGTGCCTTGTGCTTAGAATAGACTGTTCCCCGAAACCTTCATGGTTCTTCCTCCCGTTGCCTTTTCGCAGGGGCTAAATCTACGAAATGGGTGCTAGTCACAAGATCAAGGGACATGCACCACTCTCTGAAGTGGAAGCTATGGCACATAAATATTTAATGCAAAGACGGTACAAGTCTCGGGCAAGGCCCATGATTTGGAATACTCTGACGGTTGGGTAAAACTCTTTTCTCCAGCATGGGGTCTGGCATGGATTCACAGGCTCATGAATATTCCCTGTCGTCAGACTGGGAATCCTCGGTAAAGAAAAAAGCAGTATCAGTTTCGTTTCTGATCTGTCTTTCGTAGTAGTAACCAATCACTGATCTCTGCGTCATACTGACCACAGCCAATGACTGCCCTCTACCTAAGCCCCGCCTCTGGCAGCCATCTTCAGATTTTTACTGCACGTTCATGTGTTGGGATCCTCGTGCTATTGCTCTCGAGCGTTAGTGCTATTTTTTCACGTTTCTTCTCAAAAACTTTGTTTTTTCGGTCAAAAAGAGCCTCAAGCTCCACCGACTCTCCATCCGATCAACGGGGACCCGTGTCGGATTCATCTACGCCCCTCAAGGGTGAAGATTTCGTCGAGCTACGCTTTTGGAGGACTCCAGAAGTTTCTCAGGCCCATCTCGGACATGGCCCAGGAGAAGGAAGCTCGACGCCCGGAAAGCTGTTCAGGGTCTGCCCTGGATGCCAGCTGCAGAATGTCTTTAAGGAAGACGAACACTCCTTTTGTCTTTACTGCCTACATGAGGACAAGACGCACGTGGAGAAGGACTGTGCGTTTTGCGGCAACATGTCGGAGCGGACCATGAAGGACCGCCATCAACGTCTCGCCAACTGGCTGGAAGGGAAGAGCCCGTCCGGCGAGAAGAAGAGGAAGAAATCCGAGCGGTCTTCTAAGACCTTTGAGGACGCCCCGGCGACGGGGGTCCAACACAAGGCCAAGCATCGCGAGTCCGCTGGCACCGGGAGCGCCGAACGGTCAGGCTCTACGGGCGCCAGGCAGGGCGCATCCTCCCCGGCACCATCAACCACGAGCCAACGCTCTGGTTCGGGTAAGAGGAAGGCCGAGCACCCGGCGAAGCTCCTGGAGAGGCCCCGGTCGAGCTCGAAGGCCCCATCGGAGGGGGAGCGAGGCAGTGTCCCCCCCCCTCAAGGAGAAGGCGGTGAGTGCACCTAAGGTGGTGAAAGCCTTAATCCATCCGGCCAAGGCCTCTATTGAGACAGTCGCGGCGGCCCTGGCTCAGCCTGTGGAGGCTACACCAGTGGTGGCGTCCTCGGGGCTCAGAGTATCCCTGCCACCACGGAGGGAGTCCTCTTTTATGCCCAATCGACAGGCCCCCTGTGAAACCTCCGGCGGAGAAGAAAAAGGGGGGGCAGGAGGTCGTTGTCGATTCGGCCTCAACCTCTGAGGAAGAGCTGATCGAGGTCTTAAGCCACGGCGTGGGCGTGGAAGAAGACCAGCCCATCGGGAGGGATCCCGACGCAGGAGACGACGATATCGTCGAGGGTGCCGACGGGGCTCCTGACCGCCCGTCGGACTCCCCTCTGCCAGCGCCGCAAGACAACTCGGCGGCCATTTTGTTGGCTAGACAGTGCTTATGCTCAGAGATAAGGACGAGACTGCCGTTACCACCAGCGGAGGAACCACTCCCGTCGGGGGACCCGGAACCAGGCCCTTCTGGCAGCCCTCCACCTCCTTTTCAGCCGTCGCGTCCCGTTCAGCCCTCCTCCCCGTCCACGACTCGAGGGGATGATATGGGGATTGACACGGCCTTGATGGGTACGGACGACGAGGTGTATGACGAGGATCTGCCGTCGTCACCTCCCACCCGGGCTTCCCCGCCCGACGAGATTGGATCGTTTCACTCCATGATCGCCAGGGCATCCGAGCTCTTCCAGCTCTGCCCTGAGGAGAAGAAGAAGGAAGGTTTCCTTTATCAACGGCGCGAGGCCAAGAGGAAGACGGTCCTCGCGGTACCTCTACTGGACGATATTTGGGATGAGGGCCTCGCCCTCCTCAAGAACCCATCCACGACGCCGGCTAGAAGAGACCGGTACGAGAAGAAGTACCGGGTCCCGGACGCGGCCCCCTTGTGCCTCCGGGCACAGCCTACCCCGGACTCCGTCGTCTCCGTGGCGGCCAGGAAGAAAGCGGGAGGGGGTGCGGCCTCCACGTCGACTTCCCCGTCGGACGGCGAGGGAAAGAAATTGGATACGATGGGGCGCAGGGTCATCTCGTCTGCAGCGACGACGATTAAGGCGGCCAACGCCTTGGCTATCGTAGCCTGCTACGACAGGGAGCTTTGGTACAAACTGGCCCCCCTGCTGGACTTCCTACCGGACGACAAGAGGGCAGATGCCCTAGAGATCTTGCAGGAAGGTGAGGTGGCGTCGGACCACGCCATCACGATTGCGACGGACATCGCCGACACTGGATTTCGCCAGTTGGGCAACGGCGTGTGCCTTAGGCGGCGTGGATGGCTCAAGGCTACTGACTTCCGTCAAGACGTACAGACCAGAGTCTTGGACATGCCGTTCGATGGAAACAACCTGTTTGGGAAAACAGTGGACGATTCCCTTCAAGCCATCAAAGCGGACACGGAGACGGCCCGGGCTCTCGGGGTTCTCCAGCAACGGCGGCCGCCCTTTCGGAGCGGCGGAGGCAAGGGCGCCTCCAAAGGTTCCGGCGGCGGATTTTCCACCTACCGTCAAGCGGCCCGTTCGTCGTCGCAGGAAGTTTACAGGGGACGAGGCAAGTCAGCGGACACCGCCGTCGTCGCCAAGGAGGTCAAGGCGGCAAAGCCTCGTCGAAACAGGACTGAACCGGCCGTGGGATCGGGCCCCCACCGAAGCACCCCGGTGGGAGGCCGGCTGGCGAGCTTCGTCAGCGTGTGGGAGTCCATCTCCACCGACCGTTGGGTGCTGGACGCCCTAGCCCAGGGCCACGCGCTCGAGTTTCAAAGAAGGTGCCTGCGCGTCCCCCCTGTGGCCAGGAAAAAACTTCACGTCCCTCAGCTACTCTTGGAGGTAAAGGCGATGCTCAGGAAGGGCGCCATCGAACTCGTCCCAAAGAGGCTTCGGGGCTCCGGAGTTTACTTCCTCGTGAAGAAGACGACGGGAGGATGGCGCCCCATCCTAGACCTACGACGACTGAACAGGTTCATCAAGGCACAGAAGTTCCGGATGGTCACCCTCCAGCACGTCCTGGGTCAGCTGGAGGAGGGCGACTTCCTGTCGTCGTTGGATTTGGAGGATGCCTACTTCCATATTCCCATCCTAAAGGGGCACCGAAAGTTTCTCAGGTTCGTGGTCCAAGGGCGTCACTATCAGTTCAGAGCCCTTCCCTTCGGACTACGGTCGGCACCCAGGGTATTCACCAAGTGCCTTGCACCAGTGGCGGCGCAGCTGCGCCGAGAGGGGATCCACATCTACCCCTACCTGGACGACTGGCTCATCCGAGCCAAGACGAGGGAGCTCGCCGTGGAGCACACGGCAAGGACCGTCCAACTTCTCACGGACCTGGGATTCTCCGTGAACTACGCCAAGTCTCACCTGGTGCCCGCGCAAGACGCACTGTTTCTGGGAGCGAAGCTCGACACAGTGTCCCTTCTGGCCTCCCCGTCGGAGGAAAGGTCCAGGGCCATTCTGGGTAAGGTACAGCGGATGTTGGTTGCGGACGCGGCCAAGGTGAGGTCCATCAAGTCCCTCCTCGGAATGATGTCTTCTTGCATCTACCTCATCCCCCTGTGCAGGCTCCGGATGCGCCCGTTGCAGGAGTTCCTGGACGCGTGCTGGATCCAGACGACGGGCAGCTTCGAGGAGAGGATCACACTCGACGAGAGTTTCCGACGAGCGATCCGGTGGTGGGGCACCCGCGCGCATCTGACGGCGGGCATGGACTTCCAGACCCCAGGCCACCAGGAGACAGTGACCACGGATGCCTCCCTGGAAGGGTGGGGAGCGCACACCGAAAATCTGCACGCGAGAGGCCTTTGGCTCCCGACGGAGAAGTCCCTCCATATCAACGTCCTGGAGCTCCGTGCAGTGTTTTGGGCCCTCAGGTCCTTCCTTCCGTCCCTCAAGGGCAAGGTGGTGAGGATCTTCACCGACAACACCACCACCACCATGTTTTACATCAGGAAACAGGGCGGAACCAGGTCCCCAGCACTGTCCAAGGAGGCGCAGGACCTGTGGCATTGGGCCGTCGCCCAAAGGATGTTTCTGGTGCCGTTTCATCTGGCAGGGATAAAAAACACCATCGCCGACTCACTCAGCAGGGAGCTGCGCTCGTGCCACGAGTGGGAACTACGGCAGGATCTAGTGGACCGCCTCTTCCGACGGTGGGGCACACCCCAGATCGATCTGTTCGCGACGGCGACGAACTCCAAGTGCCGGAGGTTGAGCCAGCAGGTTTCCCCAGCTGAGGAGCATGGGCGATGCTTTCTCGTTTCCCTGGGAGAGCCTGTTCCTATACGCGTTCCCTCCATTGCCACTGCTGATCCGGCTCATCAACCAGCTCAAGAGGTCACGGTGCAGGATGATCCTCGTCGCACCTGCGTGGCCGAGGCAGATATGGTTCCCGGACCTTCTGGACTTGTCAACGTCCCCGTCAATCAAGCTGCCAGTGGACGCGGATCTGCTCTCCAGGGAAGGAGGCGCCATCCTCCACCACGACCCGAAGTCGCTGAACTTGCAGGCCTGGCTCCTGCAGCGTTAGAGTTTGGCGGATACGACATACCGGCCGACTGCAGAGAGGTTCTTGCAAAGGCCAGGGAGTCCTCGACTCTTAAATGCTACGGACACAAATGGAAGAGGTTCTCTGTCTGGTGCCACGCACAGAAGATTAACCCTCTACGGATTACAGCTCCCCAAGTACTGCCGTACCTATTGACGCTGGCCAAAGCTGGACTGGCGCACGCGTCCATCAAGATTCATCTTGCTGCGATCTCCCGATACACCAGAACCACGGGGCGGACGTCCTTGTGGTCTCATCGTCTGGTAAAAGAGTTCATGAAGGGACTGTTCAGATCGTTCCCGCCGGTGAAGGCTCCGGCCCCGGCATCGGAGCTCAACGTGGTGCTGACCAAGCTCATGGGACCTCCTTTCGAGCCTCTACACTCGGCCCCGTTGAAGTTCCTGTTGTGGAAAACAGCGTTTCTTGTGGCCATCACCTCCGCACGACGGGTGGGAGAGATCCAGGCCCTTTCCTGCAAGGCCCCGTACTTGACTTTTCACGACACGAGGGTAGTGCTCAGGACGCACCCCTCCTTCATGCCCAAGGTGCCGTCGGACTTCCACCTCAACGAACCCTTGGTGTTGCCTGTTTTCTTCCCGTCGTCTTTGTCGCCGGCTGAGAGGACTTTGCACTCGCTGGATGTGGCTAGAGCGCTGAAGTTCTACGTGGACCGCACAAAGTGTTTTCGGAAGACGTCACAACTCTTTGTGAACTTTGGACCTGTCAATCAGGGGAAGGCTCTCTCGAAGGCTTCCATTTCCAGATGGCTCTCCGGCTGTATCATGTACTGTCATCGGTTGGCAAACCGACCGCTGCCTGGCCGTCCGAGAGCCCATTCCACCAGAGCGATCGCAGCTGCCACGGCGTTCCTATCTGGTGTGCCCCTGCTGGACATCTGCAGGGCTGCTACGTGGAGGTCGACGCACACCTTCACGAAATTCTACTGCGTCGATCGGGATTCCAGGGAGGAGTCCAGGGTCGGCCAAGCAGTGCTGCGCAACCTGTTCGCCTAAGGTGAGCCTGGTGAGGAGGTAAGATTTGCTTAATGTTGAGTTTGATGTAATGCTTAATGTTGAGGCCACCTCCCGTGGTTGTGCATGTGGGTACTGCTATGTATTCTTTATTCATGAGCATGTGAATCCATGCCAGACCCCATGCTGGAGAAGGAACAAGTTACTTACCTGTAACTGTTGTTCTCCAGCATGGGTCTGGCATGGATTCACATGCGAACCCTCCCGCCTACCCCTCTACGGCTCTTCACTTGGTCATACTGCCACTTCACGTGCTTCCAAATCTGAAGATGGCTGCCAGAGGCGGGGCTTAGGTAGAGGGCAGTCATTGGCTGTGGTCAGTATGACGCAGAGATCAGTGATTGGTTACTACTACGAAAGACAGATCAGAAACGAAACTGATACTGGTTTTTTCTTTACCGAGGATTCCCAGCCTGACGACAGGGAATATTCATGAGCATGTGAATCCATGCCAGACCCATGCTGGAGAACAACAGTTACAGGTAAGTAACTTGTTCCTTCCGGTTTTCCTCTATGATCCCGTAATGGTGAGAGGGTTTTGCTATGGTGATGCACCTGTACAAGTGAGGGGATGTTGTTACCAGTTATGGTATTCCACTTGAATAGTTTGTTTCAGAAACTCCAGGGTGTGTATAAGGCATGCCTCCAATTGGAGTATTAAGGACTTTTCAAACAACCTTTGGGAAAGTTAGTGACTCTCTCTCACAGTGGTTTAAAACCTTTTCGTCCTTTTTCCCTTTATCACAGCCATGAACAATAGCCAAGATGAAGTATGTCCATAACTTCCTATATACAGATTTCCTTTAAGAATTACAGTGCCTCTGGATTCCTCATACACTCTGCCTCTTGAGTAACACTCAGTCCCTTTATGCAGTCCACACCTACAATTACAGAGCCCAAAGCTTCTTTGAGACTTAGGCCTAATGAAGGGTTTGAGGGCTGATATCCTTCCTCAAGGGATGACGTTCTTACTCCACGTCACTGTGTAGAAGCCGATGTTGAGGTAAGTGAGTAGAGAAAACTGATCTATGCCCAAAGAATGTAATCTCACAACTGCAGCCTATATGGGGATACACTTTGCCTGGCAATATCAAAATCGGTGATGTGCACTCTCAATTTATTTGGGTTATAGAAACAATGAAGTTTTTCCTTACTTTACTGCAAAGAATGTTTGGTCTAGTGGGCTCTCCCACCTGGCTTGTCGTTCCGCCTCTGGTGTCCCGAAGTGATTCAGAATCTTGGATCACCCAGACAAAGGTACCCTGTCATGTGTCAATGGCTTTACCTGTGCTCCGGTGTTAGAGTCCCAGTTAGACAGGGCATGCTGACTGCGATCCGACTCAGAGTTGCTGCTGTGGCAGATGTGTCTCAGACATCCGTTTGGGGATTAGGAGCAGTATCTCAGCCTCACGGTTTCCCAAGGCCACAGTGTCCATGTCGGTCAGCCACCACCTTGCCAACTGACAACTCACTTCTCCTCAGAAAAAACTCTTCATTATGGACTCTAGAGCTGTCGGCTTCAGAGATGAAGGCCGAGCTCCTTAGTCTCCAGTACTAACCAACTTCTAAGCTTGCAACATGACTGATTGGAATATTCCTGAGGTACATCAAACAGCTAAACACCAGAAAGGGGAAGGAAAAAGAAGAGCATGCTTGTAAGGAAGGAATAGATCAATGAACGGTTGGAATTACTAACCAAAGTCACTGTGGATATTGCAGACATTAAAGCAAAACTATTCAACTCTGAAGAAAGGTATCCGGAACGATCATGCAACATGGGTACAGTGGAGGAACAAATGGTCATAACAGAAGAAAAACCTATGAAGATGGCCGATCAAATCAGAGACTTACTACGAAATGAGAAACACTCTCTCAATGAATTTGAGCAAGAACATTATATTAAATATAATAATATTCTGCCCGCCAGCTTTCCTGGAAATGCTGAACATGGTAACCCCACAGACTTTATTCAGAAAAGTCTCTCAAAAATACTTAAATTTGTATTCTAAAAATGTCCTAGAGATAGAAAGAGCTAACGAGCAATGGGTCCGAAGGCATTACCAGGAAGAAAACCTCAAAATGTTGTGGTTTTGTTTCCAGTAAAGGAAATGATACTGAAAAGAGCACGAGAGATAGGTGACTTTATAGACCACCTTTTGTGGGGCGAACACAAAATCATATTTGGAGACTTAACTAGAGATGTGATAGAAAAGAGAAGGTTATTTAATGTGGCAAATAAACGGCAAGGAAGAAGAGCCTAAAGTACTATGTGATTTAGCCAGTGACATTTGGAGTCATACTAGATGGTCAAGTTAATTATTTTACTGACAATCATGGCGCTAGCTTTATTAACTGATTGAGCCCAGGCAATTAAGGATAGCCAGTGTGTCACAGAAGAATAAAAATGCAACAAAAAAAGAAAAGATAAATATGACGTCAAGGGGGAAAGAGGACTGTTTGCGTTTGATTCGTATATTTGCAAGAAAAACGTATTGATCTTTGTTTACATAAACAGTCTTATTTAACTATGCACCGGGGCAAATACCTTGTGAAATTATCTGCTTTGGCATGAAGTATCGCAATTTGAACAATGCGAGGAAGGAGGCATTCTTCACAGGAGGAAAGACCTTAGAACATGCATCAACATCTGTTGCGTTAGGGATGAAGATTGCAGTGATTGAGGAAAGGACCACACAACGTGAACTGGCGTCTCTAAAATCAGCACAGCAGCATATGTAGTAATGGAAGAGAGCGACATTCACAAGCGGGAGAAAAATACAAACATGTATAATGGCGTCCTCTGATGTTTTCAGCATGTTAAGCATTGAACTTGGAAATGTGTGCTTTTATCGACAGGGAGCCAAGGGGAAAGACGGGGGGGGGGGGGGGGGGGGGGAGGGGAATTTTATTGCCTGACTCCGTGCAACCCCAATGTTCAATATAGACATGATACTGACATAACATACTCAGAGACATGCGAATGATTGCCAGCGTCTACTTGTTACTTTATTATGTAATTTATGGAAGCAGTTTGTGTGTTTTTTCTTTTTTTTGTCTTGACTTTCACTCTGGGTGTAGCTGTCCGATTTGCACTGCAATAGATATTGATTTTCATGCCAACAGAGTAGTGGGACAGGTTAGAGAGAAGTTTAAATATTTATGATTATATTAGAGTTAATACGAGGGGGATGTCCGGAAATGAGGACATCTGGAGGAATAGTTTGAATCGTATTAGTAGATGTAAATACTGGAAATCCTATGAAGCATGTAATACACCAGGCTCATTTATGGTTAATATGTATGTCTTTATGTTCGACTTGTGTTTGTCACAGTTCTTGGCATCATTTTGTATTCATGTAAGCTTAAGTCACAGTTGGAATTACATTATAACAACTCATCTAAGTGTCTGAGGTACAATGTGATGGGCAAAAATATCATATTCACTAATAAATAGTTAATGAATATTGATATTAAGTTAAACATGTAAGGAAAGTGCTTACTGTTTTGACTTGTAATATTAAAGGCTTGAAATGAATTGCCCTAAAAAAAGGAAAGATTGTGGAGAGCAAGAGCCGATCTAGTATTCCTTCAGGAAACATAGTTATTAGAGAGTGAACACAGAATTTTGATAAACACCAGATATACACAGGAATTGTCGGGTAGTCATATTGCAAAGTCAAGAAGGGTTATTATTTATTTCGTAAAGGCCTAAATAGTCTTGTAGAGGCAGTGGTTTAGGGTTTTGAAGGAAGACTTGTTTTATCAAATGTTATTTTAGATAACAAAGTGTTCGCTATTGCCTCGTTTATAACCCATGCAATTCATGGGAACACTTTTTTTTAAGGATTTAGCTGCACGTCTACCTGGTTTGAGAGGTTGAGATATTGTATTAGAAGGAGATTTTAACAGTGTGATGGATTACAAGATGGATCACACCGCTTCTTGCAGATGCACAGGATTTGTCGCAAATAAGGAATTTTAGCATTTGTTGAGAGGCAGATGCATGTCATCCATAGCTTCTGCCCCAGTAACTCACAGGTGAGAAACGTTACTCACTGAGGCAACGGCACCGCCCTTATCCCAGGCAAGTAGAGCAAGACACAAGAGACCATTTCGTAGACACGAAGCAAATGTGCTCTCAACATGAAGAAACACATACACTAGGTAAAATATGCTTTTATATATGAAGAATATTATCATAGCATCCACAAGACATGAAGAATACTAACATGATGCCTAATGAATAAGGCGAATACAACTTAAACGGCACACACGTATAGCTCTCTAACATGGAGACAAGAGTGTAATTGGGCAGCCATCTTCTTTAAAATGGAAGCCGCAGCACGCTTTCAACTAAATGAAAGCCTCAAGACTTTGAGAGTACTCAAAATGCTGAATCCATAAAAATACATTGCAATGAAGAACCCAGCCAGTAGCTGGCAACCCAAGCCAAGGTTACCATAAATAAGGGAGGATAAGAACAGCAGAGTAAAAGTACGAGATAACAATTCCCAAGAAGCAAGCAATATATTCTCAGATTAATTAAGAGCACAACCAATCTTTATTAGCCTTGTGCAAGGGCACGGTAAGCCAAAAAGCTCCATGAAGGATAACTCGAGAGTCTCTAGAGGCAACAGAAAACACACCACACATGGTAATATTATCTAAATTTTTTTATAAATAGCAGGTCATTCTGTTTTTAAGCACGGTCTCATCACATGTGCCCCATAATTGAAAGACACTGTTTATTCATAAGAAGTGAGCACAGATAGGACACCTGCCGTACTCACTACACATACACACAGACACGAGATGCCGCACAGGCCAAGTACAAAAAGTTAACCATGGCTCCTGGCCTAAGAATGAGGGATGGAAACTTTTTTTTAATGAACAATGAACAGTCCATGAGCCTCTCTCCCCTAACCCGGCTCATGTCTTGATTGATGTCTCGCTATTGGTGACTTTAACGCTTTTCTTGAAGTGTCCTGAGACCAGCTGCATCAGTGCTTCCTTTGTCCTGCAACTGAGATGAGAGATGCAGCTCCGTGTGTAAACCTAACCCGCACCTGTAGCGCCTGTGCACTTCGAAACTGAACCAAGGCTGGGAAATCATACTCCAGACGACCCTCTCCAGACCTGCCAAGTTTGGACCTGGAGTGAGCTAAGGGCAATGAGTAATTAACCACTTATCGGTGGCCCCTAGTTCATCCATTGCATTTTTACACACAAGTATCCCTCGTGGCCCATGCCTTGGCTTGCTAAAGCCCTCCGAAAGTTGGGAATAGGTTTGTTTTCCGCAGCAGATCCTCCTCTGACTTTCGGAGCCTGTTTTCCACACTTCAGGATCCTGTCTCTAACTTTGCTACCGTCTTAGATATTGCACTTCATAACTTTACGCCTGACTGAACACTTTTACATGCACATCTTACATTGAGCACAAGGCACCGTTCATCATAGGACTGGACTTATAAAGTTAGGGTAACCCATCTCTGAAGATGGTCAATGTTATAAAGATTGCCTGTCCTTTTCCCTTACAGGTTCTGGTGGGATTCTGCACTTTACCTCATTGACCAAAGTGACTGTATATATATATATATATATTTCAGATAGTGTGTGTTTTCAGTGGTGATATTACTGTGTTTTTCATTGTTCACTGGTTTGTTCTTGGGCCTAATAAATTGTATATTTTCATACACTACTGTCTAAGAGTAATTCTTCGTGTCTAACTGTGTATGCTCATCAAAGACCTCAGATCCACCCCACTCCTCCTGCGACTTAGCCTTGACTGCTCTCCAAGCTACCGTGAATTGGTTTGGCTACCTTCTCAGATGTGTTTCCTGTTTCACTTAACAAGGGTGGCCTCCTAGACATCTGTTCCCCAGAGACGAGTTTAGAAATCCATTCTAACAGTATGCCACCCATGAAATAGCTTGCCAACCAATCACTTGGTGTAAGGATGATGTATTTTTACCTTTATCAATTTAGAGGCGGTTCTAGGTGCAGCCATCAGATTATCATAACCCAATGAAAGGTTCTGTATTTAATCAATATGTAGTCACCACCACTAACCTATCTGCATTCCCTGTACGTTTTTGTAACTAAAATTGTTATGACATCAGTGATGACGAATTTGTAGTATTTGACCAATTGTTTTCTATGTTTCTCCAGCATGGGGTCTGGCAGTCTGGCATGGATTCACATGCTCATGAATATTCCCAGTCATCAGAGTGGGCATCCTCAGTAAAAAAAAAAAAAACTGTTTCACTTTCACTTACAAAACTGTATTTCTCCCATAAACCAATCACTGTCCTCTGGGTCATACAGCCCCAAGCCAATGACAATCTTCTCCCTAAGCCCCTCCTCTGGCAGCCATATTCAGATTTTTATTGCACGCTTTAGTGTTGGGAGTCCTCGAGTTTTGCTCTGCGAGCTACTTAAAGGTTTTTCATGTTTTTTTTGGTGGACAAAGTTTCTATTTTTGTTTTAAAAGAGCCTGTGTGCTCTTCTCGCCATCTGCCAACAGCAGGCATCCGTCGTCAGTGAAGTTCAGCGCCCGTCAAGGGCGAAGTTCGTCAGGTTTCCAGAAGGCCATCGGGCCTACTTCGCGCCCTCCAACCATGCCGGAGGAGAAAAATGAAGGAAGATCCCTCTTCAAGCCCTGCACCAAGTGTGGGCTCCAAAATGTGTTTGCGGAGGACAAGCACCTACAATGCCTCTACTACCTGCACCCGGACCACAAGGAAGGTGATTGTGAGATATGCAGCAGATTCTCCAAGAAGATGACAAAGGAAGGGCACAGTAAACTGGTGCCATGGCTGTACGCCAAGGCCTCTGCCCAGAGCAGGGGCATGCCGCACCCAAGGCCGGTCGATCCAAGGAGCAGGCTTCTAAATTATGTGAGGGTGCCTCATCCGTGGGACCCCAAGATAAGGCCAAGTCCGGGTCCACTGGGGTTGCTGCGTAAGCGGGTCCCACGGCAGACAGGGCGTGATCAATATCACCCTCCGACTCCATTGCCAGCCAGCAATCAAGCTCCTCCTCGAAGAGAAAGTCGTCCAACCCGACTAAGCTGCGGGAGAAGCCAGAGTAGCCGCGGACGAAGGAGAAGGCCCATGCGGCACAGGAAAAGTCTTCGTTGACGAGAGCTGGTGGCAGCTGCTCTTTAAAAAGCTAAAGGGGCTGACCCTAAGAGGGTCGCCCCCACAGCACTGAAGGTATCCCTCTCTCTGAGGCGAGAAGCCACCGTGGTGACTGACATTGTCTGCCAGCACTCCGGAGAAGGGGACACCGCCTCAGAACACGGTTCCAGCCCATCAGGGTGGAAAAAAGGGGAGGGGGCAAGGGGGCCCTGGATCAGTCCCTGCCGGTGCCCCAAGCCATTGAAATGTTGTACACAGAGGATGAGTTTATGAAGTCCCTGGACATGGTCCACGAGGACGTGGAAGACGGTGACGCAAGGCTTAGTGTTCGGATAACGTGAGTTCTGCCGAGGGATGTGTCTCTGGACATCCCATTAACCCTCCACACCTTGGTGTTGGAGATCCAGAAGAGGATGCCACAAGGGCCTGTTCCAACGGTCCGCCCTGCTCCTGACCAACCACTGACAAAGAAAAGAAGGTGCCATCTGATGCCCCCATTTCAGCCTATGCACCCACGTCGGGTCCCATCTTCCCCAGCATACCCAGACACAGGTATGGGGATGAAAACGGTGACGATGACGGACAACAATATCGTGGAAGTGGGTTCCCGCAGCCTAGGACGTCCCCACTGGATGAGGTGGGATTGTTCCACTCTGATCGCCAAAGCCTCCAAGCTCTTCCAGTTCGTGCCTGAGGAGACCAGAAAAGAGGGTTTACTGTAGCAGAGGCGCGAGGCCAAGCGGAAGACAATCATGCTAGTGGCCCTTCTAGACGACGTGTGGGAGGAGGGGCTAGCCCGCTTGAAGAACCCTTGCATGGCTCCAGCCAAGTGAGATAGGCTGGAGAAGTAGTACCGGAATCTGCCCCCAAGTGCCTTTGGTCGCAACCATCGCCAGATTCGATGGTCATCTCACCCATCCCCATCGTCTTCAGTCCCTTCGGACAGCGAGGGTTAGAAGTTGGACGCCATGGGGAGGAAGATCTACACTGCAGCGTCCACCATCAAGGCGGCCAATGCACTGGCGATCCTAGCCAGATAACACAGGGAGCTGTGGTACAAGCTGGGGCCTATTCTGGACTTCCTCCCTGACGAGGATGGAGACGATCACCCTCTTCCAGGAGGGAGAGATAGCGTCCAATCACGCATCAGTGGCGCTGGACGTTGCCGACATGGGGTTCCGCCAGATGGGCAATGGTGTCTGCCTTCATCGCTAAGGCTGGATGAAGGCAACGAATTTCCATTAGGAAGTCCAAACTAAGGTACTGGACATGCCTTTCGACTGAGAGAACCTTTTCCGGAAGACCGTCGACGAGTCCCTACAGGCCATCAAAGTGGATACAGAGATGACACGTGCCTTGGGCACCCTCCAACAGTGCACCGCTCTTCGTTTTGTTCTTCCAGAGAAAAGTCAAGCAGGTCGTTGAAAGGTTTCTCCTTGTAACAGCCTTCCAGATCCACGACCCAGGAAGTCTACAGAGGTTGTTCGCAGGCCTACAGAGCAGGTGGTCAGCACCATCGACAGCAAAGCAGGTCATCCGTGCTGAAGCAAGCCTGAACTGGTCAATATGTCAGGCCCCCACTCGTGCACGCCAGTGGGAGGACGGCTGACGAGGTTTGTCAGCGAATGGGAAAAGATCACCACCAAAAGATTGGTGCTGGATGCTCTTGCCCAAGGACATACCCTGAATTTCAGCACAGGTGTCAGCGGATCCCGCCGGTGGCCCGTCAGGAGCAGCATGTCCCTCAGCTCTTGGAGGAGGTACTGGCCATGCTGCGAAAAGGGGCGATAGAGCTGGTTCCCCAGAGTCTACTCCAGATACTTCTTGGTAAGAAAGAAGACTGGGTTCTGGAGGCCCATTCTAGACCTGCAACGTCTGAACAAGTACCTAAAGTCTCTGAAAATCGGATGATCACGTTGCAGCACGTGCTCGGCCAACTGGAAAGAGGGGATTTCTTGACGTCGCTGGACCTGGAGGACGACTACTTCCATGCCCCCATTCACAGGAAACACTGCATGTTTCTGTGCTTCGCAGTGCAGGGACAGCACTACCAGTTCAAGGCCCTACCCTTTGGCTTGAAGTCTGGCCAGAGTGTTCAAGAAGTGCCTGGCACCGGGGGCAGCCCACCTGCATCTATGGGGGATTCACGTATACCCGTACCTCGATAACTGGCTCATCCATGCCCGCTTGCGGGAGTTGGCTGTCGGACACACAGAGGCAATCCAAAGTCCTGCTTGAATGCGCTGTTCATGGGGGCCAGACTCGATCCAGTGTCCTGCCTGGCATCACCCTCGGAGTGGAGGGTAGCGGCCATTCAGGGGAAAGTGCAGCGGCTGTTGCTGACGAAGACAGCCACGGTGCGGACCATCAAGTCTTTGCTCTACATCATATCGTCCTGCATCAACCTCATGCCGCTCTGCAGGATACAGATGCAACCTCTTTGGGAGTTTCTGGACGCTCGCTGGTTGCAGGTGTCCGGAAAGGTGGTGGGGCGACCGCTCCAACATCGCCTGTGGCACAGGGTTTCAGAAACCTCCATTCCAGGAAACGGCAATAGCGGACGCTTCCCTGGAAGGCTGAGGAGCCCACACCAGACGTCTGCACGCCAGAGTTCTATGGCTGCCTGAGGGGAATGATCTGTATATCAACATCCTGGAGCTATGGGCATTGCTCTGGGCCCTCAAGTCATTCCTTCCGTCTCTGAAGGGCAAGGTGCTGAGGATCTTTACAGACAACACCACCAGGATGTTCTACATCAGGAAACAAGGAGGCACTCAATCCCTGGGCCTCTCCAGCGAAGTGTAGCAACTGCGGGGCTGGGCTGTCGAACAAGAAATGTTCCTTGTCCCCCTTCATCGAGCAGGAGTTGAGAACACCATCGCTGACTCCCTCAGCAGGGAGTTGCGGTCCTGCCACGAGTGAGAACTTCGGCAGGACCAGGTGGACCGCATCTTTGCCAAGTGGGGCAGGCCCCAGATCGATCTGTTTGCGACAGAGGAAAACTCCAAATGCCAGAAGTTTGCCAGCAGATTCCATCAGCTGAGGAGCCTGGGGGACGCATTCTCCTTCCCCTGGGAAGGGATGTTTCTGTATGCGTTTCCTCTGTTGCCTCTCCTGCTATCATCAACACACTCCATGTCAGTGCAGGATGATACTCATCCCCCAGGCGTGGTCGAGGCTGATTTGGTGCACAGACCTTCTCAGCCTGTCAACATTGCCACCGGTGAAGCTACCAGAGGTCCCGGATCTTCTCACCAGAGAAGGAGGCACAATGCTGCATCACGACCCAGGATTGCTCAACCTGAGGGCTTGGCTCCTGCAGCCCTAGAGTTTGGAGGATACGAGTTACCAGCGGACTGCCGGGAGGTCCTCGGCAAGGCCAGGGCATCGTCAGCTCTGAGGTGCTGCAGTCACAAGTGGAAGCGTTTCACTACGTGGTGCCGGTCGCAGAAGATTACCCCTCTGAGGGTCACAGCCCCGCAGATTCTTCCATACCTGCTATACTTGGCCAGGGCTGGACTGGCACATGCCTCGATCAAAGCACATCTGGCTGCTATCTCCCACTACACCAGGTCTCCAGGAAGGTCTTCACTTTGGTCTCATCGGCTCGTCATGGAATTCCTGAAAGGACTTTTTTGATCTTTACCACCGATGAAGGCGCCTGCCCCAGCGTGGGAACTCAATGTGGTTCTGACTAGGCTCATGGGGGGCTCTCGTTGAGCCTATGCATCCAGGCCCCTCTCGTTCCTCTCGTGGATAACGTCTTTCCATGTGGCCATCGCCTCCGCCAGAAGGGTGGGTGAGATACAGGCCCTGTCCTGAAAACCGCCGTACCTGACTTTCCACGAATCGAGGGTGGTGCTTCGGTCGCACCCCTCTTTCATGACGAAGGTTCTGTTGGAATTCCACCTCAACGAACCATTGATGTTACCTATTTCGTTCCCGAAACCTTTGTCTCCTGCTGAAAGGACCTTGCACTCACTAGACGTTGCTCGGGCCCTGAAGTTCTACGTGGCACGCATAAAGAGTTTTGACAGCTGTTTGTGATCTTTGCTCCTGTGAACCATGGGAAGGCCTTGTCCAAGACTTCCATCTCAAGGTGGCTCTCCAGCTGCATCATGCACTGTCATTGGTTGGTCCGAGAGCCCACTCCACCAGAGCGATCGCTGTGACGACGGCGTTCCTGGCGTCGACAGGGATTCCAGAGTTGGCCAAGCAGTGCTACGCAACCTGTTCGCTTGAGGTGAGTCTGTTTCATAGGTAAGAGGGAATTGCTTCTGTTGAGTCTTGCCACCTCCTGTGGTTGTGTAATGTTAGACTACTGTGTATTCGTTATTCATAAGCATGTGAATCCATGCCCATATTGGAGAAGGAACAAGTTACTTACCTGTAATTATTGTTCTCCAGCATGGATCTGGCATGGATTCACATGCAAACCCTTCCTCCGTGCCCTCTGCGGCTCTTCTTGGTCATACTGCCACTTTACATGCTTACCAAATCTGAAGATGGCTGTCAGAGGAGTGGCTTAGGGAGATGACTGTCATTGGCTGGGGGCAGTATGACCCAGAGGACAGTGATTGATTTATGGGAGAAATACAGTTTTGTAAGTGAAAGTGAAACTGTATTTCTTTTATCAAGGATTCCCAGCCTGATGACAGGGAATATTCAGAAGCATGTGAATCCATGTCAGACCCATGCTGGAGAACAATTGTTACAGGTAAGTAACTTGTTCAATCCTCGGAGTGAAACAAGATTGTAATGCGTGTGTGGTGTCCCTGCTTTATTTGGATGACAATAAAGCTGGAATTGCCTTTTCCTTTGTCTATTTCAATTTGGAGTCCGGTCTGGATTGACTGAGTCCTCTGGGTAATTTAGGACTTTCCTGGGCCGTTTTAACATATTTTCTACAAAAGTATGATGTAGTTGACATTTTGAGGACCAAATTCCACAGGTAAGAGAATGGACTCCCTCCCACAGATTCCTCATCTATATCTTCTCTTCGGAAACTTTTCCGCCACCAGGGGGCGCAGCACTGCTGCATTCCCGACTAACACCTCTATGTACCCTGCATCGGACATGACGGGGCTAGTATGTATAGAGGCGCCATGCCCTGTGATATCAGTTCCTTTCTTGCGTGCACTCTGCTTACTACTAGGAACACCGCTCTTAGATAAATATTCATTTTAAAAAGAAAATCTTGCTTCGCCTCTCGAAATTGTCAGAATGCCGAATTCAACAAGGTCTTTGGGGTTCAAACGCTACACAGATTACAGGCGCCAAACGTCCATGTCGGACCAGTGCCGCAAATGCCTTTACTGTCTTGGTGAAGGCCACGACGGGCAGGACTGCGCATCGTGCTAGTTGCTGCACCCAAAGGAACTCCTATAACATGAACTGAAACTGTTCACCTGTCTCCTCAAGGAGAGAGGGGATAAGCAGACCCGCTTGAGGTTGATGGACGCAGAATGCGGCACCACGGTCATCCATTCGGGAAGGTGAAAATTAAAGCTTGGGTGAGTGGACTGTGGTCCCCATCGAATTGTTGGGAACACATCAATCTGCTGGAGCCGAGGGCGATCAGGCTGGCTCTGGTCGCTTTCCTGCGCTCTATGAAGGGCAGGACGGTATTGGTCCTGACAAGGCAATACTGTAGCCCTGCGTTATCTCAACAAGAGGGGTGGCGTGGGCTCCTTGCCACTGTGCAGAGAAGCAATGCGATTGTGGTTCTGGTCTTTGGAGAACAATGTGTCCCTGACTGCGGCCTATCTGGCCAGCAAGAAGAAGACTTGAGCAGATGCACTGAGCAGGCAGTCTTTAACCTCCCACAAGTAGGAACTCTGCAGGAACGTTCTGAAGGATATCTGCTCCCTCTGGGGTTCTCCCCAGGTGGACTTCTTTGCTTACAGTGTCAACAGGCAGTGCAGGTGGGGCTGCTCCAGGGATTTTCCTCATCGGGGTGCTCTGCGGATGCCTCGACACTTGAGTTGGACTTCTACCTGATCGGTGAATTACAGCTGTTCCCCGACATTCTGTTGGTTCTCAGGAGACTGCATCTCTTTGGTACCACAGTGATCTTGATTGCTCCGGACTGAGCTCAAAGAACGTGGTGCCTGGACATGTTGGACATGGCCAGCTGCCCTCCCTGGTGTCTTCTGCAAAGGACAGACCTCCTCTCCCACTCGGAGGAAGTGGTCATGCCACTGAACTTCAGCAGCCTGAATCTGCATGCCTGGCTGCTGGAAGGCTGAGGTACAGGAACTGTGATTTGTCTGAAGACATTCTGGACATGCCCCTCTCTGCCACATCTTGGCATAAATGATATGGTAACGGGTCTTCTAGCAGAGGTATTTGATGTGGTACCTGGAGAGGGATCTGGACCCTTTTATGTGCTCCAACTCATCTGTGTTGGATTTTCTTTTCTTTGGCCTGGAAGGACCTTCATATTGGTACAGTGAAGGATTACCTTGCAGTCCTTTCAGTCTTCAAGAGTATCCTGGCGCAGGGTTCCTTTTTCACGATGCCCACAGTAAATGTAAGTCACTTTGGGGGGAAGTGGATGAGGCTGAATGTTTTTATGCCTGCTAAGCATTTGGTCTGTGGGTACTTTAGTAAGGGTACTTCAACACATCCTGGAAAAAAGGGAGTTATCTGAGATCATGAGGCCTGCCAATAGGAAGCACAGGATTACTGCGGGAACAGGTCTCCAGAGGTACTTACGGTGTGCCCAGAATCCTTCGGAGCGTTTTGTTATTACTAGGGAACGGTTTAATTGTATCCATTTGAGAGCCGTGGTGGCGGCCTTGTCCAATGGAAATAAGAACCAATTATGTATCTCTTGTGATGCGCCCAGAGAAGACCTGGCACATTTTGTATTGTTTTGTCCAGCTTTTTCGCCCATTAGAGAACACACTTTGAAACCAGTTTTGTAGGGACAGGGATGTCCCTGTTACAAGCTTGCTCTGTATTGCCTATTATAGGTATATTCAGTTTGTGTGGCTTGGGCGTTTCTGTAATTTTTAAAGAATGTATTATCTGTGAGGAAATTCTTATTTAAATCTGCTTGAAGATTATTGTTTTTACTTTTGTAATGTTTTAAGGGTCTTAATGCAGTTTGTTTTATCTTTTCATTTGTAAGCTGCCTATCCTGTTGTTTTTATGGTTATGTTTTGTATTTCCGAAATAAACGTTTACTTAAGGTAATTTTCCTGGTTTCCATCACTTTTGACAGACAGGTGGTGAGCTCCAGGCTCTGTCGGTTAAACCTTCCTACTTAGATTTCTCCAAGGAGAAGGCGACTTTGAAAGTTAGACCCTCCTTCCTTCTGATGGTGGCCTCTGATTTCCTTTTCTCTCAAAAGATCCATCTACCAGTCTTCTTTCCTCCACCTCACCCTTCCAAGGCAGAGGAGCGTTTACATCGGCTAGATCCGGTGCGGCCCTCAAGTTATAAATCTCTCGGACAAGGGAGAACCGGACCGTTGACCAACCTGTCATTGGTTAGCAGTTGCCCGAGCGGGCAGGGCTTTTACAAAACCGACCCTGTCTTGGTGGATCATTCGCTGCATCTCTGAAGGCTACGATCTGGCGGGCAAGTAATCCCTTGAGGGTCTCGGGACTCACTCCACTAGAGGGTTGGCTGCCCCCTTGGCTCTGCAACGCTGAGAGCCTTTTCTAAATATTTGCTAAGCAGCCACGTGGGCTTCCTTGCACGTGTTTGCTAGGCATTACTGCTTGGATTATATGTCTTGTCAACATGCTTGTTTCAGCAGGACTGTGCTGCAGAGTTTTCTTGTATAGATGGGGTCCTTGCTACCTTCCCTCCTCCAGGTCATTGCACTGCTTTCATAGATGAACCCATGGGAGGAAGGACTCCATTAGAAGAACAAATTACTTACCCTTCAGTAATATATTCTTTATAATGCACTTTCTTCCCACAGATTCCTCATCACCCTCCCTTCCTGCCCCTCTTTGGGTAGCTAGTAAACCTTAGTTCTGTGGTTCCTCAGTATCAGTGTGCTAGGGAAAAAGCCTGGAGCCGAGATCACATGGCGCAGCACATCTATCTATATTTATAAAAGTAAAAATGTGTTCGTCGGTCTGTGGCTTGGCGAAGCGTTGGTCCTCATACAATTCCACAATGTTTGACCAATCTTCACCAGGTTTTCCATAGTTACCTGATACGACCCTCTGGACATTACTGACTACATGACATTTGGACACCCCACCTCTTAGCCCGGATTTCAGCACCTTCACTCATGAGAATGTTGCCAGAATTTGGCAAAGCATCAATGTGGTCACAGAAGGACTGGTCTCGACACAAGAAACAAAACTCGAGTTCCCTATGGGACCTCAAAAACCATGTTTCAAAGCCTGAGGATGCATGGTTTCTGAGATACTGGCACCTCTTTGCACCACAACAAACTGCACCACACCAGGGTGAGGAGGCAAGTGGGGAAAGAGCACAGAAGGTCCAAGTGTGCAGCAGCACACCAACACTCGCCACCCTCCCCCCACATCTGCTTCAGGGTATGTCAAGCAGCCACACGCGCCCATTCTCAGTCCAGTTTACTTCAGAGTGCAAAGCTCATCACGCGATGAGCGAATCGGAACAGTGACCTACAGGATCATTGATTTTGAACAATTGATGTGTGTTTTCATGTCTGTATACACAACCTATTCGGAGAACGGATACTTTGTATATATATTTCTGAGGCTTGTGGGATCTGCTTAGATCACATGCTGTGCACAGGCTGACATCTTGTGGAAACTGCAGAGTATTACAGTTGTTTTCGAAAATTCAAAAAAGGTCGACAGGGTGTGCCAGTAATACTATCCCTAGTGTGACGTCCACTGTACCCATGGTCCTTCACGCATCATGGTCCCTCAGATTTTTTTCTGTCATCGTAGACGGACTCAAAAGCGTAGTTCTCTTTCGGCTAACGCCTTTGATTATTAAAATTACTGCTAGTCTTTCTTCCTATCCTTTATATTTGATCATCAATTTTCGACAACACTTCGTCAGCGGTGAAGGAAGACAATCGTTGGCGAAGACTCTTCGATGAATCCGTTCGGCCTGGGAGGGCCGCACCGAGCATCGGCCCAAGCAGGAGGGAGTTAGGGGGAAGGACATTGAGAATGTATTTGCCCCTTTTCCTACATTACATTTGCCGAGCTGCCATTTTGTATTGTCATGGATAGAACCCCTTTTAAGTTCTGCCCAAGTTGCAAGAAAGAATTCCTGTGGGTCGACAAGCACCTGGTGTGCAGTCTCTGCCTCCCACGAGATCACGTTGAGGAGAACTGTCGAGCCTGCAGGCTCTTCAAACCGAAAATGTTTAAGGACTGTAAGACGAAAAGCTGGGCAGAGGCCACCATGAACGTGGAGGGGACCTTCAGCAATGGCAGCGACGCCGCCATTTCGGACAGCGAAGGTGAAAGGGAGACATTAGTTTCCCAAGTGCTAGCCCCCGACCCCACCAGACAGGCCAGCGGCCCTGTTATGGGGACGATCCCTCAGCGGCACTGGCACTTACACAACCCCTACTTCTAAACACATACCCAAGGCCTGAGAATCAACGCAGTCGTCGAATAAGGACCACACGACGTCTAGGGAGAGGTCTGCAAGTTCACTGTCCTCTGGACATTCGAGGTCCCGTTCCCCACATGACAGACCCTGACTGTCGAAAGACAGCACAGACGTCGTGAATAAACCCACACCCGAACGTTGCATGTCAGCTGACGAGGCGGCGGGCAACTCCACTTCCGAGGTTCAACGTTCTTCATCAAAATCAGTTAAGGCCTCAGTACAGTCGGGACTAGCCCACTTAGTGAAAAAACACGTCCCAAGGGGGCTTATCAAAGGAAAGGAGTCTAAGAAGCACTCTTCCAAGACGCCTCATAAAGATAGGTCACTTTCCAAATCCAAAGATAGGGATTCCCAGCCCCACAAGGTTTCCCAGCCTCACAAGGGTTTTCCACCTCACAAGGATTCACTTCCTTCTAAAGAGGATTCCCTACCAGGCCCCCAGACATCTACACTAGGCCCTATGTCATTCGGAATTGCAGCCCAATGGACATGTGAAGAAATAGATAGGTTCATGAGGAGGATGCCATTTGTTGGAGTTTTTTTTAAAAAAAAAACCCAGAAGCTTTCCAAAGCATCCAAAACACTCCTACTACAGCTGATTCTGGCTCTCAGGCCACTCTAAATGCCTTACTACTCCAACCCCCTCTAAGAGGTCTCGCCAAGACACCCCTGTGGCTGATTCACCTATTGACAACCAGCCCCTTCTCAATGACATGCATATTAAGGTGGCTGAGCACTTCCAGGTCAGAAAACAAGAGACTCAGCAGGACAAAGATTTTGTTGAGGATATTCTGGGGGATAAAAAGGCAGTTTATTCCAATCCTGCAATCCATCCAGAGGAGGATCCTGCTTTCCAGCTTTCTCTGGAGATACCAAACCAAACGTGTGTGATTAATCCACGCATTGAGAATCTTTCGCCCAGCGCCCACGGACCGCCTCTATATCGGGGGACAGCTTAAACCAGACTCTCTGGTAGTGACAACCACCAGAAAGAGAGCCGGTACTCCAGGCTTCCTCTGAGGCACCACCTGACAAAGAAAGCAAACGTCTATTCACCATGAGCAGGAAAGTAGCCTCGTCTGCTGCCTTTCAGGCTAGGATAGCTAACAGTACTACTCTCCTATCTAGGTACAATTGTCATAAGGTGACGAGGTGTCCACAGTACTATCATCAGCCCCTGAGCCTCTTAGAACACAGTTGGCCCAGGTAGCAGCAGGGGGCAGAGCAGTCTCTAGCTGCATCCTAAAGAATTATTTAGACGCCGCTGATAATGCTGGAAGAATTATTGCAGAAGGCACTCATTAAGCGCCATGCTTGGCTTCGCCAATCCGGATTCAAGCAGGAGACTCAAGCAACACTGCTAAATATGCACATCGATCCCAACGTCCTCTTTGGAAAGGCATTAGAGGATGCACTAAAGTCTGCGAAAGATGAGTATGACACTCTGAAGTCCTTTAGACAACTTACAGATAAACCCTCTAGCCAAAGGGAGAGGATGAAATTGCCAGAGGGTTTCAGGGTATGGTCAAAACCAACGGGCATCCTGGGGTAACAATCAAGGCCAAGCCTCACAGGGTTACCAGAGGGGACAGCGCCGATCTCGCGGCCAGTGGAGGTCCAGTGACTACCCGCTGCAGGTGCCCTACCATGCCTCTCCAGTAGGAGGGCGCATTTCAAACTTCACCCAAGCATGGGAGGGGAATCACCTCAGACAAATGGGTGATATCCACTGTGGTGGGCGGGTACTGTGCAGAACTAATCCAGCAACCCCAGAACCATCCCCTGCGCCAAAAGACACACTCGGAGGAAGAACAATGCATCCTTCTCGAGTAAATCACAACTCTGCTCCTAAAGGACACCATAGAAGTTGTCCCAGCGAACCAGATAAACAAAGGTATTTATTCAACCTACTTCCTTGTGCCAAAGAAAGATTGAACAATGCACCCAGCATCAGACCTATGCCCTGCAAAGAAAGGTCAAGCCACAATTCTGCATGACTACACTACAAGAAGTAATCCCTCTGCTAAAGTGGGGGACTACATGGCAACTCTGGATATGACAGATGTTTATTTTCATATTTCAATGTTCCCAGTGCACAGAAAATTCTTGCGATTCGAGATAGCAAACCAGCACTACCAATTCAAGGTGCTACCCTTCGACATAGCTTCTGCTCCAAGGATATTCACAAAGGTACTGGTGGTGGTGGCAGCGTACCTGCGCAGGGAGTCAATTCCAGTGTACCCATACCTGGACAACTGGCTGATTACAGGGAAACCCCCCAAATTTGCAGGACAAACATTCAAATAAGGATAAATCTTCTCTTTCCATTGGGCTTCTCAATAAACGAGAAAACATCAAGTCTAGTGTCAAGCCCACTTAAACAGTTCCTAGGAGCTGTAATAGATACAAGGGAGGCTTTAGTCTTCCCCTCAGAAGAAAGAGTCCAAAATATGTTGCTGCAAATGCCACATTATCAGGCCGGTTGCCAGATAAGGTTACACAAAGCTATGTGATTGCTAGGCATGATGGCATCTTGCATTTACCTGGTGCCGCACGCACGCCTGCGCATGCGTCCCATGCAGGAGTGGTTGGCGAAACAGTGGTCTCAGGCAAGCGGTCAGTGGGATGATCTAGTGGTTGTTTTGCCAACACTAGTACAAAACCTTCGCTGGTGGACAAGAGAGAATCTGTTAAGGGGCAAACCCTTCATGATCCAAAGGTGCAAGCTATAGTGACAACGGACGCCTCGCTTGCCGGGTGGGGGCCTCATCACCTTCATCACACGGCTCGGGGGTCTGTGGACTCATGCCACAGCACAGAACCACATCAGCCTGTTAGAGCTGCTGGCAGTATTCAAAGCCCTTCAGGCATTCGAGATACAGCTAACAAATCTCTCGGTACAAGTCCTGACCAACAGCACAACAGCTATGTTCTACATCAACAAACAGGGGGGCACACATTCTCCAAATCAGTCCAAACTAGCACAACAGATTTGGAAATGGACACTCAAACGGAAGTTATTCCTATCCTCACAACACGTTCCAGGTGAACTCAATACGTTAGCAGACTCTCTAGGCAGAGATCCCGTTCCAGACGAACAAGAATGGCAACTAGACACAGAAGTCGTAGATCACCTCTTCTCGCAGTGGGGTTACCCCACGCTAGACTTGTTTGCTACAAGCGAAAACAAGCAATGCCCAGACTTTGCATCCAGGTTCCCACAACCAAGCTCCAAAGCTCCCTTTGGATGAACTGGTCAGGGAGGTTTGCTTACTCTTTTCCACCCACTCCTCTCATGAACAAGGTGGTGAATAAGATTCACAGAGAACAAGTGACGCTCATCCTAGTTGCTCCCATGTTGGCGAGACAGCCATGGTATCCACATCTGTGCAAACTGGCGATGTGTGATCCCATCAAACTCCCGTACCAGATTGATATACTCACTCAGCACGGGGGAACAACAGTGCATCCTCAACCTCAGTCTATGAACGTGGCAGTGTGGCTCCTGAAGTCATAGAGTTCTGACATCTTAGTCTGCCACAGAGGTGTATGGATATCCTAAAGGAAGCAAAGAAACCTAACACTAGCTACTGTTATTTCGACAAGTGGAGGCAATTTGTAGTTTGGTGCCAGTCTAAACAAATAAACCCCATAGAATGTACTCCATCACACATTCTAAATTATATGCTCCACTAGCTAGATTCAGGGTTAGTCTTCATCGCTATAAAGGTCCACCTGGTGGCTTTAGCGGCTTACACCACTGCCCACAATAAAGTTTGTTGGTGGAAGGTAACGGTCATTAAAGCATTCATGGAGGGAGTAAAACGACTCCACCCTCCCATTTCTAACCCACCGCCGGATGGGATCTCAAAGTAGTACTCGCAAATCTCATTCCCCCTTCGAGCCTATGCATAAATTCAAGTCTTAGGCACCTGACCTACAAGACTGCCTTCTTAGTGGCTATTCTTTCCATAAGAAGAGTTAGTTAATTACAAGCATTGTCAGTGCAAACTCCTTTCTTTATCAAACACAAGGACAAACTGGTGTTACGCACTCATCCTAGGTTTTCCCCTAAGTTCATCTCTACATTTCATATAAACCAGTCCATTGAGCTACCGGCCTTCTTCCAGAACCCCACCAGCTCAGCTGAGGTTAAACTCCACACACTAGATGTAAGGAGGGCTGTCCTTTACTATGTAAACAAGACAAGACCGCTGAGGAAAACAGATCGACTGTTTGTCTCCATAGCACCAGGCAGAGAAGGAGACCACATTTCCAAGAATGCCATCTCCAGATGGATAGTCAGATGTATACAACTGATTCTTTATCAAACAAAACACTGCCTTTCACGCTGAGCTCACTCCACAAGGAGCACAGGAGCCACTCTGGCTTTCATTGCAAATGTCCCCCTGGACAGCATTTGCAAAGCAGCTACATGGAGCTCAGTACACACTTTCACTCAGCACTACTGCATTGACACCCATTCCAAGACAGATACACAGGTGGGAAAACATCTGTTTGCCAATGAACCTTCTCACAACCCACTACCTTCTCCCAACACTGCTCGCTAATCTATGCCCAGCATGTGATCTAAGCAGGTTCCACAAGTCTCAGAAGGGATACATTATTCACCGTAATTGTATTTCTGATGCTTGTATCTGCTTAGATTCACATGCGCCCACCCTTCCTCCCCTTGGAGAGAAGATGCATGGATGCTTTGAGCTTGTCTGATACATATCTCCTTGGATACACCTGTACTCACGCTACACTTCATGCTACCTCATGTCAGAAACAAAACAATCTGAGGGACCTCAGCGCATGAAGGACCATGTGTACAGTCAATGTCACACTAGGGATAGTATTACTGGCACGCCCTGTTGACGTCCCTTTACGATTTTCGAAAACAACAACTGTAATACTCTGCAGCTTCAACTAGAAGTCGGCCTATGCACAGCATATTAATCTAAGCAGACACAAGCATCAGAAATACAATTACGGTGAGTAATGTATCATATATGTATGTATGTATATATATATATATATATATATATATATATATATATATATATATATATATACACACACACACACACACACACACACATGCATGCTGGCCCTGTCGTCCTGTCCGGCACGAGGTACGTAGAAGCATAATGTGTAACCAACGCAGAGCTGCGCTGTGCCCCCCGTTGCCGGAACATTTTCCAAAGGACAGTTGGCACTGGGAGATGGATATCATAGATGAGATATCCGTGGGAGGAACATCCATCATAAAGAACATTACTGAGAGGTAAGTAATATGTTCATTCATTCTACTCCCCAGTACATGATTCATATTCGAGAATAGATTATATATTTGTGTCAGATGAACTCATTGGCAGGATGGTGAACACTGACATTCAGGAAAGAGGGATATCTGATCACACAATTATTGTAAATTTGACTACACGAACACAAGGAAAAACTTTCTTAGATGGAGATTGAAAACTGGAATTTTGAAAGATAAAAGTGGTTGAAAAGCTCGAATTTATTGGCAGATACTTTGTGCAGAATGGGATTACGACAGATATATTTAATGTTTGGCACAGTTATAAAGTATTATTGAGAGGTGAACTCATTAGTCGTACACACCATATTAAGAAATTGCGATTGGCTGAGATATCGGCATTAGAGAGTGACCTTAAAGGTATTTTTAAAAAGGGGTGCTCTGTCAGGGAATGATAGAGATGAGCATGATGCAAACAGACTTATGGACACCTATAGTAAAATAAATGCACAAATGGAAAAGTTTACGTTAAGCAAAAATATTGGTAGCAGACACTTGTTGGAAACAGTGGATAAGAAATAGGTGGTGGTGTAATGAGAAATGAAGGAATATTTGAGTGCTTCAGATCATTCTATAAATCAATCTCAGGAATATACTAATACCTCAGTCGGTTATGGATATATTTTTTGAAAAGATGGACTTGCCTTTTTTGACGCCTAAGATTAAATATACTTATTTTTTTTTTCATCAAGACTTTTTATTAGGTTTTGTTAGCAAACAAATTGCTGTATACCTTATTCAGGTCATAGTGCAGTGATGAATAAACAAACAAATAAACAAAAGTCAAAACATGACATTAAGGAAAACGGAGGGGAGTCTATCAGGATTTTCTAGGAGGGGAAGCAGCTTCAGTTCCTGGTCGCGAACAATGGGAACGGCTTCTGGGGTCAGCGGTGGGACGGTCAGAAGCGGCATAGTTCCAGTTGGAGAATGAATGCAGCGGGTGTCCAGTTATTCCAGCCAAGGACGCCCATGCGGGATGCTTCGGGGATGTCTCCGGGGGGGCTTGCAGTCAATTATTTGTCATAGTTTGCCATCCAGCGGAGGGGCAGTGGTTGTCTCGCCACGCCGGGGAACTGTTGTGCGTAGTCTAAGAAGGGGGCCCATATGCTGTAAAGCTTGATCCTGTTCCCCAAGCGGAGGGCAGTGATTTTTTCAGCCACTACAATGTCCCAACACTTTGACCACCACATGGGGATTGCCGGGCCCTCAGGGCGTTTCCACAATCTCGCTATTGAAATTTTAGCGGCTGTGAGCAGGTGGGAGCAAAGGTCTGCCAATTGCACCATCATCGGGAATTGACCCTTGCCAGCGTCCCCCAGTAGGATTATGCCTGAGTCCCATGGGATTGAGAGGCCAGTAATTAATTTGATCTGCTCCAGTACCTCTTCCCAAAACCAGGCTGTTTTCGGGCACGACCACAGGAGGTGGAACAGTGTGCCTGTGTCGGTGCAACCTCTCCAGCAGTGTGGTGGGATGGCAGGTTTGCTTTTATGCAGGATCAACGGCGTTAAATACCATCTATAGCAGACCTTGATCACCCCCTCCTTATTTGTGACACATTTGGAACTTCCATGGGCCCTCGCCCAAATTCGATTCCACTCTCCTTGGCTAGCTCTCTGCCTATTTCTCTCTCCCACCTCTCCATGTAAGGCTCCTTAAGGTTGGGGCTCCCTCTGTCCAGCAGCCTCTATAAGCTTGATATTTTCCCGGTGGGCAGGAGTGCCATCAGGGTTCGTTCCAGCACCGTCAGCTCTCTGCTTCCATGTGGCTTTATCGAGTCGTGAGACAACCAGTGTCTGAGCTGGGCATAGTGGAATTGTTCGCTCTCCAGGACCTGACATTTCTGTTTACATCCTTCAAAGGTGAGCAGGGTGTCATTTGTGAAGAAGTCTGCGATGTGCATTAGCCCACCCATCCTCCATCTGACAACGTCGTTCGGTGCTAACCTTGGGGTGAAGTCGGGGTTCTCCCAGACTGGGGATAACGGGCCCACCGTGCTCCTGCAGTTCCATCTCCAGGCAGCTTTCTTCCAACTCTCCACCGTGTTTCTAGTTGACATGTGGGGACCAGTGTTCAGCGGGTTTCTGGGCCAACCAATATGTGGAAGGGATTCCAATGGGTAGCGGCTCCAGCCCTCCTCTAGCTTCAGCCAGCGTGCTCGGTTGGTGACTATTTGCCATGTGAATGACGGTGAGAGCTGAGCTACCAGGCAGTACCTGTTGACCTCTGGGACCCCCAGGCCTCCGGTTCCAGGGCTTCGGAGCATCACCCATCTGGTGATGCATGGCTTTTTCCTACCCCAGACAAATTTCTACATTTTTGCTTGCAGTTTCTGCATGTCTTTTTTGGGGGTCGGGATCGGGAGGGCCTGGCAGTAGTATAGCAGTCTGGGTACCAGGTTCATTTTTACTGCCGCGATCCTCCCTGTCCAAGATATCTCCTATTTTTGCCATCGGATCAGGTCCGTCTGCAGCTCTTTGAACAGGGCCGGGAAGTTCATCTTGTAAGCCTGCTCTATGTTTCTTGGGATACGGATGCCAAGATGGTCAAGGTGAGTCGTAGCCCATGGAATTGGGAATCTGGCTGCCAGGGAGTCTACCAAGGCTTTAGGGATGTTGATGCTCAGGGCTGTTGATTTCGTGAGGTTGATGGTGAAACCTGATGCTGTTCTGAAGCTGTCCAGTTCCTGCCACAGGGCTCGAAGGGAGTCTTCCGGATGGGTTAGAGTCAGCAGCATGTTGTCTGCGTATAGGGCAGCTTTGTAGGTTTCGCCTTTAACCTCAAAGCCGCAGACCTGCGGGTTCTGGCGAATCCTAGAAGCGAACGGCTCCATGGACAGCGCAAAGATGAGTGGGGAAAGGGGGCAGCCCTGTCGAGTGCCTCTGGTTATTGCGATCCTGTTGGACCTGCTGCTGTTTATTCTGAGTGCTGTGATGGGGTGTTGGAGGTTTGCCGGTGTCCACTTCAGGAATTTTGGCCCGAAGCCGAAGTGCTTCAATGTTTTTCCATGTATCCCCAGTCAAGCATGTCAAAGGCTTTGTGAGCGTCGAGTGACAGGACCGCCATTCCTTCCCCCATTCTTTTAGCTGATTCAATGATGTTTAAGATGTGTCTGGTGTTATCTAGGGTGTTGCAGCCTGGGATGAATCCTGTCTGGTCCGGGTGGATCAGGTCTGGAAGAATTCTTGCAACCCTGCGAACCAATAGTTTTGAGTAAATTTTGAGTAAATAAAATATACTTTGTATAATTGTTGTAATAGAAGAAGTACTAACATCTATTGGTCAATTAAAACATTATAAATATCTCTGGGTCTGGATGGACTACCAATAGAATTTTACCAATCTTTTTTAAAGCAATTGGCTCCCGTGCTGTGTGAATTATGTAATTATATTTTATATAAGGGAAAATGTGTGACCCACAATGAGAAAATCTTAGATAACGCTAATTCCAAAACCTGAAAAGAATCCTACAAAATGTGCGCATTCATGTCCAATTTCACAACTTTTCATTGCATAATGTAGATACTAGAATATTTACTAAAAGATTTGCAAATAGATAAAAGCAGTGTATAGGGTACTTTATGCACAATTCACAAAAAGGATTTAATAAACAGATATGGATATGATACTATCAGAGCACACATTGATATTCTTGGACTTCATGGCAGTTACTTCTGAAACTGCTTTGATCTTTTTAGATGCAGAAAACGCATTTGGTCAACTGGACGTTTTGGGAATTAATGTTACATAAAATGAGCATTACTCTGAATTTTTTAAAGATGGTACAATGTTTTCTTGATGAAGTAACAGCAAAAATGTGGGCTAATGGTGTTTTTTCAGATAATTTTAAAGTAACACATGGCACTAGACAGGGATAACTGTTATCACCATTTTTATCTAACATTTCTCTAGAACTATTGATGATTACATTCAACAGGAGAGATGAATAAAAGTAGTATCAGGAGTTAAAGAATATAATATACTATCATATGCAGGTGTCATGGCAGTAATCTTATCCATACATTGAGAATGTAGCTAAATATTGAAGTGGTTATTTGAAGAAAAAGGCAATTTATCTAGCTATAAAATGCATTGGCATAAGACTGAATACTGACTGACAACAAAATGCTGTAGTGTAGTGATCTCTCAAATTCATTCTCTCCCTAGAGAATGGGTCGTTTTTTAGAATTTTGCTTGGGGCAATAAATCGCCGAAAATACCTCATTTCATACTAATGAATAATGTTAAGGAAGGGGGATTTGGTTACCCTTTTCCTGGAAACTATCATAATGGATTTTAATTGGCATACTGCGTCACACTGAACAAGATCACTCCTCCAATTTGGATTGATTTAGAAAAAGAAGTGGATAATATCTATTCAATAGAGAAGCTATCACATAATGGCCACACTTTACCTACAATTGCAGCTACCCGAGATGCACTTATTTCATGTTTAAACGATAATCAAAATATTTGTCCACATAGTAATGCATCTATAGACATAATCCAGCGTTTTAAATTGAAAACGAGGAGTGATGAAAATAAGTGACATTATGGAGGATGAAAGAACAGTGTGCGTTGCTGCTCTGTCTGAGCTAATTAGATATACAACACTTAAGTCTCTTCTATCACACAGGTTAGAGATGTTAAATACTCCAATGTTAGACAGAATTGTGTTAAATATGTGATAGCCCCTAGCTCCCAGCAACACCATATATTAAAATGATGCCTATAAAAAGTGAATACATTGAACAATGGAACCGATTGTGGCAGTTTGGGTCTGCAGAATTGAAATGTGATGTCTCAGTAGCAGAGTGGAAGAAAATAACCGGGAAAGCATTCAATACAAATTAAGCTCAAAATGTACAACAGAAAATAATGGGGCACTTGAAGTGGAAAACGGGGCATTGCTACACTTACAATGGAGTTGTTCCAGGGTGAAGCATTATTGGTCAGAGGTGTTAAATATGGTATCAAATATAAATATTCCCCAAAATCCTATTGAAGGTGTTTTATTGTCTAATATAGAAGGAAAAGAGGCTACTTATGGCCAACAACAATGGATTGGCAGAGCTTAAGTAGTAGCTGAGAAACAGATCTAAAACGTTTGAAAAACCAGGAAAAAGCCACATGTTGAGAACCTTGATCCCTTTCCCATGCCGCATTGGAATGAACCATTTTCAAATTGCTCAACCTTTTACAGTTTTTCAAATTTAAAGACCGTACTTTTCTCTCATAATGTTAGGAGGTTAATGCAGATTACATTAATCAGCTTCCATATATCTAATCCTGATTAGACATTTTAAAACTTGGTGCACAGTGCATTTTTCTAATAGCTTTGGCAGACCCTCTGAGGGGCTTGCTCAGTGTTGGAGCACTGTTTTTCATTCTTTGCATTATAACTTCACAATGTATTTATTTTTTGCTTGTTTGGTACTTAATACTGTTTCAAAATGCCCACAGGGCGAGGGAGGGGGGACAAGGGAGTGGAATACATTACATAACACCATAATTAACAAGAGCAGTGGAGGGAGCGGAATACATTACATAACACCATAATTAACAAGAGAAGTGGAGGGAGCAGGAGGAGGGACAAACCTACTATGCCTTGTGAGTATTCGGAGCGTGCAAGTGCAGCAAGGAAGGGGCAGACGGAGTAAGTGCTGGGGAGACTGGACTCATGGATGAGTCACACATGAAGTGCTTGGGTTGTTGAGTGCTACATGGCCAAGGGCCACATAGGAGTAAGTGCGATCCTCCATGGTGGAGGGTGTGCCAATGCAAGTGCTGAGGGAAGACAGGAGCTAGGCTGATTGGGTGTGGGAGGTCAGGGGCCCTGAGGATGCATAAGGGCCCCGGACACCAATCGCAGCAATTGTGGGATTAGCAGAGAAGAGAGGGAAGGAGGAGGTGAAGAGGAAGGTCTTGAGGAGCTTCCGGAATTTAAGAAAGTCCTGCTCAAGGCACAGAGGCAGGGGGAGGCTGTTCCATAGGAGGGATCCAGCTGAGAAAAGTGATAGACCACCAACCCTCTGTTTAGCAAAACGCTTTACACACAGAGTTGGTGCCAGAGGACCGAAGTGGTCTAGAAGGAGAGTATTTTATGTAAGTTGAAGATAGTGTGGTCGCCGGGTCCAGACAGCCTTGTGAATGATGCAGAGGGATTTGAATTTAATAAGGGCAGCAACCGGGAGCTAATGAAGACTTTTTAGGCCAGGAGAAATGCTGTCCCTGGGCTTAAGGCCAAGCCTAAATCTTGCTGCCCTATTCTGGATTAGCTGGAAGGGTCGCATAGTGGAAGAAGGTAGATTCAGGAGGAGACTATTGCAATAGTCAAGCCTAGAGAGAACCACGGCTGGGGTACCATTGAGCCGCTGAGGCAAAGTGAGAAAAGGGAGAATTTCTTTCAGAAGGAAGAGCTGAAAGTGGGACTTCTTGGCAATGTCCTGAGTGTGAGGGAGGAAGGAGAGCAAGGAGTTGAAGATGACTCCAAGGTTTCTGAGTTCGGAAGAAGGAACAGGGGGAGAGCCCAGGGAGGAAGGCCAGAGTGAAGGGAAGGAGGAGGGAGCAGGGGGTCCCAATGGGAAGGATCTCAGTTTTACAGGCGTTGAGGCAGAGATCATTGGAGGTGCACCAGGACTGGATGGCTTATGGGCAGTTAGGGATGAAGGGGGGTGCAAGAGTGTGAGCAGGAAGTTTGAAAAAAGAGCTGTGTCGTCTGCATAACACTGTAT